>NC_043704.1:13039577-13071431 GCF_006229205.1 Suricata suricatta | reverse complement strand
GCACCCCCAGCCGTCGCAGCCGCACCCCCAGCCGCCGCAGCCGCACCCCCAGCCGCCGCAGCCGCACCCCTAGCCGCAGGAGAAGATCAAGGTCTGTGGTAAGGAGACGAAGCTTTAGTATCTCACCAGTAAGATTAAGGAGATCACGAACGCCTTTGAGAAGAAGGTTTAGCAGATCTCCCATTCGTCGTAAAAGATCCAGGTCGTCTGAGAGAGGCAGATCACCTAAACGCCTGACGGATTTGAGTAAGTAATTGTAAAATGTATTGGCCTTGTAATAGAGAATGATGTAAATCTGTTTTTTCTGATCTTTGAGTCAGATGGGATATTTTGGAGTATTGGTATAGATAAATGTTTCTGTCTTTAAATTTCCATATAGTTGATTTTTGGGCAACATGGGTTTGAACTGGATGGATCCACGTATACATGGATTTTTTGATAAAATATTAGTATTGTAAATGTATTTTCATTATGGTTTTCTTAATGTTCTCTTTAGCACACAGCATGTAATACATATATAAAATCTGTGTTAATTATCTATTTATGTTATCAGTAGGCTTCCAGTCAACAGTATACTATCATAGTTAAGTTTTGGGGGAGTCAATAGTTCTATGTCATTTTCAACTACAAGGGAGTCAGTGCTTTTAACCTTTCTTGTTCAAGGGTCAACTAATTAGATTATGGGTTTTAGAAAATGTAGCGATAAGTAAATTTGTAGTTAAGAGTTAAAAAAAACCTGCTTTGGAGTATGTTAGAACCAGGTGTTTCCATATTTGAATGTTTTAGTTTGCTTGAACTATTTCTCGTAACTAAAAATGGAAAGTAGAAGTCTAATTAAAGATAGGCTGGTATATGCTGAGCTTGTTTTATTATATGTATGCCAACATAGATCCTTGTACACAAGCCTATAATTACAGTGTGTGTGTTTTAAATAAGTTACATGTTTGAAAATGGCAACCCAGGGCTGTTAAATGTGTGCAAAGGTAATTCTGATTGGTGTGATGGGTAATGAAAGTGAATAGGGAACTGTGTTGGTACACAGTTATTTTTTTTTTAATCTGGGTGGGTGATACTAGCAAAATAAAGTTTATTAAAATGATTTTAGTGTTTTAGTAATCTGCTTTTTCAAATAAAGTGCTCTAGTTTCCCTTGATTTAAGAACTAAAAGTGGATGGATAGTGGATGACTACTTGCAATAATGGATAATTTTATCATTATCTTAGTGGATTGAATATTTCCAGGTCAGGGTTGTCTAAAGAAAAAGACCCTAACAGAACAATAAGGGAAAATTCATTCACTTCAGCAAAAGTTGGGTGGTGGTGATGGTTTTTAATTTATTTTTAGAGAGAGCGTGCACAAGCGGGAGAGAAGGACAGAGAGGGAGAGAGAATCTCAAGCAGGCTCCATGCTGAGCACAGAGCCTGACACTAGGCTCAGTCCTGTGATCTTGGGATCATGACTTGAGCCAAAATCCAGAGTTGGACACTTAACCAACTGAGTCACCCAGGCGCCCTGAGTTCATAGAATTACATGTTGGAAGTGATTACAAGTTAGTAAAGGAGAGGTGGATGAAATGCATGTATATCTCTTTTAGCAAATAGTAACTTGCAAAAAATAGTATAATTTGGAGCACTCTGGAGAGGGGTGTTAAATTCTGGCTTGTTAGAAGACATGGTGCTTGAACTTGGGCTTAAAGAGTGATTTAAAATATCAGATTAGAACGAAAGTAATTTTAAGGGCATGATACTTCCAGAAAAAGGGCTGTGCAGGTGTGTGTCTTAGAGTGTCTGGCAGGGTTCTATAATTCAGCAATTTCGTATAGTGTGTGACTGGGAAGGTAAATGTGGACTTAATATGGACATTTGCTTAAAAACTGACCTAAAGTGTGGTTTGATCACAGCTCTGTGTTAGGACAGAAAATTGATGCCTTTAATTTTGTTAGTATATAAGATTTTAGATAAAATGTATTTAGTCTTATAGGAAAACTGCTTATGTTTTTCCTCTTCCAGATAAGGCTCAATTACTTGAAATAGCCAAAGCTAATGCAGCTGCCATGTGTGCTAAGGCTGGTGTTCCTTTACCGCCAAACCTAAAGCCTGCACCTCCACCTACAATAGAAGAGAAAGTTGCTAAAAAGTCAGGAGGAGCTACCATAGAAGAACTAACTGAGGTAAGCTAGACAGAATTCGTTTACATTCTTAAATGGATTATTTCAGTGATGTTGACTCTGGAGCGTGCCAAAACCCGAATTGTGGGCTGAACTGATAATGGCTGGCACCGAGTGGCCAAAACCCGAAATACAGATGTGGCAGCGGCAGAAGCTCTGTTTAGCAGGCCATTATCCGGGATGGCTAAGCTCCGCTAGCTAAAAGTTACTTCCCATTACTTTTGCTTTCCAGTTTTAGAAGCCAAACTGACTGAGGAGTGGGACGGTTCGTTTGAATGGAGGAGGTGTTGAGTGAGCAACACGCAGAAGCTCGCCTACAGTTTCGTTTCCATTCACGACGTGTTCACTGATCGCCACGAGTGTACTGCATATACGCAAAGACACAGACAATCTTCAGAAATGATCTTTTGCCACCGGAGCTTGGAAATTAATGAGAATAGCTGGCCATTGCCTGAAAGGAACTTCTTACGCATCAACATTTCGGGTTTTGGCTGTTTGGTACCAGCCATTGGTGATAATGGCCGGCCATTATCAGTTCTTCCTGCGGTTCGGGTTTTGGCAGTAACATATATTTTAGACACACTTACTTTTGTTTTTAAGAATTTGATCTTTTCAATTGAGGCTTTTTTTGGGCTTTGTTTTGTTAATATTATTATTTTTATTGTTTTTTTTTTGTTTGTTTTTTTTTTTTGTTTTGGGAGGACGCTGAAATACTGCTGCTAGGATCCAGAAATATCACACGGTTTCATATATTGAAACTTGTTATTGGCTAGCCTTATGCCAGCCTGCCACTGTTAATATATTCTGTTCCCCTTGGTTACAGGCTTGGTATATTCTGTGTTTTTTGGCCAATTGAGCTTTTTATCCTCTTGTAACATTTTCAATTGATAATGGATGTGACAAATTCTACTGCTTGTATAGACAAGTCCACCCAAATTTACTCTGACCTTTTTATAAAGCCAGGTAATGGAGTCTATTCCTTAGCTTCTCAGGAAGGAATTGACTTTGCTTTATGTGTCAGACCTCATCAATTAACATCCTCTCCATCATGCCTTATTATCCATTCTTGAATTTTGTCCCTTTAGAGACTCAGCTTACAAAACATTTATGGAGAGACACATTACCATCTAGCCCAGTTGTATATGTTTCAAAGTTTTTATTTTACCATGCATTTGGGGGTTCATATAGTTTCTTAATCTGTCTTCTCACTTAGATTTATTGCAATATGAATTGCAACTTTTTTTTTTAATTTAAGGAGTTAGTGAAGGCTTCTATTACTTGCTCATCAAATCTAAGCTCCTTATCTAAAATTTTCCCTGTGAACACTTAGTGTTTCCCTGTATGTTTCTAAGCCTCATTTTCAGTCCTGCTGTTCCTTCTAAGTCTCTCCCCTTTTTACTACCATCTAACTAGGATGACTCTCTTTTTTCTTGCCAATTCTTGTTCTTAACTATGAAAATCTGGCTTAGAACTCTTTAAGGAATAGCCCTTGGTTATCAATTTCTGCCTGATTCTGTTTTCTCCTAAGCTTTTATTCTTTCAGCACTTATGTACTCCGTTTGTATTATATCATTTTGCACTTGTTAATTGTGTTGCTCTGTAAAAGCGTTCCTCAATTATTTCATGTGTATGTAATTCTGTTTCTTGAACTAGATTGTAAGCTCCTTGGGAGCAGGGACCATATCTTCTACTTTTTTTTTTTTGTATTCCCTGGACAGTGCCCAGTACAGTGCTCTGCACATAGTAGGTGCTCAATAAATGTTGTTGACTGACTGAACAGCTAGAGTGTGTTTAAATAATAGCTCATAAGCTAAGCTACTTATTTTCAACCTATTGTTAATCTTGCTTTATTTCTGAAAGTTGGTTTTATGTGGTTTTGATTTCTTAAAAACTACATGTTCCACATAAAGTGTAAGATTTATCTTTTGTTTTTATTTTTTAAGAAATGCAAACAAATCGCACAGAGTAAAGAAGATGATGATGTAATAGTGAATAAGCCTCATGTTTCGGATGAAGAGGAAGAAGAACCTCCTTTTTATCATCATCCTTTTAAACTCAGTGAACCCAAACCCATTTTTTTCAATCTGAATGTGAGTATTAGTGTTTATCATTTGATGAAATAGCATAGGGATTATTTAAATAAAACTCAGATGGAATATAATTGTTTTAATATTTTATTAAATTCTGTAAGAAACTGTGAACAATTATTTTCAGATTATGTTGAAGTCTTTTGAGTTTTAATTAAGGAAACACATTATTTTTTAGATTGCTGCAGCAAAACCAACTCCACCAAAAAGCCAGGTAACATTAACAAAAGAGTTTCCCGTGTCCTCTGGATCTCAGCATCGTAAAAAAGAAGCAGATAGTGTTTATGGAGAGTGGGTTCCTGTAGAGAAAAATGGTGAAGAGAACAAAGATGATGATAATGTTTTCAGCAGCAATTTGCCCTCTGAGGTAAGTAAAAGGAATATTGTGTTGTTGTTTGTTTTTGTTTTTTGTTTTTAATACCTGAATCTCCCATTTTATTGTTACTTTATATCTGATTTGGCTTCTGTTTCACTCTTCTTAGGGCCGGGTTAAACGGCAGGGCCGGGTTAGACGACAGATGAAACAACCCGCAGCTTCTCATTTGACAGTAACTCGATGCAATTCACTTTGTGGAACCAAGCCACAAAGTGAAAAGCATCGAATTGCAGAGAACAGTGTTATCACATCCCTACCCAACATTGGGCCCTCCTTGCACTTATGGGAAGGTAGCCCAAGGTACAACTATTTAGCTTCCCGTTTTGCTTCGAGGCTCTATAGCTCTAGATTTTGGTGGTAGCAAATTTACTGGGTGGAGGGATTGAGTAGAGAGAGGCAGATCCTCAGGTTCAACACAAGAACTGAATTGGAAAAGGTCACTGTAGGCTGATGTGTGAGCATCTTGAATACGTAACTTAACCCATTGCACTTAAATAATGGCGTCTTACTATCTCTCTGGGTTTGTTGGATAGCCTTTAATTTAGTCATTTCCCTTCCCTGTGCTACCTTGGCCCTTTGGAATTCTTGTGTTTAACCTAATGCTCAGCCTTGGTACTCCATTTCCCTTCTCCTTCCCCTCTTTGCTACTATTAAAAGTTGGAGAAGTGGAATTGTCATCTTGAAATTTCCATGAGGCTATAGTTGTATCTTGTCAAAATGACGCAGTAATAACGCCACGTGTCAAAACAACCCCATTAAAATGCTGCCTGATTAATGTGCTGCTAAATATAGTGCACATGAAAACAGCAAGACTGTATATATATGTAAATATATATATATATATATATCTGTATCTTTGTATGTATCTCTGTATCTGTACCTTTGCTGTATCTTTTAATAAACAGTTTACTTTTATTTAACTTGTTGTGCAAAATCACGCTTGGGGGATCTGGGAGGGTGGAGAATTACTAGGGGGGGTGGGAGTTTTAAATGATACTGTAGACTAGTTATCACCTCTTGCCCTTGGTGCCAAAGCCCAGACGTTTGTCCAAGGATTGGACTAGATAATCTGATGCCCTTAAATGTGGGGCTTCTTCCCCACTTCCTTTTCTTGCAGTTCTGGGATACATAGGTCAGAGAGACCTGTTCTCTCCACCTCAGGTTCCTTTCATTGGCCATATCATCTTCCACTAAACACCTTCATTATTACAAATAGATAAATCCTGTTGTTTATAAAATCAGAAAGTGAACAGAACCCAAATCAGAAATCTGTTGATAGTATTTTTTTCCCCCTGACCTATTCATAGGTGACATTTTCACTGTTTTTTTGATCAGCATTTTAAGAGAGAGCACGTTCTATACAATGAAGCTGGACACAGTAGTTAACTAGTGCAACTTATGGTCACCAGTGATGATTTATATTTACATGGGATTCAGTAGTTGAAGTTAAGTTTTACTCATATCAGTGAGGAAGGGATAGCTGATATGGACAATATTTTAATGAAATCAGTTGAGTAGCTCAGTTGCTAATCTCCAGATTAGGCTACCTGCACATCTCAAGGGGGAAAGGTTAATTGACATTTCTAATTGACTTAAATCTTGTAGTTGCTAAATATAAATCGTGATAAGAGGACTGAACAGACTTACTTAGAAATTCTGATACATATGCTTTTAGTAATTTGCAGATTAAGCATCTAACAGAGTTGGAAAAAACAGGAAGATTATTTATGTCAAATATTTTTCAGCTTGAGTAAAGCTTCATAAATATTGAAAAGTTCCATGGGATTATCCTGAGAAGTGGTCATAAGTTTTTACTTCAGTTGAACTTGTGGAAAGTGCTTAGTGAATCCTGATGAGTGTTTCTTTTTTACTGAGACTTTATATATACCTGTGTGTGTGTATATATATATATGTATCTGAAATCCAATACTCCACCATTTTCAGTCTTAACACTGACCCTGTGGTGCCTTAGCCTTATCTGTCATCAAAGGTAGTTGTCAGATTTTAATTAAAAGTTGGGGGGGAATTCCAAAGAAATCCCGGGGGCAAAGTTGGGTATTCAAATTTTAAGCATTGTTTCATTAAAGCAGAAGAGAAAGGTCAGAAGGCTAAATAAAATGAAGTGGATTTCTTCTGTGGGAGGACATATACAACTATTTGACCAGAACTCTTTAAGCTAGTTTCTTAGAAGACCAGACTTAAAAAATATGTATCGGTTAACTTTAAGCAAAAACAATCCCAAAAGAAGAGAAAAAGCACGGTTTTGTTTTGCTTTCAGGTCTCTGTACTTTTACCTAACAGTAGTAGTAAACACCTAGAGGAAGTGGTCTCAATATAAAATGTTTAGTCCTAATTATTTAGCTGTATCTTGCAAATACATGTATTTGTAAGATTGTGTTCTACAAACCAATGTTTGGAATACTATTGGCAACATTTTATGGGAGTGTTGACCCTTTTGATTCCTGTCTGGGGTTGAAATAAAGGCTTTTATAGAGTAAAAGGAAAGTTCTTTCAAATGGTCATTGTTTTAACTAGTATTTTTTTAAACCTATTAGTTTTTTTCATTTTAATAAATATAAATGGAGTTTGTGGTTGTTTAGTTTTGAGTGTAAAACATTTAGGCAAAGATCACAGATTTGATCTCAGCTTTGCTGTCATCCTTAACCCCACCAATTGTCTTGCACGTGAGTGCTCTTTGACAAAAACATGAGTGCATAGATGTGGATGGATCAACATAAATCCGTATCTTATGGAATATCAGCTCAGCAGACTGTGCCTTACTGCCGTAGCGTCGTCTTCCTACCCAGAAGCCAGCCAGCGTCAACCTCAGTAAGGAGTGACTACAGAACTTTGAACCATACTTGTGTGAATTTGATTTATTCTTAAACAATCAAAAATGGTGGAAAACTAATATTTAAAAAATTGTCCTTGGGGACATTAGTTCTTGGTAATAAAGTTAGAGGCTTATTGAATAGAAGATTTACATATAATCTTTGACAAAATGTCCTTGGGTTTACTATTAATCATAAATTTTCAGAGGTCCAGAGGTAGCTCTCCATTAAGGTTTCATAATTGCTTACATGTTAAGATGATTCTTGTCTCAGTCAGTGTGCTTGGTTTGTTTTATTAAAAAATATTTCCACTTCCCAGTGGAGCTACAGTTCTCTCAAGTATAGAAGTTCCAAATTTATACTTTAGGAAAGCTAAGTTCCTGGGGTAAGATGTAAATTTTAATTGAAAGTTAAACACATGGGTCCTGGCAGTGCCAGAATCGTTAAATACAGCCTTGTTATTCATTCTTTTTTCCTTAGATTCTCTTGGGTGATTAACACTGAATTTCTTTGAACAATTTAATTGGTTATCTCTTTTTCTTATTGTAGTTTATTTAAATTAAATTAATAGGAGTTATACTAGAAAATTCTATATGATGTAATAAAAAGTTTGTAATTCACATTTTAAAATCAAACACATCACAACAGATATTCTATATTTTGAGTGGCTTTTGTTTTTATAGTTGTCCTTTTCTATGTGAACCTTTGTAATTAAGTTTTGCTAAGTATTTTAAGGTCCTATTTTATATACAGGTTAGATGCTTTTTTTTTTAAATTGTTTTTTTAATTTAAAAGTTTCCTTTTATACGGTCAGTTAAAAAAAATTTTTTTTTAAATGTTTGTTTATTTTTGAGAGAGAGACAGAGCTGAGCGAGGGTGGGGCAGAGAGAGGGAGACACAGAATCTGAAGCAGGCTCCAGGTTCTGAGCTGTCAGCCCAGAGCCCGACACGGGGCTTGAACCCACGAACTGTGAGATCATGACCTGGGTCGAAGTTGGATGCTTTACTGACTGAGCCATCCAGGCACCCCTATACCGACTGTCAGTTTTAAGATACCTGTATCCAGGTAGAGAGTAATAGAATTCATATTATAGGGCTTATTTTCCTTATCTGATTCCATCCTAATAATTCTCTTTAGCCCTTTAATACCCTTTTAATTGACCTACTCCTAAGATACTAAACAGCTAGGTTAATGAAAGGGGAAGTTAACTTAGAAGGGTTTTTAAATGAGGAATATACAGAAAGGACATGATTATAACTTAGGCTGTGAGATGCATGTTACATTATTTCATTATTCCTGACACTTTTGGATTATAGAAGAAGTGATCTGTGTTACTGTAGTAGAGAAATGAAATAACGTGGACAGGTTTTTAAAAGTATGGGAACTGGAATTGGATACCCATTAGACTGTACACTAGATAACAGTGGAAACAAGGCTTGTTGATGATAGTAATCTATGAAATTTAAGATTTCCCCCCCTAGTTTTTAGAAGGGCTTTTTAACATCATTTGGTACCTTAAACATATTCCTCTTTCTGAGCAACATTGAAAGATGGTTAAGGCTCTGAAGCCCTACTACATAGCATGATCCACTATATACTGTTTGTACACACACACACATACCATACAGTCTGATACAGTAGTCACTAGCCACTGAAAAATCAGTTTCTTAATTGCACTAGCCACATTTTAAGTGCTTATTAGCTGTCAGTGTAGAAAATAATACTGACCAGTGTTCTAAAAGATAGTTGTGATAGTTTATGAGAATTTTAATAATATGTAACATTTGGTCTAGTCCTTGAATATTAATGCTTTGGGGGTTATATTGTTTTTTTGGTGAATTATTGCATATCTTGAATTACCTTGAAAACCTGGAAACATGCTTTTTGATTCAAACTTTGGAGGATCCTTAAGAGGATTCTTAAGAGGTTAAGATAATAATCCTGGTTCATTTTGAGTATGTTTTTCACATTTAAAAATATTAATATAAAATTAATAGTAAAATTACTATCTGGTTATATGGTTTGACATGGACTTGGAGCTCTCTTCATAAGCCTTGAGTGAATGAAGATATTATTCAGGAAAAAAACTAGTTGTCATTTTATTATCTGAAGTAAATTTATTTTAAACATCAAGGTTGCTATATTAAAATTTCTTTCAGAGTGAGATGTGAATTTAACAAAATGTTACTGAGATTTGAAGTTTCATCCTGAGGATAAATGATGAGGCATTTAGGTTATCTGCTTAAGGACTTAAAAAAATATATGAAGATAATATCTTCAGAAGGAGAGATTCATAGATAGGTGTGTATTCATTTCTTTTCTAATTGGAAAGAATTTTATTCTAGAAAAGTTGGGAGCTTTCCGAGCCATCTTTACGTTTTCATGGCTAAATTTATAGCTGGGGATCAGGGTTTGGAGTGGTTGGTAGATCAATTTTCCACATTATCTCCTCTAAGCTTAGACTTTTTAGGATAAACACCTATTATACCTAGACATCCTCAAAGATTTATGGAATGGTACCCAAAGTAATTTGGACAAGGTTAATGAACAGTACTTCAGATATACTTGCTGGGCTTTCAAAGTGCATTGATAATCCTACTTGACAATTTTAGGGAAAATGTAAGGTAGGCCAAAAAATGTAAATTTTGGCCTGAAATATTTGGGTTCCCTTTTATTTAAAGTCCCAGGAGTTGATCAGAATCATCATAAAAGTGGAAAGTGAAGACCCCTAGTTTTTTAGTGTTTGTGACTGCTTAGATTATTAGATTATTTTTTATAGGCCCCAGACATACTCTAATTAGTGTGGATAACTGACTATATTGACTGTTAAGATCTTTCATGGGATCTCTATAAACAGTCTGACAATTACAGAATGAATTTAGTTTTGCTTTCATTTTAAGAAGGCAATACATAATCTATGTGGAAGAAAAATTTAGTTTTGCTGGAGGAATACAATGAGATGATTCGTCAAGATAACGAAGAATGATAGATGAATAAGGGGTTCTGAAGGTAGAAAAAGGAAGACTAGTAATCCTAATGCATGAAGTAGAATTATTCTCATATATATCCTATACCCTTCTCTTCTATATAGTTCTTTATTTTATAAGAAGTATTTCATACTCAGTACATAGTTAAATTACAGGTAGCCCTTACCTCTAAGAAAAATCCTTAGCTGTTAATTGATCTTACCGACTTTCTTAAATTTGTCCTATCTATGCAGTACCTCTAATCATTCTTCACATATGAATATAAGAAGATCTTTTCATGCCAAACATTTTCCAAAAATGAATTTTCTTGGGTGAAATCGCTAGGAAATACTAATGGGTTGTGTTAGAAGAAAAGTAATAATTGGTGAGTTGATATTAGTCAGCATGAGCTCCTCACATCAGAACAAAGAACAAGTAACTTGATGTGTTTTTCCTTTTATGGTTGAGCCTTCCACAAATCTGATAAATTGGGGATTTGTTCTTTAAGAATTTTTCTGGAGATTATGAAACATTTAAATAGTTAAACCATAAAGTCCCCTCTGCTTAGCATAAAGGTTATACAGGTAGAGTATGAGCTTTGAAAAGGAGAACCTAAGACACTTTAGACATACATCATTTTAAATGTGCTGGTTCGTGTTGTTATGTACCCCCACAGAGATCTGTTTTAATCTGGGTCATAAATATATATAGAATGAAAACAAAGGATTTGTTTATGTGTAAATATATTCTTTGAAGAAATGGAATTCTTAAGACCAAACTGTATCTCTGAGCAACTTACAAGAAGGTGAAAAGATGTACAGACGAGTAAACCATCAGCTGACCTGATAGTGGATTTCTGCTTGCTTACTCAGGAACCTCACTGCTTCTGAACATTATGCTAAAAATAAATAGGATAAAATGAAAACTGCTAATGAACATAAAATTAATAGTTCCAAATAAAAAATTACAGTTTTTTGTAAATGACTGTTTTATAAGTGAAGCTAGAGTTTTAAGTTCCTTGTGCCATTTTCTGTGATCGTAATTTGATACAGTAGAAAATATGAAAATTCAAAGTTCAGATGTTGGGTTGAGTTCAGCTGCTGGCTCTGATACTTTGTAACTTACCTACAATTCATCATCTGCTTTCCAAGGTTCCTTTACTTTTTGGCATCTTTCCTGTATTTTATAAAATTGTTAATATGTAAGACTACTACTTCATTTTTGACATGTAGCAACTAAAGATATGAGCACTTTCTAGAATTTAGGGGGTCTATCATAATTTGAGATAATTATCTATGTTTTCTTTCTTAGCCTGTGGACATCTCTACAGCAATGAGTGAGCGGGCACTTGCTCAGAAAAGACTCAGTGAGAATGCATTTGACCTTGAAGCCATGAGCATGCTAAATCGAGCTCAGGAAAGGGTACGTAGCAGTTTTAATGTCTGCCAAATGAGGATTTCAGTGATTAGATGGTTGTGTCATAAAGTCTGTGGCATGCTGTTGAAATGTAGCTCCTTATATTAAAAATCCAAGGAAATAAGTAATTTATTGTAATTAGCTTATTTTAGATGAAAGTTATTTGGGACATGGTCTTTCATTCACTGAATATTTAGTGTGTACTGTGTGGCAGGAACTAATGTTAAAGAGAGTTAAAATAGAAAAGAATTCCCTTGCTCTTACAGAGTTTGTAATCTGGTGTATAAAAGTAGCTATGTGCTCATCATAGCTCTGTGAGCTGTAGGTGCTATTGTGATTCCACATTTTCCAGCTGAGGAAGCTGAGTGAAGAGTGGCTAATCAGCCTGTACAGTAACTACACTGGGATTTAAAAAAGTGACTAGGCAGTCTGAGTCCAGAGTCTGTACTTTTAACAGTGGACAGCTTTTCCATTTTCTTCTACATTCCCTTAGTAGATCTATATAGAAACAATAAATACATGTTCAGACATATACACTACCTGATAATACCATTGTATTGCTAACCAGTAAATATACTTTGAAGGACTGATTTTTTTTTAACCGTCACAATAAATGCTGGTGATTAATATTTGTAAAGAAACATGGTGATCAGAGTTTAAAGAAAGCTCTTTATTCTCCTTAACCATGTCTCTTGAATTCTGGATTTCTAATACAACAAAGAAGGTAATTAAAAAACTCAGGTGATCAGGTTATTAGATTGTATTTATATGAGGTACATAAGCAGAGGGCAGGGATCCTGTGCTGTATGAAGCTCTTTTTCTACATGTATCCATGTGATATTTTGGAGAATGTCTATTATAGTTAATGCTTTTTAGTTGTTAGAGGTACATTTCAAATCTTATTAATGGGATCCACTGACTGTTATCAAAGTGCTTCTTTTAAGAAAAGATTTTAAATATATATAAATTCATCAAATTGTTTTAAAAGTTGAATGATGAATGTCTTATTTAGCCTTTTGAAGAACTAAATAAAATCATTTTATTTAGTGAAATAAACCAGTGACAGTTTTGACTAGACAAGTAATTTTACTTAGTTAATTGAGGCATCTTTTTTTTTTTTTTTTCTCAGATTGATGCCTGGGCTCAGCTGAATTCCATTCCCGGCCAGTTCACCGGAAGTACAGGAGTACAGGTTCTGACACAAGAACAGTTGGCTAATACTGGTGCCCAAGCCTGGATTAAAAAGGTACACAACATATGCACGTACAGAAGTGTCCCAAGTACAAAGTTGAGATTTTTTAGAAAATGCTTTATTAAAAATGCACGAAGAAGCCAGTGACTTTAACCAAAGTTCATGAGTAAACTTGCTATGTGTGCATACTCTAGGATGGACACTGAAGATGGACCTCATTCGTGAGACAATGGCAAATGTATAAATATGGCTCGAGCCACTCCGTTTATATCCTGAAGTTATTTGTTTATTGTTGCTGCTGGTCTTTTCGGGGGTGGTTTTTTAAAAACTGTGTTTTGAATGCTAACTGTATCTCAGGTGCTGTTCAGAATGTTCCACAGTTCCTGTTGGACTACTAATCTAATGATTTCAAAGCAGTGGTTCTCAAATTTTTTCTCCTCATGGGATCCTTTATTACAGGTTTATTTTTGGTGGATCACTGCCCCCAAGAGCCCTGTTACTACCCAGACTTTCCACTTCTCCGTTCCTCTGTCCTTCTTTCCCCTTCTTTAGTGCCTATGCCCTTTTGTAAGCTCTCTTGGCCCGTATTTCTTACCCCTCTGGTGATCTCCAGCCCTGTCCCTGTGGTTGTCAGCTGCCGGTTATAGCAAATTGGTTGGGAGGCCCCGGTATTAGAACTGCATGTGGTGATCTTGCCTTGGGACCGGAAGGCTGGGGAGGATGGCTGGACTGTGGCGGGGGATGGCGGGCAGTGCCGAAGGGGTGGTGAAGGGGATGGAGTGGGGGTGGAGACTGCTATCTGTGGACCACCATTTAGGCCCTGGTGGCCTCTGGTGATCCACAGGCTCAATTTGAGAACCACTGATCTCCTGAAAAAACAGGATATAATAAGACCTAAATTCAAGGGAGAGGACGGATGCCTCGTGCTGTGAAGATGTAGGTGCTCCTGGTTTCAGATTCCTGCAGTGAGACCTGTGAACTCCACCTACGGCTGCCTCATTGTTGGGGGAGTCTTAGGTGGCTAAGATGGGCTTTCTAAAGAATGCCTTCTGGTGAAGAAGGGGTTTGCTTGGTTGGATGGGTGATGGGACATTTGTTTCAGGAGTACTGGCAGCATGGCAGTGCTGACACTGGGAGGCTGCGTGGTCTAAGGATTGGGAAGGTTTCTTTATCCCGCTGTACTCCTGACTGCTTTTGTGATCATGGGCAAGTAACTACTTGGAATTTCAGTCTCCTAAGTGTCATGAGAAAACAAGTCCTTATTACCGCCTCACAGGGCGGTAATGATAGTGTGACGGGTACCTATGAAGGATGGCGGTGGTTACCAGGGGATGAGCTGAGTTTCGGAAAAATGAGATTTTGGTTGCTTCATATCTTTTAATCTCCTCTAACATTTCAATTTTGATGACATTATCTCTAATGATCCTATTAACAAATTAATATAAAACATGATATATCCTCAGTTTACCTGCCATTTTTGATACATTTAGGTACATTAATACGTGTTTAGTGAGTATATGGCCAGATTCATTAAAAATTTACAACTTTTATGTAGTTTACTAGAGGTCGGTGTTGGGGGAAAAAAAAGAAAATCTAGCAAAAATATTTTTGAGTTCATTTTGGACTGATTATAGTCTTTAAAGTAGAGTGATTTGTATAGTATTTAAAAATGGCTTTCATCTCATTGGGAAGAATTAAAAATATGTACACCTATTTCAGTAATTCAATTCTTTAATATTAATCTTGAAGCTTGAGTCTCAGTATTTCAGGAAGTTAGACTTGAAGCTGTTGAGGGTATTTAGGCAAATAAAAATTAAATAGTCATGTACATTACTAGGTAGAAACTTCTGAAGGTGATTCCATTGTAAAATTCTGTTCTTTGTATAATGAAAGTACTGATCCATAATACTTAGATAGATCTAAAAATCATGTTAACATAGCTTGCAAAAATCAATCTCCTACTGATTAAAATTGGTTCCTTGCAAACATTCCTTAAATTTTTGGTTTCCAGTCATGTAGGCACTTGACAGATTTTCACATATTAAATGTACATGTAATTCATTTTGATAAAATATGAGATGTGTTTATCAAAGTTTTTACCAAGAAAGGATGGCTTTCAGGAAAATTCCTACTTAAATGTTTACAGAAGAATATTTGTTACTGATACCAAGGAATGAACATTCATAAAATGTGGACAAGTCATTAGACAACCGAGAGTTTATCATTTATCTTCACTGTGAAATACCACAAAACAGTCTCTGTTGTGTTTAGGAAACTTTTCAA
Organism: Suricata suricatta; assembly: GCF_006229205.1. NCBI lineage: Eukaryota > Metazoa > Chordata > Mammalia > Carnivora > Herpestidae > Suricata > Suricata suricatta. The sequence goes on along the minus strand of NC_043704.1, from coordinate 13,056,112 downwards.
TGATTATACAGCTTTTCTTGCCTTGCTCCAGCCAACACTCTCCTTTATGTTAAAAACCACCTAGAATGCCAACATACTCCATTTCATTTTTAGTTTGTTGCAGTATATTCTTAGATGAAAAAAGTATTATTATTGTCAGCAAGACATTTTTAAGTGGTTATGAACCTTTGTTTTCTGGAATTAAATGATTTGGACATGACCCAGTGGGTATTATTTACTATTCCTAGATTCAGCAGCCTTTTGGTGAACTGTATACACACTGGGGTACAGAAACATGAAGGTAGTAGAGAATGGAAACTGAGTTGGAAGACTGGGTTATTTGGGGATTTGTATTATACTCTGCACAGTTACCCTTTTTTCTAGGAGTGTTGCCTGGAAAAGAGGGGCGGATGAACCTGGAAGTAAGTAAAAGTCATTTTAGGTGTGTAGCAACAAGGCAGTTGATACCCAAGCATCAGCTAACTTTTCTCTTTATACATCAACACTGCATGGCCTGCACCAAATAAGGAACTGAACCAGGGGTATGTTTTTACCTCCACAGCTGCCTCCTTCCATCAGAGCACCTTGGAGAACTTAATGTCTAGTCACACATCATTGGCATGTTTTTCTCCCCAGCATATAATTTACAAAGCTGGGGGGGAAAATAAGATGATACAGTTTTACTACTGTGTAAAAGTAATATTTTAAAAATTTAGTATTAACTTATCAATACAGGAAATGATTAATGCATACTCTTTCCAGAGGCACCAAATTTTTGACTCCCTCTGTTGATAAGTTAATGACTTTTGCTATATATTTGCTAGAGAACATAAATCTAAAATTTAAGAACAAGGGGAAGGAACGCATGATTTTGAGATGTTATAAATTAAAAGAATAAATAAAGATCAATAAAGATCAACAGTAGAATTCGTCTGTTTTATCTACATGGATGTCCTTTAAAATCGAGACATCGCATATTTATTTCTTAATGTGAAAATGACTGTTGACCATGCTAATGTATATAGTTGTGCATCTTAAGACATTAAGTGGTTTGCTGCTTTGATGGAAATTATGGTTCAGTGGGTTGGATACAAGAGAGATGACTGTTCACAGAATAACCTGTGAACTTTCACCCCTCTGTATGGAAACTTGTTTCAGGGCCAAATCCTTGTAGCTGTCTTCTTGCCCCGGTCAGTGCCAGCCCTACTATTCACAACACTGCTGCTACCGAGGCCTAGGTATGTAAACGTTTAAGGAGTTTTTTAAAAGTCTTTTAACATCAAGCTAGGATTTAAAAGAATTCAAATTCAGTTTGGTATAATGACAGGGTATTTTATTTGACTGTCCATTTCTTACTGCATAAATAGAATTTAAAGATTTTTATCTTTTTGCTTCATAGGGATTTTCTAAGTAAAATATACTTGCTTTAAGGTAGAGTGGGAAATAAAACTTGGGATGTTAACAGTATGCTTCTTCAGTGTCCAAACTATTTCTAAATGATTTCTGGGCTTTATTCATTAACTAGGTACACCTGGGACAATTAATATTATTGACTGTTTTAACATTGCCTTCTTTTTATTTTGCAAGCTAAGAAGAGATACCAGTGAACCTAAATAGTGGACGAAAACAGGAGTGTTCTAATTTTTTTTTTTGGAGGGGGGCAGGAGGGCCACTGTTTAAAACTGCCATTCATTTGCCTTATTTGACTTTCAAAATATATTATGCTAATGTGAAAATAACTAGCATCCACACGACAGTATGTATATAAGTATAGAAACTTAAATTTAATTGCTATATCAGATATAGAACTAAAATAAGATTAAAAAAGTTACATTGCATTTGTAGTCAAATTCTAACTGTGAAATGGGGACATTTTACCTTTCTTTCTTTGGATAGGATCAGTTCTTAAGAGCAGCCCCGGTAACTGGAGGAATGGGAGCCGTTTTGATGAGAAAAATGGGCTGGAGAGAAGGAGAAGGATTAGGAAAAAACAAAGAAGGAAATAAAGAACCTATCCTAGTTGATTTTAAGACAGACCGAAAAGGTAACACATTGTTCTGGGAACGTTTATTATACCTTCTTTAATATTTAGGTATTCAGGGCTCCTGGGTGGCTCAGTCAGTTAAGCATCTGACTCTTGATTTTGGCTCAGGTCATGGTCTCATGGTTTGTGAGATCAAGCCTTGAGATCTGCGATGTCAGCACAGAGCCTGCTTGGGATTCTCTTTCTGTTCCCCTTACCCCTGCAAAATAAAGAACATTTTAAAAAGACATTTAGGGTTTCATTACCTTCCTAGATTTTTTTTTTTTAAGTAAGCTCTTTGCCCACCAAGGGGCTTGAACTCATGACTCTGAGGTCAAGAGTTGCATGCTATACCAAGAGAGCCAACTAGGAGCCCCATTAAAAAAAAAATATGTATATGTATATATAAAATATATAAAGTAATCTTCCTACATTTTGATATCCTTGATGCTTAACTGGAGCTCCTATACAGCTATTTGTTCAGAAACAAAAGTTTAACCCATTTGTTAAACTTTGATGGAGTCACTAATTTGGGCTTTTAAAAGGCAGTTGTAGTTAAGATGTTAAGTGATACGTAAATTTAACTAAATTTCATGTTTAGTTTTTATTTATTTTTAACATTTATTCATTTTTGAGAGACAGATACTGAATATAAGCCAGGGAGAGGCAGAAAGGGGGAGACACAGGCTCTAGGCTCTGAGCTATCAGCACTGAGCCTGAAGTGGGGCTCAAACTCACGAACTGTGAGATGACCTGAACCAAAGTGAACGTTTAATTGACTGAGCCACCCAGGTACCCCTAGATTTCAGTTTTAGGAAATGGAATCCCCATTTTGCTTTCTCTTGATGGGGAGCATACACTTGTGTTTGTTTCTAGGATTTATTTTTTTCTTAACTATTATTTTATCTTACATAGTCTCCTGATTTCCTATTAATGAATGCTGTTTTGTTTTCATCTTACAAACTCTTTATTTGCATGTCCCTCTTTTTTCCTAAGTTTGAGAGCGGGGAGGGGCAGAGAGAGGGGTAGAGAATCCCAGGGAGGCCCTGCGCTGTCACCATGCAGCCCCATCTGGGGCCTTTACCGACAAACTGTGAGATCATGACCTGAACTGAAATCAGAGTCGAATGTTTTACTGGGTCACTCAGGTCCCTCTGCATGTCCCTCTTTTTAAGCTCCATAACTGAGTTTTCTTGGGTTGGGGCTGGAGAATAGTAGAGCAGTTGCTGACAGCAGAGTTTGCTCTTCATATTGTGTTGTTCTTGGCGCACCTCCGAACTTTTATCTCTACCAGTACTTTGCTCCTCAGATGGGGATCTCTCTCTGTGTAGCCTGCATGTGGTTGCTAAGTATTAAAAATACTCCTAGTGCCCATTTAGAACAGCCAGTTGGTACCTTTTAAATTCTTTCCTTGGAATAATGTTCTAAGAATCAGATGGCTTGATGTCAGCCTAATGTGATTTTAATAGCTTGTATAAGCCTGATTTTTAAAAACTATAAAGTTGAAAACTAGAATTAATTTTCCTTATCTTTGTGATTGCAGAATTGAATGAAATTGATGTAAATTATTGTCTTAATTGGAAACTAGCTCTGACCAAATTGTCTTATAAAATGTTTTGCATCAGAAATTCTACATTGTGGGGCACCTGGCTTCAGCTCAGGTCATGATCTCACAGTTTGTGGGTTCAAGCTCCGCGTCAGGCTCTGTGCTGACAGCTAGCTCAGAGCCTGGAGCCTGTGTCTGATTCTGTATTTCCCTCTCTCTCTAACCCTCCCGTGCTTGTGCTGTCTCTCAAAAATGAATAAAAAAAAAATTAAAAAATTCTACATTGTCATCCACATAGAATACTGTGATGCCATTTTTTTCACATTGGAGGGAATTTATTGTAATGATTCCAAGTAGGCTGGAAATAGCACGAGAATCATCCTGCGCTACAGTGTTAAACTCTAGGTTAAATTAGAAAAGGACACCGTACTGATGTCGTCACATCGACACTGCGTTACTTAAAACAAGTTGAATAGATTTTTTACGCCCTAAACGGTGATTTGTTTGAAAGAAAACATCTGTGAAGGCATTGCATAATTCCAGGGAACATCACCTTTGGAATTAGGTGTTGGGTTTAGAGAAGCATACTAGCAAAAGTAATGAACTGCTTGAAGAATTCCCCGTAGGAGAAATGGAAGCCAGAAAAGCATGATTTTGTACAGTGACACAGCTAAATCCCTTTGGAAAGGGGGGTTATGCAGTGAGATTATGTTTGTCTTTTGAGAATATCTTCTTCATTTGATAAGTCAGAAAGGGGTGGTTTGCTGGAGGATAAAAATGTACCCACTTATCTCTAGAGACAGCCTTTCACTTTTAATTTTTTGGGGAGTGTGGCCTAAAATCCTCACCATTTGGGGGACTTAACTAACTGAGCAATCATTTTTTTAAGGAATGGAAAGCCTTTAGATTGCTCTCGTACTAGCCACTAGTTTTTAAACTTACAAAGAAAGATGCCTGGAATTGTTAACGATGGCCCTTAATTTATATACACACACACACACATATACATACACTAGGTTTTTGTGTTTTCTGAACATTTGATTTTTGTACAGTTTCTACACCAGGGTACTAGATTTATGTTGAAATACAGCAAAATAGAAGTCAAATTATAAAAATCAAGGGTAGTGGGAGTTGAATATTTTATTGAGATTCAGATTCCTATAGAGGGAATCATTGTATTTATAATTTCAAATGATGCTTTGGAATTTATTCAGTGAACATTGGCTGTTTATTTTAAAGGTCTTGTGGCAGTAGGAGAAAGAGCACAAAAGAGGTCTGGGAACTTTTCTGCTGCAATGAAAGATCTGTCAGGTGAGAGTACATTTAAATTTCCTCTTGTCCCATCGCTTGGGACAATAAGCTTGAATTCATAAGCTGTTGCCACAGGCAGTGGAAATAATTAACAAGTGGTTATTTTTTTTCTCTGCAGGCAAACATCCTGTGTCTGCTCTGATGGAAATCTGTAATAAGAGAAGGTGGCAACCACCAGAATTTCTCTTGGTCCATGATAGTGGCCCTGATCATCGTAAACATTTTCTCTTTAGGGTAAATATGAATTTCTGCATTAATTACTTACCCCTATTAATTTGATGACTTAATGTTAGAGGGTGAGGGAAAAGCATTGTATCATCACAGGATTGATGCATTGTGGGTTGGGAGTGAATATATATGTGGGTAGAAGTGGTAGGGTTTTTAAATATTTAAGTATACTCCAATATGACCTGTTAATGTCCTGTTTTTCAAAAATATTGGAGGGAAAGCTGTGGGCAAAATCTGGTAAAAAATTTGTTGATGTTTTCTAGTGGAACATGGGGAATTAATTTAGTAGTTTTATCAGGGTTTTCTCCATGACCCTTTCCCCCACACCCTCTCAGTTTGGAGACCTTAATTTGCAGTCCCTTTTCCCAAATGATTTGCTTCTTCTGGGTTGAGATTAATTTGATTTCCATAGTGTGGGTTTTATAGTTTTGTGAATTATTTTTCTAGCATTTAGTGAAAAAATACAAAGCTAATAGATATTAAAGTTTGATGCTGTTCTTATTGTATGTTTTTCTTGAATAGGTATTGAGAAATGGAAGCCCTTACCAGCCCAATTGTATGTTTTTCTTGAATAGGTATTGATAAATGGAAGCGCTTACCAGCCCAGCTTTGCCAGCCCTAATAAGAAGCATGCTAAAGCCACAGCAGCTACTGTGGTTCTTCAAGCAATGGGCCTTGTACCAAAGGACCTCATGGCTAATGCCACTTGCTTCAGGAGTGCCTCACGTAGATAGATTGAGGTTTTATATTAATCATTTCAGATAATTTTACTCTGCATCAAAATGTATTTCCTCTTTAATGTTGTAAATATTTGGCAATTTAAGACATTGTGTAAAAAGCAATCTGTACAAACATCTCCAGGCTTTGATTTTTGTACCATGGAAATTGTATTTAACCATACAGGGTTTTGGTATGTTTATATTGTTTACCTTAGTGATGTATTTGTTTAAGTGGCTAACATCCAAACGATTGTTTGAAGGCATCCGTAATCTTCAGTGTGGAATGTTAAATAACGCTTTTATACTGTATTTTGTACTATGATGTAACCTCCCTTCCTTATGGCTAGGCTGCTGTAACACTTGCCTGTAATCAGTGAAGGGCTGTGCACCTTGTACTAGTTCACAATGGGTTCTGCTGGACAGATACTGGGCCAGTGTTATTGAGGTAATCAAGATCTGTTCCACAGGGCTAATGCCACCATCTCCCCTTAAAATTTTGTAGAGGTTATAAAAAGAAGTGGTATGTTGTGTGAGATCAGCACTAAGTCCTGCGTTTCCATCCAAGCCACTTGGGCCATGAGAAGGGAGTCAAAATGAAGTCCGATTAGAATTCTACTGCAGAGGCCAAGTACATTTAGTATGGCATTGAGTTGTGATATAGTTTTACTTTGATGTGCATTTTGAATTTCATCTACACCTAGATAGACGTTAAATGATAATTAAAATGCTGTAACCCAACTTATCTAATAAAATCGGCACCCAGCCACTATTTTGTTGACTATGAGAAAGTTTAAGTTTATGTTAATTTTTAGGGTCTGATAGAATATTTCATGTGTATTACAGTGGTATTCATAATGCTATGTCTCTAAACTTTATTTTCAAAAGCTTAAGGCCCAAATATAAACTTCTCTGGAATAAATGTGGTGTCTTATTTTTTTGGATCATAAAGTGAACACATACTTCTTCACTAAATACTGTCATTTCTTTAGCCAAAGCTTTTGATTTCTACATCCTTTTATTTTAAGGAAATTTGAATCTCACACACACACTCATGCGCACACACAAACACACACACACACAAATACTTACAAGAATATTGGATACTCCTTTACTACAACAGCTGAGCATACTTTACAATTAACACTATTCTACGTGGAATACAAAATACCCTTTGAATTAACATGCCTTAAAAAAACAAATTTAATGGATTTGAGAATAGAGAAATTAGAAACGAGGACGAAAGCAACTAAGGTAGGCACATCAACAATTAGCTCAGTAGATCTCGTCTACATTTGTATCTTTATAAAGCTAGAACCTGCATAAAATTGTAGGTAAACTGTCAAATACAGTTTTGCCCTGATTCCATCAGTTACAAAATGCCAGGAGATAACGGATACTGATTTCCCATTTGTAAGGAAACACTGACATTAACACTCTGCTTTATGCTCAGTTTATCTTATAGGGTCTGGAAGTCTCAAAACTAATTGAGACTTTTTTTAAGAGTTGGGAATTTCCTTTATACCTGAATTATCTAATCAGAACAATAAAAACAAAATGTGGATTTAAAACCTTAATCATTTTGCTTAATGCATGTAATAAAAATTAAGCCAAAAGGTTAATATTTATCAACATTTGAATATTTTAAAGTTCTATTTAACTTCCAAAATGAACTTTAGAGCCAAAGGTATAAGAATCTTGAATTTCCTTGCTAGAAGGCTTTTTCCTCAAAGATTCCTTTTAGGCTTACTTTGGTGTTCAGGATCTCCAATTAAAAACGAAGTCCCTCAATTCCACATGCCGTAAAGACGATTTTCCCAGTGCTGGTGTTTGACTAAGTTGGTCCAGAGTCTTAGAGTGCAACCCACAGTTACCAAGTTCCTCATGAAGAGTCTCCTATGGAAATTTGTATTCAAGTTAGTAAAGAGCACATGAATCTTTGGACACAAAGAGTTTACTTATTTTAAGGTATATATATATATATATATATATATTTAGAAATCTCTACACCCACTGTGGGGCTTGAACTCCTGACCATGCCAAAAAGGCACATGCTCTTCAGGCTGAGCCAGCCGATTTTAGAGGCTCCACACCCAAAGTGGGGCTTGAACTCCATGCTGGCTAGAGTCACATGCTCTACCAACTGAGTCAGCCAAGGCACCCTTGAACACTCAAGATTTTAAAAACTACCATGGGAACTTTGACAGATGCCCTATTCATGTGAAGAAATAAAGGCAACACCTCTAGCAATAGCATCCAGAAATACACAGTTTTGGTTATTTTTAGAAGTCTTGCAAATGATAGAAGCATGAGGCAATTTTTAAGGTCTTAATGATAATCCATGAATGAAAGCCTTACTATATCCAAATTAAAGGCAAATATTGGTTAAACACCCATAGTTGTTTATAAGAAAGGAATCCAGCAGTACTAAGTTCTGGATCTGAGGTGATCCATGAAAATAACTTGCCTTTTCTTTTTGGGAAGTTCTTCAGTCATTGAGTACAACAATCTAAATTCATAAAGTTTACTCCCAAAGAACCAGACCTTATCCCTTCATCCTAGTCACTGTGATTGGTAAAATTAAATAGTACAGTGTAATAGCCTGAGATACAAGTCTGGTTCATTGCAAATCACTTACTTCTTCCATTTGAGGCAACTAGCTACAATGAAATATGCTTACGGCTATCTACTTACCTTATGCAGTACTCTGTTCACTGGCAGGCAGATGTTAAATACAGATGTTGGCTCATGTGTATACAGTCCAGCAGAAAATGACCCATTCTGTGAAGATTTGAGTAGCATGGTCACAGAATGTAGAGAATGAGGCATGACAGGACCTGTAATCTCCAAACTAAATTGATCTTTGTATCCAGAAACAGCTTGTGTCTTCACATTTACACTTCGTGCCTTCAAGAAAATTTAAAGAAAAATTATGGTCATCATCTCTCAAGCTTTTGTCCCTAAAGATTTGTTCAGTAACTTTTCATTTGGGTGTCCCTCTTTAACAGTTCTAGACTACAAGGTACAGCATAGAGGGAATACAGTCAGTGGTATTATAAAAGCACTGTATGGTGAGAGGAACTACTACACTTGTGAGTATAGCACAAAGTAGTTCATAAGATCAAAAAAATGTTATATGAGTAAAAATGTTAATTCTCCATCTGTAGCACATCTCCAAATTATGACTCAGTCACAGTATATTCTACAAAATACAATTTTTCATATGGTGTCCTGGTTTATACATTTTCATTAAAAATTTTTAATGACAGTTGACACCCAATGTTACATTACTTCTAGGTGTACAACAGTGATTCTACAAGTCTATAAATTATGCTATATTGACAAATGGAGCTACTATTGGTCACCGTACAACGCTATTATGCCACTGACTATATACCCTCCACGGTCATCCCCGTGACTTACTCATTGTGTAACTGGAAGCACATACCTCCCAGCTCCCCTTTACCCCTTTTTGCCCTCCTACCCAATTCAGTAGTATACATTCAATGCAGAATATTGGACAAAAATAAAAATTCAATTCTATTGCTATTAACATTCAATATATATTTTGTATTTATATGTATAACTTTTTTAAACAATACAGACGTAAAACTATTCAACTTATCCATGCTAATAGGTTTTGAAATCTATAACTTAATATGCTTGGCTATGTTCTTTCACCAAAAAAATGAGGCAAAATGAGATTAAGCAACTTTTCCATGTGGAAAAAAAGGAATAATAATAATAATAATAATAATAATATGCAGTCAGAAAAAAATTGTTTTTATGTAATTCAAATAAAACATTTCATAGCATTCATATTTTCACATAATTCCTTCAACACACCTTTAGATGAACGAATTTTTTTTTACTGGGAGGAAAGCGAAACAATATGCACCATGCAAAAAGACGTTATTAAAAACAAATCAAGAATTTGTTCATTTCTTCTTATAAAGCTAGTTTATGAAGATTAGAATTTTTCCCCCTTTCATTACCTTAAGCATTTGCATTGTGGCACCTCGGAAGGCTACAGGGGATAAGAGGGTTGGTGGAAGTCCTGCCTGTGGGCCTGAGCTAGCAATTAAACTCTTAGAGTTGATCAAAAAATTCAGCAACGTAAGGGTGTTCATTCCTTTCACCAACACAACAGACTCAGGTTTGTGGTCCATTTGCACTTCGTGTTTCTCTTTGCGTCTGAAGAGGAGTCAAGGAACTCGCAAATGTAACTTCCAACCAGTGGGAAAAAGTCATCCTGATTCAGAATCACCTGGGACCCTTTCTTTCCACTCAGAACTGGAAATGTTTTTGCTACCCTGCTTCGCTGCAATTATAAGGCATCTGTTGAAATCAAAATGATTTCTTTGAGCATCTGAATTTGCCAGAAATTTGATACCTAACAAAAACAAATTTCTTCTCTCTAGTCAAAAGTATGTTATATATGGAATGTTTTTGTTTTTAAAAACATAGTAATAATTGTTCATGGTTTACTGGTACTTAGGGAGTTTTTTAATGTCATGATAATCAGTTTAAATAGCAACTTAAAATAATTTACAATTATAGTCAAAATTGTCAATCAACATTACATTGATCACTAATTTAATTTGAGGAAAATCAATTCTAGTTAACAAAATGAAAGGATACAGCTTGATAGAGAGTACGTCTGGTTTTTTAATTTTATCTTGCACACCCATCTCTTCCAGCCAGGAAAAACCTTCATCTTCATCATCATCACTGATTACTTGTTCCCTAGGAAATTGTTATAGTTAGAGTTTCCATTTCATAAAGCTGTTTCCTCTACAAAACTATTACACCGAGTCCACAGTCACGGGTTGACGTGAAGGATTATTTTAAGCACATACCCCCCATTTCCCAAGCTTGTTCCAGGCGTCTTTTTCTTCTCATAGCCATCTTCTTTTATTAACGGCAAAGAAAATTCAATACCTACATGAGTAAAGAAAAGAAAAATTTAACTGAGTTTTCTTTATAATATGGTCTAAAGGAATCTAACAGGTGTGCCTTTTAGAGAGTATGAAATTTGAAGATTTGAGTTTTTACACTTGCTCTATTAAGGCAATAGCTTTCAAACTTTCTTGATAGTAGTCCATAACACACCCACACACACACCCACCCATCCCTCCTTGAAACAAAAGGTTGAGGAAACAATACATACTCTCACTACATGTAGTACTCTTTCCTGAAGTATATTCTACTTGGTTTCTTTTTATTTTCTTTTTTTGAGAGAGTGAGTCAGCAGGGAAGGGGCAGAGGGAGAGAGAGAAAAAAACCTTAAGCAGGCTCCATGCTCAGTGCAAAGCCCAATGAGGGACTCCGTCCCATGACCTGGGGATCATGACCTGAGTAAGCCCAAATCAAGAGTCAGACATTCAATTGACTGAGCCACTCAGGCACCCCATACTGTATCATTTTTTTAAAAAGTGCTGATTGAGCCCACTAAATAGCTTTCATGAGCATTAATGGGTTGACCTAGTTTGAAAATTATGTTTTTATGAAGGGGTAGGTAACTTGTACTATAAAAGAATTTCTAGAGGAAATTCTACTCAGATGAAAACTTTCCAGTCCAATATGTATTTGTCGGATCAGAGACAGAAATACTATTACTATAAAGCTATGTAATTTTAAGAGATCGCTTAAGTCATCGCTGGAAAAAAAATCGGAAATAAAAATGATGCTTCTTAAAAAGTATAGGTAAAACTGGTAAAAGACAATTCAACTGGTCAAACAACAATTCACATTTTTGTTTAAAATAGTCCGAAGTCGGACACTCAACCAACTGAGCCAGCCAGGTGCCCCTCACATTTTAGCTTTTAAGTGCTTACTATATAGTGTGGAATTCTCATTTTAAACCTACAGTTTTACCTTCATTTTTCATAGCTTCTCTTATTCCTCTAGTTGTCGGAGATATGAGAGCTGTGATTACATCATTTCCTGCTAAGCCTGCTGCACGAAACAGGATAGTAAACTGATAGGTACAAACGTAGAAATATGGGCAAAGTTTTGTCTTCAGCAGATTATATAGAGAAGTGAAGCTCACAGACCTATAAAGTAGAAAAATTTTCTTTAGGTAGTAGTATTATACATTTAGCTTAACACCTAAAATTATTTTTATAATTCAGTTTGATACGCATTTAAAACACAACACAAATATTGCAATGGTTTGAATTTTTGCCACTACGTACATAACTTGGCTTTTGCTTATTTTTTATTTATTTATTTATTTATTTAAGACATCACACAATTTATTTCAATGGTTACTAAAAATAGTAGGAAACAACAGAAATTCCATTGCCAACTTAGAGGATTTTATGTATCAGTAAGTGTTCTAGTTATTTTCATATTATGACATTTATTTCTTACTCAGGAAAACAGTTTCATTTCTAAACATTTATCTTTCTTTGGTGTAAAGAGAAGATACATTTTTTTCTTTGACAAAATTGTCCTAGGGGAATAAAACAAATGCTTTTCCAAATTAGAGCACCAGTCTATCCTAAATGTCAGCGTGTAATAATTCAGATACAGTAGCAGTCTTTTAAATTTCCTAAAAGCTTTTGTTATGATGGTGGTTTGGGGCGTTTCGCAGATGGTCCATCTGAGTTAGTTCTGTCATCGGTGTTATTTTCATCTTCTCCATCATCTTCATCATCACCGTGCAAGGCCTCTTCTGGAGCCGCCCCCCCTCCCCCGCCCCGGTCTTGCGCTTCCTGCTCTACCAGGGGGTCGAGGAGCTCTACCACCAGCTCCCTCATGTGGGCCAAGCCAGACAACAGGGTCTCATAAGGATCGGCGTCGGCCGGCACCTCACAGGGCACCCGCAGCTGCTGCTGTTGCCCATCTGGCCCGACATACTCGGCCAACAACTCCATGGCGACCGCTGAGCTTCAACAGCGTCGCCCGGAAGCGTAAGTCCTGCTTATTTTTTATTTAAATAGGCTTCATACCCAGCATGGAGCCCAACGTGGGGCTTGAACACACAACCCTGAGATCAAGACCTGAGCTGAGTTCAACAGTCAGATGCTTAACCGACTGACCCACTCAGGCAACTGCTTAACTTGGTTTTTAAATGGTCATGGGACTCACTGGTTAAAAGAGTGCTTACTGCTTAAACACTAGTAATTTTTTCTTTAAACAAAACTTACTTGGTAATTAGGTGCGGACTTTCTCTGAGCAGCTTCTGCTGAGAAAGGAAGCAACCACTGACAAGAAGTAACGTAAAAGAATGTCTGCATGTATTTATGTTAACACTTACTGCATTTCCACAATTGCATAAAAAATGAAAACAAAAGTTAGTAATTTAAATGTTGGCTATTAACAGTTTAAATAAAATAATTCAGAAGGACACAGATATCCTTTTACCACTACCCATTTCTATACCATAAACAAGAGACAACAAACACTGTTAAAAAGTAAAATTCATTAATGGGATGCACAAGTTTTACTAATCTTACCAATCACTCATTAAAATGTGTTGCAAGGTTTCATCATTTGACCAAGGGCTTATCTTTCCGGCCATTTTTCTATCAGCTCCAATTCGAGGGAACAGTGGTAGCCAAGAAAAGGCAGGGTGGAGCCAGTAGATAAGGCTCTGCTGGAAGGCACAACGGAGCTCGGTGGAGAGTTTGGGATCCTAAAATCCAGAGATGATATTGGAAAGTTTTTGCCACGTTAGAAGTATAAAATTTCATTAAAAAGTACTGAATATGCCACTTATTTTGAGAACTTTTACTGTTTCCTATAGGAAAGTATGAATAACTGTTATGGGAGCTAATATGTAGTTTATTCTTGCCAATAATTACTGTATGTTAAACCGTATCATAAGGAAGACTTAAACACAGACGGGACTCCCATCTTCCCTGTTTTCTCTTGAGAATAACTATCTTTTTCATCATTAGACTAGGGGTACAGGTGGGGATATATATTGTATAGAAGTAACACTATGATCAACTCCTCTCCCCTCACAACTGTGTTTCAATAGTAGCTCATGAAAATGGGTAATGTGCATCATGTATCATCCTGATCTATCTATTAAAAAAAAGTACCAAGGGCTCTTTTAGGGAATCTTTTACCCTAGTTTGAGTTGATGAGCTGCCTGGAAGCAATGCAATTACATTTCTCTAAAACCCTTTTGGGAACTCATGAGTTTTACTACATTACACAGACTATCAACCAGGTAGCCACAATTAGTATGTATTAAAAACAAAAGAGTAAACATTATGTTAGAAAATCAGTAGTATAACCAATCTGCATTTGCAATCCTACTCAATAGCTTTTCATTTCTGTCTCTTATATTTTCTTTCTCAAAAGGCCTAGAAAAAAGTGGTTTAAACAATTCCTGCCTGTAACATTCACTAGTTCTTAGGACAGGTCTCTAAATTTAACAGGCAGTTGTTGAATCTGATATAAAAAACTGTATGAAAGTACCATTTGGGAAATAAAAATTTTCCAAGTCCTTGTGTCTTTAAATGTCAGAAGAAAAACTTAACAGAAGGAAACTTCTGTGACATTCTGCAGAGAAGTACATTTTACAATTAATTTGTTACTTTAAAACATAACCATTTTCCTTCAGAATTACCTGTATGCTTTGAGGCAAAGTAACTTCTGTTGCTCTACAATGCTGGATGATACCTTGAGCTTCTTCCTGTGCTTTCAAATGATCTGCCCAGGTAAAGGGTTGAGAAGAGGTGAAAAGGAGTCGAGTTTTAATACTCCAGTCCACAGGTAACTCAGTACTTTCTGAGGATGGAATATCAGATTCGGAGAATGATACTTGTGGAGTCTTTTAGAAAACAAAGAACACAAAAATTAGTAGAGTACCAAAAAAACCTCCTTTAATCGACAGATTTTATCAACATGCTCACTGAAATGTCAAAATTTTATAAACTATGATTACAATGAAAATATACTACACACTATAAAAAAAACTCTACAAAGAGTTACACTAAACTGTTGACAGCGGTTTTCTCTGGGAGTGGGAATTTATACAGGTGGTAGTGGTGAAGGGGCACATTTTACCTTTTAGTTTTATATAATTTAGTTACAAGATGCATATACTATTTCCATGATCATAATTTAAAAAATCAAATCTACTACTGATTTTGCTATCAAAGCAGAAATCTTCCAAGTATTTTAAAAAGCACCTTCGAAGCCTCTAAAACTCTGGAACCAGGGCTAAGCTGCTCCTGCAGGTCATCAGGTAGGGCTCCTAGAAGCCATTATGTAAGAAGCATTTCCTAATCTCAAAAATTTATTTCCAAACTGTTCTGATGTGCTTGCAAGTCAATATTCTCCATTTTACAATGATTCTTTAAGGTGACATCACAAACGATAACAAGCTGGGGAGCTATTTCTAACAGACTCTGAAGACCTTCTATTTACAAGAAAGGGAGACTGGGTCTTAGAAAACTCTTCTAGCTTGCTCCTATTAGGACAAACTATGCATTTGTTTTTGTTTTGTTTTCTTTTGCTTTTTAACATTTATTCATTTTTGAGACAGACTGTGAGCGAGGGCAGGGCAGACAGGAGGGAGACACAAAATCCCAAGCAGGCTTCCAGGATCTGAGCTCTCAGCACAGAGCCCAACTCAGGCTTGAATTCAGGAACCTGAGCTGAAGTCCCACGCCCCCACCCAGATGCCCCTATGCATTTGTTAAACTATCACAACAGAAGCACCTGGGGAATGGAATCAAGGCTGTGTGTGTGGTGTAGGGGTCAGCAAGGGCCAGTGATCTGCCACAGCCTGTGGAGGTCATGTGGGCATTTAGTCTGAAGATTTGGTAAAAGACTAAGTTCAAAAAGCACCTGAGTGTGGAGTGACCAGCGCAGAAAAATGGTTACAAAACTGCTGGAGATTGCAGGAAATCCTACGTCTACACCGACCTTAGCGGCGGTACTATTACAAACAGCATTCCTACGCCACCCAAAGGCAATTCCGGTGCTGTCGCCATCTCCCTGGTAAAGGTGGTCGGTCAACCCCTCAGCACTCGGCCAAATGATTTTCCCAGTCAATGCTCCTGAGAGGACGAATTTAAATGCTGAGCACACCATTCCAATGACATTTAATAACTATTACCTGGAGTAAGTTGGGAACGGCTGCTCTTTCAAGGATCTTCTCTTCCCGGAGCAAATCATTTTCTTGATTGGAATCTAAACCCTTCGGGGGGGGGGAGAGGAAATGGTCCTTTTTAATCGTACACGATGCAGGGGTTGCTTTAAAGGTGTACAGAGCCTCGCCCCACACACGGTCCTCAGTGGATGCCAACTGCGGGAATCCCACGCACCCGCCTCAGATCAGTGTCCGCTCCAGGTTCGGGCCAGTACTTCACTGTCAACACTGGGAGGAAAAAGGCCGGGGGTCTGCGCGTCTCGAGACTGATGGAGAGACCTCGACTCCAAAGATCCAAAAAGGCTTTGGGATAAGAAAACGCGAGGCAACTGGGACCCCAGGAATCCCCGACAAGCCTCCATCTCCAGCGTATTTTCGAGCGCGTCAGAAAGGGAGGCTCCGAGTCACACCGGGAAGGAGGGTCTCCGGGGACGGGCCCGTTGAACGGTGGCCTTCCAGGACGAGTTGCTCCAGGGTGTTTCGAGCTGTCGCCTCACCGGTCCCTAACCCCCACGGGGAGGCGGCGGCGGCCCGACCCCGTCCGCACCGGGCCCGCTCGGTGCCCTCCGCTTCCCTCAGGACCCGCCGACGCGAGCCGCCCGCGGGGCGCACTTC
>NC_043704.1:13008179-13039477 GCF_006229205.1 Suricata suricatta | reverse complement strand
TGCCGGCCGGCCTCCCCTTGGGTGCTTCCCGCGCGCGCCGGCCCCGCCCCGACGCAGCCCCGCCCCCCAGGCGTAACAAGCGCGTGCGCCCTCGGCCGCCGGAGAGACCCCGCCCCCGCCCTTCGGTCCGGTCCGCTGTCCCGGCGCTTCTCCGAGGTCCTGGGCCCTAGTCGTGTCGAGGGTGCCAAGTGGCTTGGAAATACCCGCTCCAGGGCACCGATGTGCACTCCCCTATCCGGCGCCGAAACAGGTGACCGCTACTTAAATCCGAAGCAGGGATGAAGTGAGCTCAGGACTAGGCATTTGGAGGAAAAGAAGACGTCACACTTGAGCTGCTGCTTTGAACTTATGGAGGGCATTCTCGACGTCCAGAGCTGGGGATAAGGGCCTGCGCCTCCACCCCCGCTACCCAAAATAGAGAACCCTGGCAGGAAATCAGCGGCGCAGCCTCCTAGTTCCCCCCCCCCGCCCATGCAACACCACTGCAGCCGCCTACCCCCGCCCCCGCAATATACTGCAGCTACCACCGGCAAGTTGTGGTGATGGTCCTGTTTGATCCCGAGGAAACCCTGAAATGAATGCTTGAAAAAGTTTTAAAGTGTCTATGGACTAGATCTCTTGAGACTTGAAAATATATTCAAATGATTAAATTACGACAGCAAAGGCTTGTTAAGGAAGGAAGGTATTGAGAGCGGAGTTGATACAAAAATAATACCGTTATTTTGACATACCAGAAGACTAACAAGTTTATCAATAGAGTAGCGTGGCTTTTCCCGAAAGTAGTTTCTTGAAAGAAAGAATTTTATAATAGAGGCAAATGTATGGAAACAACCAAAAAGAACTTAAGAATGTTCCCTTTGGATGTTATAGACTTGTCTTTACCGTTTTTGTAATTTTTCAAATACTTCTCAAAAATTTCAAATAACTTTGAGCATCTTGACTCATAGCAGGAAAACCAAACAACTTGGTTTTATCTTCCTTGAATTTTCTGAACAATTTCCAAGGAAACTCTGGCTTCAAGTACTGGAAGGGGTTTATCCAACTGACGTCTGAGAAAGAACAAAATTAAAATTGAACAACTTGCTTTTTTCTTCCTTGCGTTTTCTGAACAACTTCCATGGAAACTTTCGCCTCATACAGTGGAATGGGTTCATCCAACTGAGGCCTGAAGAAGAATAAAATTATGAGAAGTTAGGTCAAGGTGAAGATGAATAGAACACTTGGGATGCAACTGCTGTAGTTCAATTCTATTATTTTGAATAATCCAAACAAACTTGCCCATTAGTATTTCCACTGTTAAAAGTGTTTCAATTTGGGGCACCTGGGTGGCTCAGTCAGTTGAGCATCCAACTTCAGCTCAGGTCATGATCTCAGTTTGTGAGTTCAAGCCCCACATCGGGCTCTGTGCTGACAGCTCAGAGCCTGGAGACTGCTCCGGATTCTGTTCTCCCTCTCTCTCTGCCCCTCATGCTGTCTCTCTCTCTCTCAAAATTAAACATTAAAAAAAAAAAAGTGTTTAAATTTTGAAGTGGAAAAAATGCCTACTTTATCCACCCCAGATCCAACTTAAAAAACAAAACAAAACTGTACTTTTCCCTCTTCTCAAGCTATTGGTTATTCACGTTGCTTTGGGAAGGGTGATAAGAAAAGCAAAGGTTGTGTGGTACCATATGGAATGGACTAAGAAGAACTCATGGGCCACTTCTATCTTAAGGAACGCTTACTGGTGCATCACAAGATACACTTTGAGAAATACTAAAGAGCAGCTATTTATCTAAACAAAATAAAATATGGAGGCAATAAGTATGCTGTGAATATTGAAACAGAAGCAGAAATGCTTGCCTTACCTCCTTGATAATAGAAAAGTAAACAAGAGTGATTTGGTTACTTAGCTTACCTAAAAACACCACTTGACAACTTCTCCATCACATCCTTTAAGATACGTAGCTGGAAAGACCGTTAAGGAGGCAATGTAACAGAGGGAGGATTGAATTAAACCATCCAGAGGTTGAGCAGGTCACCTACTTAAGTTCAGCACTCTCAGAACTTGAGAATTTAAGTTACAGAAATTCTGTAGGCTGTGAAGTTTACCTAGAAAACAGGGAAATGTGGAACAGATCTGAGAGAAGTGATGATGTAAGAGAGTCTAAACTTCTAAGGACAAGTGACTAAAGAAGCAAGCCTAATGCCCGGTCCTAAGTAATGACTAACGTTATACCAAACCGGGAGAAATGAAGTGGTGTCAGCTTTGCCTTTTAGCACTATGTATATTTTTAGTTAAAGACAATTTTAGCACTCATGTCTCTTATATTAGGTGCATGTTTATTTACTAAACTGACTGCTAGTTGGCTCACAATTTATGTGCAGAAAAGTTAACAAACTGTGGTTTGTCAAGAAGAGAAAAAAAACCCTGGAAAATTAAGGAAAAAACTAAGTCATTTAATTGAAATTATAATACTAGGATTGAGAGTATGTAGCGGCTAGTACTAGTGAATGACACAGGACATAATCACACAGCTGGAAGGAGGTCTCTGTTAAATCACAAGCAGCAACTGGCTCATGTGTGAACTCACTGAAGGGTCCCCACAAGTGAGGACTAAAGTCTGAACATAAGACATTTAAAAGATTTTCTTAAAAAGGACCTAAGGATGGTGGAGGGCACTTGAGGGGAAGAGCACTGGGTGTTGTATGGAAAACAATTTGACAATAAAATATTATGGAAAAAAAAAAAAAAAGGACCTAAGAAATATTCACATACTACAAATTCTCAATTTCTGTTACATGAAAATGCCAACACTAACTCTGAGGGAGTGTGTGTAGGGAATTAAGTAACACAGGCAAAGCAGCCAGCCTAGCTCCTGACGTGGGATTCAAAATATGCTATCTAATGGTACTCTTAACACATGGTGTTCTCTATTGTTAACATTCCATGAGATTCTTTTTTTTTTAAGTTTATTTTATTTTAGAAAGAGGGAGAGAGAGTATATGCAAGAGTATATATGGAGGGGAACCAGAGAGGAGAGAGAGAGAGAATCCCCAGCAGGCTCCACATTGTCATCATGGAGCCTGATGCGGGGTTCAAACCCACGAACCAGGAGATCATGAGCTGAGCTGAAATCAAGAGTCGGACACTTAACCATCTGAGCCACCATCATCCCATGATATTCTTGATGATTACAACATTAGTGGACAATTAAGTTGCCTAAAATTGAAGTCTTAAGAATTCTTCTAGAGAGTTAAAAATTATTTTCTGAATTTAATAGAAAAATATTTAGGGGCGCCTGGGTGGCTCAGTTGGTTAAGCGCCGGCTTCAGCTCAGGTCATGATCTCACGGTTCGTGGGTTGAAGCCCCTGTCGGGCTCTGTGCTAACAGCTAGCTCAGAGCCTGGAGCCTGCTTCAGATTCTGTGTCCCTGTCTCTCTCTGACCCTTCCCTGCTCACACTGTCTCTCTCTGTCTCTCAAAAATAAATAAAAGATAAAAAATTAAAAAAATAATAAAGAAAAATATTTAATCAGAAATATTTTAAACTCACACATTCACTACATTAAGGGAATGTTCCAGTTTTGAAATGTACTATGTAGGGGCACTTAGCTGGCTCAGCTGGTATAGCACATGACGCCTGATCTCAAAGTTGTGAGTTCGAGCCCCATGCTGGGTGTAGAGATCACTTAAAATCTTCAAGAGAAAGAAATGTATTTTTTATAACTCAACATATGCAGGCTACTAATTAAATATTCCTATTTGAAAGCTGAATTGTCTTTGTTCTTAGAGGTGAGTCTCTAAGAACACATACATATACACATTTAATTGTATTAAACATTTAACAAAAACCAAGTCTGATATTCAGCAGAGACAAACTTAATGCTATGCAAATATCTTTCTTCACACATAGCTATATCCTATTCATAACAAGAACTTCTGTTTTATCCAATATATTAAAGTTTTTACCAAGTGCAGCTGCCTTTAGAACGGTTATTTCAGAAATCAAAGTTTTATTCTTAAGCTCGATCCTGCGCTAAAGAGGATTGAACCACTCTTTTGGAACTGCTTTCACATTCTCGAGATAATATTTCATGAATTTCACCAAAACTGGAATGATTTGGCTTCATTCACCAGATTTTTCTCTGAATGAATTCCGTAAAAAAAAAAAAAAAAAAAAAAAATTCAAACCCATTTTCATTTGATGAAGATTTCCTAGCTTTGCTCATCTCAAAACACCCTACAAACTCTTTAAAGCAAGGAGGCATTCTGAAATGTCCTATCTAATAGCACCATGACAGCGTAGATTAAGGATGCAGCCTTTCAGGGTGATGTGTACTTTCTGTAATGCCAAGTTGAAAATGAAACAAAATTTTGCATGTTATCTTATGGTTTATCTCCCATTCACAAACAAGCAAGACCAACTGCCTACGTGATTCTAGGTGACTACCACTTTCTAGCTGCATCCTTTCTATGCTTGTCTCTTCACCTGTGAGAGAGGAACAATGATAGTATTTATACTTCAGAGTGCCGTTTCCATGTTTAAATAAATTAATACCTACAAAGTACTTGGAACATTGTCTGCCATCTCAATGAGAGTTACATATTATTATTATTAATTATCATTATTAAAGAACTTAATGATGAGAGCACATGGTAAATTTCAAGCCAGAAACTCAAGTCAATAGATAAAAAGGATATAAAGATATTTTCCCTGTTGTACATTTGACAAATTCCAAACTTCGTCATTAAGGAAAGCCACCGTTGCTCCCTTGAGGAAAAGGCAATGGCTATCTGGAGGATCCAACTTGGAGAGAATACACAAAGGTTGATCAGTTACTGGGAGTTTAATAGCAGAAAGATCATTGTTATCTTGAGCCAGAAAAACATATAAATTAAATACCCAAAGCACAAATAAACAGCACACAAACCTTAATAACAATACGTAAACTGTAATGTTTTCTTTTCTAATTCACTGTCCAAAAGGCCAACGTAGAGATGACAGAGTGGTAACCTGTGTGCACACGCTCGCGAGTGCGTGTGTGAGTACAGGCGTGCATGTGTGAGAGTTGAGATTTCTGGCTGCTACTTACCAGCCATCTTCATGAGGATGTCAGAAAATCAGTGAAGATTAATTAATGTAAGAGAACGATGATATTTGCATATCAACCATGATTAAGAAACTTAATCTGAATACTGATGAGAAGTGTAACTTTGGTACACAATGTATACACACACATATGTAGTAAATTCTAATTGGAATAATTGGGAAGTTGTTATAATTTAATATTTTGCTAAGTATATGTCAACAATGTTGTTACTAATAAAAAAAAATCTTACTTGAAAGAGTATTAAAAAATTCAGAAGTCACTACTTCCAAACCACTAAATTAAAGTTGCATGAACTGGGGTGCCTGGGGGGCTCAGTCGGTTAAGCCTCCGACTTCAGCTCAGGTCAGATCTCACGTTTGTGGGTTCGAGCCCCGCGTCAGGCTCTGTGCTGACAGCTCAGAGCCTGGAGCCTGCTTCCAGTTCTGTGTCTCCTTCTCTCTCTGCCCCTCCCCCTCTCATGCTCTGTCTCTCTCTGTATCAAAAATAAATAAAAACATTAAAAAAAATTTTTTTTTAAAGTTGAATGAACTACTCTCCTAGCCACATTTTGGTTAATATACACCTAAAGTAAAAAAAGAAAGCTACATTTCTTTAGAACAGGTATAATTCAGAATGTATAATATCTTTACACCTTGCGTCAAAAGACTTAGGGAATTATCCTTTGTTAATTACATCCTTATGGTGAAATAGTAATGTTTTATTGTTTCTGCTAATACCTGCAGGTTTTCTTCTGTTGTTATCCAATGGCCTCCAACACCAAGAAGTGTGATGATATCATGTTTATGTGGCAGTTGTAATTTTACAGCTGGTTCGTCATCTTTACTATATAATCTCACTTACAAAGGAGTAGTTTAAAAAAGAGAGAGAGAGAGACAAGAAATATATTTTATAGTAATATGGCAAAAATTTATTCTTCAAACTAGTCTTCTTAAGTTTTTAATGTAGGAATGAGAAACCATTTTTCTTAGAAAAAAATAACACATACTGTATTCAGACACCTTAAAATATTCTTTTTGCATTAAAACTGGCCATTAAATTTACTCTAGATTTAATTACAAGTAATATAACTAGACACAAAAAGATTACTTTCATTTGAAAACCAGGCAAGGTAACATAACCTTTATAATCGTAACCGTTTTAATCACAACATTGATAGCTTAATTCTTCGGGAAAAGTTGACTTCTGATTAAGGAGCTCACAGCCTCAAGAGAGTCATACTATGACATAATTATTGGAAATGTATGTTTGAAAAGTTAATGAAGTACACATTCACTTTCATCGAAAGATTTTTCTAAGTTAATTTCAAGTCTTGAAAATATTGGTTAAAAACAAACACATTAAGACGGTCACAGACGGAGTCATCTAGGAGTCTCATCACAGAAGATAAATCTTAACAAAGTAGGAACAGATCCCTTCACAGGCTTGTGAATCCTATCCTTCACGTGCAATGGCTCTACGTAAGTGTGTACAGATTAGATGTTAAATAGATACGGACTAAAAACGTAAGTTTAAGGAATATAAAAATGAAACAAATTCTGTGCTTTTTTCCAAATAGAGATTGCAGAAGTCAACCATTCAATAGTGGGCAGCCAGACACAGCAGAACTGACTATGTGGCTGAGATCTGAACTAATGTGGATCATCTGGGAACCACTGAAGAGATCATGTTTGTCCATTTCCTGTAGAGACACTTACACTCCAAGGCCTCTAGGTTAGAGGTGAGCGTGTTCTCTCTTCCAGACATTGTTTACAATGGTCATAAAGAAGCGTCAATTTAAATAGAAAAATTAAACACAAAACATGACATCAATTTAATAAGTATGTTAATAATAATTCCCTGGTTATACATACTTATTTTGAAATTCATCCATCACACTACAAAAATGGTACAGACTGCTGATTTAGTAAACTACCCACCTCCAGCATCTAGGACAATATCTACTCCCAGGCCACCTGTTTCTTCTAAACAGCTTTCAGCAACATGGGCTTTTCCATTAGATACGTCAATGACTCGGGCTGTAAAGGACAGGAAGTCAGGCTATGGTAAGAAAAAAATAAAAATAAACCTCTGTTCTCTGAAATGCGTTGAGGGGTTCAAACAATTACTGGGTCCAAATTGCACTTTTTCTCTTCTATGCCAACGGCGGTAAAGATCAATTTAAAGGAAGGGACTCTTCTATTACATAAAAATAAAATATTGAACATTTTGTGGATAATGTGTTCCAAGGCCTGTCTGTTCAACAGAGGTCTGTTCCCTATAGCTAAAAGATATACAGCCAGAACAGAGAATCTGTAAACCACAGAGGTACGTATTATATATTAAGGCATAGACTGAAAGGTTAAGCAATTTCTTAAGGAAGTTTGGGATTAAGAGAGTTTAAAGCTAAAAAGCCAAAAATGTACTTGTGTGATATGGTACTTCTCTATTAGGGGCTGTTTTATCCTTTTTTGGTCACAGAAACGTGCCCTGCACCCCTACCCCACTGCCTTCCTCAGTTGTTGCCCCAAATGAGGAAAAATCATGAAAGTTAAGGACAAAAACATGATTATTTACAGCAGAGTTAGTGAAAAGAAAACTATTTTTAACTAGTTGCTTTAGAATATTGTATCAATAGGGGCGCCTGGGTGGCTCAGTCAGTTAAGCCTCTGACTTCGGCTCAGGTCAGATCTCACGTTCGTGGGTTCAAGCCCCGCGTCAGGCTCTGTGCTGACAGCTAGCTCAGAGCCTGGAGCCTGCTTCTGGTTCTGTGTCTCCTTCTCTCTGCCCCTCCCCCTCTCATCCTCTGTCTCTCTCTGTATCAAAAATAAAATAAAACATTAAAAAATAAAAAAAAAATAGAATATAGTATCAATAGAACAAGCCAATGAGCAAATTTTTAAAAATGCAGAATTTGAACTGGCAAACGAAGACACAGGTTTATAATTCATGTTTGTGTATTTTAGCACCTTTCTGTAAAAGAGAATTCTCAGAGCTGCTCAGACTGGAAGTGTAGAACAACAGTGATCAAGTATGTGGGCGACAGGGGTTGGTGTGGGGGGGGGGCACAAGGAAAAGGGAACTGAGGTATCTGGGAAGGGGAGGGTTAACCAGTAAGAAAACTTTCCCTTGAACCTGTTCATTTTCAAGTTCTTCTTTTTACCTTCTTCCTACAGTCCCTGCCTTAACCTTTCTTCGGTATCTTGGCTATCTCGGCCAGAAGAACAACGTAACAATGGGAGTAACCAAGGCTTCAATGGAAGACAGGCCTGGCTTCAAATCCCACTCCAGTCCTTCCAGGCGTATATCCTCGGACAAGCTAGTTAAATCTGCACACGGGGTCGTTGACTTACAAATCATTCACATTAACACTCAACGAACCTTCGCTTCCTTCTTGCCTGCCCTTCACATGCACTCTGCTCTTCCTTTTTTTCCTTCCTCTGTTAGTTTTTCCATTCCTATCTTTTCTCCTCTCCTTGTTCGTTTTCTTCAGTCTTTATTTTCTTCTCTCTTTCCATATGCACTGTTGTGTGGACAGGTTCAATCTTTTCATTTTTTGGTTGAGGATGTTTTTATTTATTTTTTAAAAATTCTAGTATAGTTAACATGCAGTGTTAAGGTAGCTTCAGGTGTACAATATAGTGATTCAACAATTCTGTACGTTACGCAGTGCTCACCGCAGTAAGTGTGCTCTTAATCCGCTTCACCTAAATCACCTGTCTCCCCACCCACCTTCCTTCTGGTGACCATCCGTTTGTTCTCCAGAGTTGAGTCTGTTTCTTAGTTTGTCTCTCTCTTCCTTCTTTTTTCCTTTATGCATTTGTTTTGTTTCTTAAATTCCACTAGTGAACTCATAGGGTATTTGTCTTTCCCTGACTTAGCATTATACTCTCTAGCTCCATATTGTTGCAAATGGCAGGCTTTCATTCATTTGTATGGCAGAGTAATTAATATTCCATCACAGATATACCACATCTTCTTTATCTATTTATCTACCAATGGACACTTGGGCTGCTTCCATTATTTGGTTATTGTAAATATTAACATTGCAATATACATACGGGTGCATGTATCCTTTTGAATTAGTGTTTTATGTTTTTTAGGTAAATACCCAGTAGTGTGATTACTGAATCACAGGGTATTTCCATTTGTAACTTTTTTGAGGCACCTCCATGTTGTTTTCCACAGTGGCTGGACCAATTCGCCACCAGCGGTGCATTAGGGTTCCTATTTCTCCACATCCTCTCCAACACTTGTGTTTTTGATTTTAGCCATTGTGTAAGAGGATATCTCATTGTAGTTTTGATTTGCATTTCCCTGATGATGAGGGATATTGAGCATCTTTTCAGTGTCTGTTGGCCATCTTTATTTCTTCTTATGTGATGTCTTTTGCCCATTTCTAATTAGATTGTTTTCTGAGTGTTGATTTGCATGAGTTCTTTATAAATATTGGATACTAACCCTTTATCAGAGCTATCACTTGCAAATATCTTCTCTCATTCAGTAGGCTGTTTTTTAGTTTTGTTGATTGTTTCCTTTGCTGTGCAGAAGCTTTTTCTTTTGATGTAGTCCTAATAGTTTATTTTTGCTTTTGTTTCCTTTGCCTCAAGAGACATATCCAGAAAAATGTTGCTATGTCAATGCCGGAGAAATTCCGGCCTGTACACTTTTCTAGGATTTTTATAGTTTCACGTCTCACATTTAAGTCCTTAGGTTCAGTCTTTGTAAGAGCTCCCCAGTCTCCACCATGTCCTGTTCATTATAAACTATATCTGACCTGTGTATTGTGTACGTGGATCATCTTTCTCCCGAGTGTATCACAGAAACCTGACAACGTTGGAAATATAGATCATTGGGTAAGAGGTTGAGGGACCTACAAAGTGATACAAAAATCCACTGATTTATTGAGTAAAGCAAAGAGGCATCCGGTATTGTGAAACTGTGTCAAAGTTCAGCTAATTCACACTTGGGAAGGTTGATAACAATGGGGCAAAAAAGAAAAAACACTGAGAAATGTAGGTTTCAAAAGATAGGTAAGCTTGGATTTAGCACAGATACTAAGTGCATTTTACTGGTGACTTTCATTTGGGAGTTTGTACTTTGTTTTTATGAATACAGCCTTTCAAGTGATATGTCTTTAAAATTTTCTGTTTAGGGGCACTTGGGTGGCTCAGTTGGCAGAGCAACTGACTTTGGCTCAGGTCATGATCTTGCGGGTTTGGGCCCTGCGTCAGGCTCTGTGATGACAGCTTGCTCAGAGCCTGGAGCTTGCTTCAAATTCTGTGTCTCCTTCTCTCTCTGCCTCTACCCCGTTCATGCTCTCTTTCTGTCTCTCAATAATAAATAAATGTAAAAACAAATAAATAAATAAAAATAAAATTTTCTGTTTAAAAGTCTGTGCTGAGGAATATTACCCACCTAGAGAAGGCCTAAGTCTTTCAAGGCATTGCTTATCTTCGAGGCTGCCTGCTGTGGAAATCACTTTGGCTCCTCTGTGGTGTGCTAGCTGAATAGCTATCGTACCGAGTGCCTGTGTGGGGAAAAAAATACACAATGCGTTTACAGACATAAGGCAGAAGCCACAGCTAGCTTCTTCTATAGGCTGTTTAATAAAGTGTAATAGTTTAAGTGCTCCTCTAGTATATTTTTTAATGCTATCTGATAGCAAAAGGAAAAACCACAGGGACACGGTTGAGACATCTGAGTGTCTTCTTCAGAAGCAGTGGCCGAACAGACGCACGTACCGCCTGCTCTCACCCCGTCTGACCACTGCACAGGATTTCAAGACGGAGGGCTGCGTTCAGAAACTTGGCCTCAGAAAGAGAAAAAAGGGCTTTTACAGGCCTTGTCAGCGAAATGATCTAAGCTAATTTCATAGCATGTGTAGGAGTCCAGCTACTTTTCTTTAAAGACCAAAGCGCCCTCAAAAGATCCATCCCTTTGCTGACCTGAGGGGTGAGTTCAGGGAAAACCTATTATCTTGATGCTGGACATCAGGCTGAAGCCAATGCCAAAGACAGGTCTGCCTGTTTTGCAAAAGAAAAGCAGGGGAAGTAAGAATTTTCATTAACGGCCAGACAGAAAATAAAACTATAGAAATTCACTGCAACTTTTGTAACACTGTATTTGTAACATAATCTATTTTTGCCCAGTTTTAGTGTCTTGAAATATTTTTTTGATGGTACATGTAATATGTTGACATTAGCAGTTTTTTGGGCCTTCTGTGATCCACCTGTAAGTGCAATCGATACCTTATTGACGCAAGTGTGGGGAGTATACAAAGTTGGTAGAGGGTTTTAGGGCATTGCTTCAAAGATTTCATGAGCTAGTTCAGGCTTTGTGTAATAGGCATAAAAACATGGCGTGGTTGCTTTTTTAAAGTACTAGCAGATTAAAAGTAATAAGAAACTAAACACACTTAAGAATAAGTTTTATCTCTTGTTAATAAAGGCTGCCTATTCTAACAAAATGGGAATTTGATAGAGAAATCAGTCAATAAGCTATCGGCAAAGAATGGTATTAGCAAACGGAGAGCCTATGTCCTAAGTTTGCTGGATTTTGATCCGTTTCTTAACAGAACTATTAGCACCTACACTTGCTCCATCCATTATCAGCACTGATTTCCCAGAAGAGAGATGCGAAAGATAATGCAGGGCTGTATAGGCTCGTACTCCATCCCGAATGGTTCCAGCAGCTTCTGTCCACGTAACTTTTTCTGGCTTGTGAACTGTCACAAAGAACAAGAGGGAACAACCAGTTTGCAAGTCCCATTAATTCTGCCTCCTGGATCTGTTTCTCTCCAGCTGCAGCTCCCACCCTGGCGCTGGCCCCAGCCTCTCCTCCCATTATCCTCACCTATATTTCGGTTTCTCTAGTTGCATCCTCACCCATACATAATGCACCCTCAGCCTAGGAGCTGGTATGTGTGTGCATTTTTTAAACATTATATTCTGAAATAAAACAAATGGAGAGGTGCCTGGGTGACTCAGTTGGTGACGCATCTGAGTCATGATTTCGGCTCAGGTCATAATCTCGAAGTTCGTGACTTTGAGCCCCACATCGGGCTCTGTGCTGATAGTACGGAACGTGCTTGGGATTCTCTCTCTCTCCTTCTCTCTGTCCCTCCCCTGCTCAGGTGTACTCTCTCTCTCTCTCTCAAAAAAAATAAAAGAAACATTAATTAAAAAAAAAGAATCACACGTTTAGAAAAACATGCAGAAAAGTACATGAAACACACATGCAGATGATTAAATACAAAGCATATATACAAGTAATGATCCTTGGTCGAGGGAGAACGCACAGCCCACACCCCAACAGCCTTAGCCTGGTCTCTCCAGCCAGAGGCTGCCACCATTCTAAGTTAATTTCTTCCTCACCTTCCTAGCTTATGACCAAAGTATGCATTCCTAAACAGTGTCATTTAGTTTTGCCTGTTTTTGAACTTTATTTAATGGAATCACAGCATACGCATTCTTTTCTATCCTGGTTTTCCCCCCTCAGCATTGTTTTAAAGACCCGCCCCTTTGTACAAACACAGCTGCGGTGCTTTCATTCTTACCGTGTTTTATGGCATTCCACTATGTGAAAACACGTTCATTTGGTGACTGCTCTCAGTTCAGGGTCTCAGTTGGTGGCAATTATAAACAATGCCGCTAAACATGCTCTCATATAAAAGATAGTGTTACATTGCTGCATGGGTTTTCTTAGGATATTACTCGGGAATGGAAATCCCAGGTCACAGGTATACTGCCTTCAACATTACTGCATGCTCCCGAAGAGGCTGTATGAATTTATTCTCCCACAGCTGTATAAATACAATTCCTACTACTGTGAACATCTCTGTCAACCCCTCATATTGTTATACATTCTTACCAATCACGTGGCTGTGCTATGACTTCTTACAGTGATTTCAACTTGCCTTTCCCTCACTACTGCTAACGCTGAGCACCTCTCTGTTTCTTGGCCATCTGGAATTCCTTTTGTGAAATGACTCTTCAAGTGTTTTTAGCAATTTTTCTGTTATTTTTGTCTTTTTCTTATTATTTTAAAGGAATTTATTTTTAATATTTATTTGTTTTACTTAATAGAGAGTACATGCGTGTGATAGGGGTAGAGGGAGAGAGAGAGAATCTCAACAGGCCTCATGCTCAGTGTGGAGCCCAACACAGGGCTTGATCCCACAACCCTGGGATCATGACTTGAGCTGAAATCAAGGGTCAGATGCTAACTGACTGAGCTACCCAGGTGCCCCCAAATGTGGGCACCTAAAGTCAACTTTATTACACTTCTGTAGTCTTTCCCAATTCTTTGAAATGTTTTTCCTCAAAAGCTGAGATGGTGTAGTACAGGACCATGAGCTTTGCACTTACTGCCTGGTGCCATCTAGTGGGGAAGCGAGCACCTGCACATACAGGCTGAGAACCTTCAGACAAGCAAGGCACTAAAATAGAGCGCGAGGTGGACCACACATGGTGCTTTGTTCTTTACCAAAGTCTTTAAGATACCTCTTCTCCTAGTTTTCTTGATTATAAAATGCAGTTCAGGGTAATTAATTTGTCTGAGGCCACATAGCTAACAAATGTAAATGCCTGACTCTAAAAGTACATCTACTCTAACAGCGCATGCTCAAGACACACGAGGCTTATTTTTATTCCTCGGGAATGTCTTCCATTCTATGACTTAGGACTACCTGTATTTTCATTAAGAAATCAAACATGTAGTCCTTTAAAAAATGTTAACTGTAACCAAACTACATTTAGAGAGCAAAGGCTCTAACATTGCATGGTTACATGTGGTTTCATGTTAAGACCCTCGCTTTTGTGTTAGGTGATGATCCACAAGTATTTATTATGTTATAAAAACTAAAAATATAAGTAAGAGAGCCATGTAAGGATCATAATAATAGCATATCAAACCCCAAAATTACAATTTCAATTCTATCTTAGGTCTAATAAAATAATGCTGAAAATGGGTACCAAATTTTGAATGAAAAAATTATCCTTTGTTCGACATAAAATGGCTTAAGAACTGAAAGCACAAAAGAGCTGGAAAAATGACTCAGCTTCTTAACTTTAATATTCTGTAAAAGGATGAATAAGACATTTTGGAGAGATTGTTTGAAACCTATTTCTTTGGTGTGGTTTTAGAACACACTTATTTCAAGGAGACTGAGTGCTGAACTTCCACTTAAAAAAAAAAATCACTGAAGATTTAGTAGAAACT
This sequence comes from Suricata suricatta, assembly GCF_006229205.1. Lineage (NCBI taxonomy): Eukaryota > Metazoa > Chordata > Mammalia > Carnivora > Herpestidae > Suricata > Suricata suricatta. The sequence goes on along the minus strand of NC_043704.1, from coordinate 13,025,186 downwards.
AAAATAGAGTTGTGCTAAACTGAATATTTCCTCCTGCAAATCTTCAGGGACCACCTGAAATTATTTCCTCTTTTGTTGGAGCTGCAGCAGAGCTCAGAGGCAATCTAGTTTGGTGAACATGCCCAGTGTCTCACCCAAAGGCAAGTGGTCACAGGGTTAAGTGCCCATTCTGAAAGTTCCTCTTTCAAAGAAACCTTTTACTGTATTTTCTTTCTCAAGGAATATCTGGACTTGTATTCTTTATGTTAATGGAGTTTTGGACTATAATCCTCCTGACTTGTAGAAAAATCAAGGGTCTTTTGGGGGGTTTCCTTGTTTTGGCTTAAGCCTTATAGCTAGGAAACTGATATTCTAATTTGCTTTTCTCCTTCTGGTCCATTTTATAATTTAGGGAACTTAAGTCAAAACGCAAGCCTGGGAATCCAAATGAAAGGTTTTACTTGACTCCATAGTTAGAAGGTTCTCAAAAGAATAGTTGAAATAAGGCCCAAGGAAATTCTGGGATCAAAAATAGTATAGTTACCTGTAAAGGAGCTAGTGATGGCCCTCAATTTTCAAACTGCACAGTAACAAAATAGCTATGAATCAAAGCCTTTCATGGCATGGTATCTGAAAGCGAGCTGTATCATTCAAAGGAAGACACATACTTGGCTCCATATCTAGGTTTAACATACATATAAATAAGCACATGCCTCAGACTTCCAGAAAATGCCTTTTGAAATTAATTTTTTAAGTACATTCTACCCCCAGCATGGGGCTTGAACTCACAACCCTAAGATAAAGAGTCCCATACTCCACCGACTGAGCCACCTGGACGCTCTTAGATCTTGTGTATGTGTGTATATATTTTTTAATGTTTATTTATCTTTGAGAGAGGGAGAGAGCGCGCGCGAGTGAGCATGAATGGGGGAGGAGCAGAGAGAGAGGGAGACACAGAATCCAAAGCAGGCTCCAGGCTCCGAGCTGTCAGCACAGAGTCCAGTGCCAGGCTCAAACCCACAAACTGCGAGATCATGACCTGAGCTGAAGTCAACCACTTAACTGACTGAGCCACCCAGGCGCCCCAGATTTTATAGATTTTTAAGGTCAATTGATAACCAAGAATAAGAAGTAAGAAAAAATTCTTCACCTGAAACTAATATGACATTGTATGCCAACTATACTTCAATTAAAAAAGATTCTGCTCAGGCATGTAATTTCAGAGCCAAGGAAGAAACCACTTTTCAAACCTCTGACCACAGCAGTGTAAGTGAGACGTAAAGGTCTATCTATTGTTTGGTCTGAATATGAATTTTACGGATATTAGTATAAGCTAGCAGTGGTCACATGACCAACCAACAGGTATTTATTGCTCAAGGTAGATGCAAATACAATGCAAGGACATCAGGGATGTAAGACTTACATGGGCTGCAAAAGACTAGCACGTACCCAAGTGATGCTCGTGCACTCTGGCAACTTCACACAGCCCGGGGTCTTCAGAATCTAGTGGCAGAATTCCTGGAAATTAACAGGAGAAACTTAAGGGAAACAATCCCAAAATGAATTCGTTACTAATGAGATGCTGGTATGAGTCTAAATTTTGTTCACTGGAATTCTGAGGAAGATTCCAGTAATTACTAGGGTGGGGAAGGGAGAGACCTCAGAAGTATGGGAGGGAAGTGGATTGTTCATTTTCTGTCATGAACGCTGTATCACCGGGACTATCTTTTACTCCCTCTTCTTTCACTGAGGACTGATGGTAAAGGCGGTGCCCGATGAACAGAGCCAAGCCAGAGTCTTGGGGCATCCTCATTAAAATTGTCCCTGAGGAACAGCTACCTTCCCACGGTTTGATTCCTTAAGAATCCCAGTCTACTTCCAGTAAAATCCCTTCTTCCTCTACGCACTCTGATTTAATTTTGGTCTCTTATAAAAAGAATCTTGAGGAATACAGTGTCATTGACTTCTTGGATGAATAAAGATATGAAAGACAGAAATAATAAATTCTCCAAGAAAATACAGGAGTCAAAGGCAATACCATAAAAAGCTGATGAAAACCTCTCTACAAATCAGTTTTCAACAACTTCAAGCAAGCCATAAAGTAAAATATTTTCTAAGTTTAGGTGAATATCTTCCTATGAATATTTTCCAGAGAGAAATGGTTAACTTTCGAGACTACGACTAAAGTCATATTTTATATGTTTGTGTGACTGTTTAGAATACAATAGTATAAATATGTGTATTTGCAAAATAGAACTCACTATGGATTTTTAAAATAGCCAATAAACTTAAGTGTTTCCAGTTAGCCTTTGGTTTTATAAGAGAACTGAGGGAGCAGCTCTGTGAAATACAAGCTGGGTATGGAGAGCGCAGCCTCCATATGGCCCGGGCAGTCAGCAGTCCTCAAGGAGGGGACCGGTGACGGAGTTTCCCAGAGTCTGCAGTCTAGCCACAGACTGGGGTCCTGTCAGGAAACGGCTGCACAAACCATGGTCACTTCTTCATGTATAATATTGGTCAACAAGTATTAGAAAGTTTTAAATATTCTGCTACTGAGATCGAATTCCCAATTTTCTTTGCTAATGGGTATTTGCGAGCAGATTCCAAAAAGTCAGGGTGTATGTATCCTTCCGTAGAAAGCAGGGGACATAATAAACATTAATAATTGTCTCAGAAAAAGAAGAGATGACACTAAAATAGGGCTATAGATCGTAACTTACCAACAACTTCATCATCTGGTTGAAAGAAAGATACCTTGTTTCCAACTAAAGAGGGGAGGAAATTAACAATTAGTATGTGAGTTTATTAAATACTACTCAATGACTTAGCTATTGAAACAAATCCATGGGTTTATAAAAAAAAGTCACTGACTCAGCAGAAAGGCCAAGATCTTCTACAGCATTTTGTACACATACTGTAGGACTGGGGCGCCTGGGTGGCTCAGCCAATTGAATGTCCAACTTCGGCTCAGGTCACGATCTCACAGCTTGTGAGTTTGAGCCCCACTTCGGGCTCTGTGCTGACAGCTCAGGGCCTGGAGCCTGCTTCAGATTCTGTGTCTCCCTCTCTCTCTGTCCTGCCCCCGCTGGTGCTCTATGTCTTTCTCTCTCTCAAAAATAAGTACATTAGGGGCGCCTGGGTGGATCAGTTGGTTAAGCATCCGACTTCGGGTCAGGTCATGATCTCACGGTTCATGGGTTCGAGCCCCGCATTGGGCTCTGTGCTGACAGCTAGCTCAGAGCCTGGAGCCTGTCTTAGGATTCTGTCTCCCTCTCTCTCTGACGCTCTCCTGCTCATGCTGTCTCTCTTTCTCATAAATAAATAAAAACCATTAACAATTTTTTTAAATAAGTAAAAAATTAAAAAAAAATTTTTTAAATACTGTAGGACATAACACTTCAAATCTGGATTCTCCACATAATTCTCCAAACAATTCTCCATAAAATTTGGGTCATGTGGCTGTTGACACCACAGAGAAGGGAAGGATGTCTCTCTATTTAGCTAAGGATGAAGGAAAATAGTGGACCCCACAGCTCTTAGGAGGATTACGCTGCCTTCCCCCCCTCCTGTGGCTGGCCCAGTCTTCCACCATTATTTTAGTTGCAGAATGTCAGACATACAATGGCAGATTCTGGTAAGAGTCATGCATAAAATTACTTTGATTTGGGATTATAATAGAAATAAATTCAGACTGGTGCCAAGAGATTTTCTTGGAACTACACAGAAATGATAGTTACATTTTCTCTGTACACATAGAGAAAAGACTCTATCATCAGTCAATTCTTTTTTTTTTTAAAGGACAACAATCTTGGCCTCCTCTTTTATATTTTAAAAATTTATTTATTTTGAGAGAGACAGAGCATGTGCAAGCTCACAGGTGGGGGAAGGGCAGAAAAGGAGGGGGAGAGAGAGAATCCCAAGCAGGCTCTGTACTGTCAGCACAGAGCCGAGTGTGGGGCCTGAACCCACAAACTGTGAGATCATGACTTGAGCTGAAACTGAGACGGAGGCTTAACTGAATGAGCCACCCAGGTGCCCTCCAGTCAATTCTAGAATATTTTTGTTCAAACAGTTACATGAAGAAAGAAAAGGAAACCCCAAACATCAGTGAATGCCAACTTGTAGTTAAGTATCACATTTAATCTTCAACACATTCAGCCCATGAGGTAGGCATTATTATTCCTAATTGTTAACAGATACCAAAACTGAGGTAGTGCAAGGAAGAAAGACGGGGAAGCCAGAAATCTGGAAGTGGCCTCTGGCTGGCCAGCAGCAAAATGGTTCCAGAAATCATTTGTTGGTGCTCTGCAAGCTACTCTAAGTTTGATATTCCTACTTTCAAGTCCTCTTTTCACAGTTCAGTCTTTCTTTGGATCCCTCCTGCGCCAACATCCCCCAACATTTGTGGCTTCTGGGGCATTGTACTTTTCCCCTTTCCCTTCTGCTGCTGTGCCCGGTCTTCCTGGGATCACTCTGTTCTTTTTCAGTTGGCTTCCTGAACACTCCTCTCAGTTGGCCCCCAAAGAGTGGCTATGTTAACGTCTCTCCTCCATTTCTACTCACTCCCTGAGTGAGCTCATCAACTCTGATTTCAAATACAACTGATATGTGGACAACCATCAAACATCCACAATTCTAGCACAGAACTCTCTTGCTTATGAGTTTAAATTTTTTGAAGTTTATTTATTTTGAGAGAGACAGCACAAACCAGGGAGAAGCAGAGAGAGGGACAGAAAGCCAAGCAGGCTCTGTGCTGTCAGCACAAAGCCCAATGTGGGGTTCAAACTCATGAACCGTGAGATTGAGACTTGAGCTGAGGTCAAGAGTCAGATGCCTGACCTCCTTCACCACCCAGGGACTCCTCCTACTTTTGAGTTTAAACTCACACATTGCTTACTAGACCTTTCCAGTGAGATGTCACTCATGTACATCAAACTCAACAAGTATACATCTAAACTCACCATCTTCCTCCAAATCACATCCTTTTCCCTTCTCATACCTTATCCAAAATCAGGTAAATCACTCCTGGCTGTTTTTTTTTTTAAATATTTTATTTAGTTTTGAGATAGAGAGAGACACAGCATGAGCGGGGAGGGGCAGAGAGAGAGGGAGACACAGAATCCGGAGCAGGCTCCAGGCTCTGAGCTGTCAGCACAGAGGCCGATGCGGGGCTCAAACCCACAAATGTGAGATCATGACCTGAGCCGAAGTTGGAAGCCTAACCAACTGAGCCATCCAGGCACCCCACTCACTCCTGGCTCTTAAACCTGTTTTTTTATTTACCTGTTCTGGTTAATTATTCAGTCCTGCTGACTTTATTTCCTTAGTATTTCTTGAACACACACCTACCTCTGCCACCACTGTCTAGTTTATGGACTTTTTCCTCTTTTGCTCATTAGTCTACGCCCCGACCAGTCCTCTCGCCTACAGCCGCAAAAGTACCCTTCATACGGCCACGCCGATAATCTCCCAAAAGCCCAACCTGACATATGAGGCTCACTGTGGCCCTAGCCCCTGTCTACCCTCCTGCCTCATATTTTGGGGGAAGGAATCAATGTTCATATCATTAAAACATTTTGTTTTCTTTAATTCTGCTGTTTCTAAAGGACAATTTTCTTAACAAAATGTTTCTCTTCTGCCAAGTGTCTTGCCTCCGACTCCTGCCCAGAAGTTTGCTTTTGCTCTCGCAACACCAAACTCTGTAAGTCTTACAATACATCACAGCATTGCTGGCTTCTGTCTACCTGTTAGCAATGAGTATGAAACACAGATTTAAAAACAAACTATCTCCCGGCATCTGGGTGGCTCAGTGGGTTAAATATCTGACTCCTGATTTCGGCCCAGGTCATGATCTCATGGTTCGAGGGATCAAGCTCCACGTTGGGCTCTGTGCTCACAGTGTGAAACCTGCTTGGGGTTTTCTCTCTCTCCCCTCTCTGCTCCTCTCCTGCTTGCACTTGTGTACAAGCGCATAATGCTCTCCTCCTCCCTCTCTCTCAAAATAAATAAACATTAAAAAACATAATCTCACTGGAAGCAGTCTCATTCTTGATCTCCGAAAGCACTGTCTTTTGGCTGGTGTGATTCAGTGAACTTGACACTTTCTATGATTTGCACGTGGGCCTCACCTCTTTGACCATGTTTTAGTCACCTTTGTATCTCCTTAGCTGCTCAATGATTCATTCAAATATTTAATGAATCAAAAAAATAAATGATCTCAAATACTTAGGCTTACTGTTTTGCATGTTAAGATCATTATTTACTCAATGTTTATTAAGTAAAACTTCAACACTTTTTTGATTTAAAGCAATCATAAAATCTTACTGGCTATTTCTCCCCAGAACCCATTTTTGTATGAGCAAACTGCTTAACTTTTAAATGCTCAACTTTAGGCAAACATAACAAACTGAATGTGAATGTAGTTTCTAGTATTATAAGTTTTGTCCCAAAGCCAACTTACACAAGCAATTTGTGGTTGTAAATATCATAAAAAGAACAATGTTGGTCATTCTACTCCATATGATTACTCATGGATTTAAACATATAATCCTTAAATATTTACTAAACTCTAATAAGCTCTTCAATTATAAAACACCAGTTAAATTCCATTTTTCGTTTAATTAAAAAAAGGGAACCATTTCTGTATAATTAAAATTCACATTTGAGGATGTATAATTTTCTGTACTGGCAAACCAATTAGCTACCATTTAATTCTTCATCTTAGAAAATAAGCACAGATATTTATATCTATAAACTTACCATCTAACACAATTCCAGCAATTTCTCTCCCAACAGGAAAGAACTCTTTTTCCATCTTCATTTCTGCTAGAAGCTAAATCATGACAAAGACAGTTTTACTGTTAAGCATAAGTGCTGGCCTCTTCTCGTACATGAGGAAAAGCAAGGGCAGAAACCAAGCCACGGAAAAAACAAATACGATTTAATTTTTGGAGTTAAGACAAAATATTAACTTCACAGAGTAAGTTTCTCTCTACAGTAGGGAAACAAAAGAGTTTGCTGAGAAATCAGGGGATGTGTAGAATGTAAGCATGAGTGTCATTCAAATCACCATTAACACCCTCTGTTTAGCATTTTTATGTTGCCAATAAAAATTATGCCCCAAATTCTTCTTGGTTGACTAAATACGTTTTATCAGTCACTTCATTCTGGTGGGGCAAAGGCAGTTTGGAGAGGGACGTTTTGAATAAAGAGGATGGCGGCAATGAGAACACAAGGTCCTCCATTCCCACGTCCTTCGAAATCATATGAGCTGCTCACAAGTCTTAGGTAAGGGGCAGGTGGAAAAAATGATGGACACACAGAAGGGAAACGGCCAGGTAATTTCAGATTTGAATTTCTTTTTTTAAAGGACAAATTATTTTTTTGAGAGTTACTATTTTGTTAGATTCCAAACAAATTAAATATTTGACATTTAAAGTTGTAGTGTGGGGGCGCCTGGGTGGCTCAGTCGGTTAAGCCTCCGACTTCGGCTCAGGTCAGATCTCACGTTCCTGGGTTCGAGCCCTGCGTCAGGCTCTATGCTAACAGCTAGCTCAGAGCCTGGAGCCTGCTTCCAGTTCTGTGTCTCCTTCTCTCTCTGCCCCTCCCCCTCTCATGCTCTCTCTCTGTATTAAAAATAAATAAAAAATTAAAAAAAAATGATGTGTCATTTAAAAAATAAATAAATAAAAAATAAAGTTGTAGTGTGTACCTAAACTTGTAGTTTCAGTTCCTGCCACTTAATAATCCTAGAGATGCTAGATATATTTAAAGATATCATAGGATTTTAGGAATGGCAAGAAAAATAAATTGATATAATTCTCTTGTATATTTCCTTTGTTTTTATTATTATTTTTTAATTGTGGGATTTGAACTCACGACCCTGAGATAAAGAGCTGAGCAGAGATCAAGAATTGACTGAGCCACCCAGGGGCCCCCCGTTTAGTTTTAAATTTGTTGAATGTCCACTATATATCTGATTTTGTTCAGTGTGGAACTTTATGCTTTTCCTAAGATGTTTCTATGACATTCTCCTGGAAATACTGGGTGCTCTACAATATTTCTTTCTTGCAGACATTTACTGAGCTTTCGAGCTTGTGTTATGGATGTAACAGCTGCGCCCTGTGTCCTTTACTTGCCACGTGTATTTTCTTACATTCCCACATAGTTGCCATAACCAATTCCATGCAGGTTAATAGTTGGAAGATATTTCATTAAATTGATTTTATTCTAATTGACCATTTCTTCCTGTTAGACATGGAGATAATTTTCCTAGACTAGGATTTCAATGAATTTTTCCATTTTAAAAAGAACACCTTGGGGGGCACATGGGTGACTCAGTCGGTTAACAGTCCAACTCTTGATCTCGGCTCAGGTCATGATCTCACAGTTCGTGGGTTTGAGCCTTGCGTCGGGCTGTGCTGACAGTGCAGAGCCTACTTGGGATTCTCTCTCTCTTCCCCTCTCTCTGCTCCTTCCCTGCCTGCACTCTCTCTCTCTCAAAATAAATGTATAAACTTAAAAAAATTAAAAGAACAGCTTGGAAGGAGTAGTAAGTACTAGCACTTCTGATGAAAGGATTTCATGGCATCTTACTAATTCACTTCTCAAGTCAAGCTCATGTTGCCCAATGGAAACCTACGACCCTGCTCTGTAATTTTCCTAATTGTGACTTTATTGCAGAAAACTTTCAGATTCCTAGAAATTATGACGGCATTATAATCCAGTTAATTGATGGTCTAATACTCATGTACAAAACCGAGTAAATGGACGCTTTATCTCGGCACATTTAAACACCCTTTATTTACTATTCGAAGACTTTTCACGTACCTCATGTCAATAATAGAAGACTACTGTTGAGTGGTATGAGGGTGGGGATGTGGATGTATGAGCACGAGAGAGGAACAAAGAAAAATGACAAGAAGAATGTGAACTCTATCTAAAGGCATTAACTAGAAATATCTACAGAATAGTGAATCAATTACTGATGAGATTCCTAATTTTTAGGATTTATGAAAATAACTTCTTCCTTGATTAATAGGCCATAGTAATTATAAATTCTCAGCCTTTCACAATATAGTTTACTAAATATTTCATATAGTAATAGAAAATGTAGGACTTCATTTAGATAATAAATACAGAAACACAAATTCACATTACATTTTTTCCCTAGCTGTTTTAGTCTTCTAAGGATGTTAATTTCTTGGCACTCAGAAATCAGTTATCATTATTTATTTGTACACTAAATATAGCCGGACACTATCATTTGACTTTTGGTCAAAATAAATGCATCGTACCTTTGTATTTATCTGGCTCAGAGCACAAGCTTTAACCTGAAGTTTCACATAGTTGTCCTCTGTAACAGGAAGATTTTCCTAGAACCAAATGATAACATTCTTTTGAGAATATGCCTTTATGTTGTGAAAACTGCCATACGTAAGTGAACAAAACTAAACAAACCCCACTCCAAATCTTAGACCTAAGTTAACGGAAAAAGCCACAAGCAATTATCCAATAGTATAAAATAAAAAAAGTAGAATGGGAATTTGGGGATAAATGTTTAAAGAGTCCTAGGGTAGTGATTTTGAAAATGGATAGATATCAACATAGGTATATGTGTAGGCAATAACTTTTTAGGATAACAAAGTAGAGCAAATGCCATATTTGTTTTTTAAATCTAAATAATCACAAAGCATCAAATCTTTGCATGTACAGGGATATCCTTATACACACGACATAGAGCCTTCACTGATTTTGGAATTTTCTTAATCGTATAAATAAAGTTTTTTAGTGTCATTTGTGTCTCTCTTATTTAACTTACCTTATTTAATATCTGTCTTAGACATTTCAGCATGCCACATGGGATTTTGGGGTCAAAATACAAACTTAATGGCACTTAATTACCCCTGTATTCCAGAGCTAGATATAACTTAAATGCAGTCAAATGCTCTACCCTTGAGCTATTACCCCCAGAGCTAGATATAACTTAAATTGCAAAGAATTATTCACACTCAGGCACTAAATGCCATCCACCTCTATTATTTATTAAATATATTATCGCTTCTGGGGCGCCTGAGTGGCTCAGTTGGTTAAGTGGCTGACTTCAGCTCAGGTCATGATCTCGCAGTTTGTGGGTTTGAGCCTGGCACTGGACTCTGTGCTGACAGCTCAGAGCCTGGAGCCTGCTTTGGATTCTGTGTCTCCCTCTCTCTCTGTCCCTCTCCTGCTTACTGTCTGTCTCTTTCAAAAAAAAAAAAAAAAAGGAATAAAAACACTTAAAAAGCTTTAAAAAAATATTAAAAAAAATACATATTATCACTTCTCCCAAATAACCATTATCCTGGAACCAATAATTAAAATACTCCACACAACTCCTGATATTCCCTCAAATTAGATCAAGAGCTGAGTAGAATATCTACTCGAGTAGCCCCTCCTACAACCTATCAAACAAATTAGTGTTTTATTTGACATAAATACAATACTCTGGGAGTATTTCTTCAAGTTTCAGAGTTGACAGTATTAGGTGATTATTACAAAGATATTCAGTAATATCAATGGATATGTGGATCTTAATAATGTCTGTATGAACCTGTGTCTGATTCTTCCCAAGAGCCAATCAATAAGAGCTTCATTTTGACTCAAAGGCAGAAACTAAGCTGTCTGAGATTTAGACTCCTGAATCAACTTTCATTGTGGAGTTAGTGAAAGGTAACAGGATATCACGATTGTGTTCAGGATCTAGAAATTCTTATTACTCCCATGAAATAAACATAGCACTTAGTTTTGGGTCCTAAGTTGACAGTGGTATGATTCTGGCTTGCTACCAACCTTTCAAACAATCAACCAACATATGAAAATTCTACTACCTCTTCTTGGTTTAAAATGAGACAGTTTAGAGCTTAGCGAATTAAGTTTGCAAAGCTCAGAAATTAGCATGGAAAACAATGCTTTTCCCTGTCTTTCATTTCACAACATGAGAGAAACTGTTTTCTGAAATATGGCTACAATCCGAATACTTGCTTTGCTGTGGGATTCTGACTATGCTGGGTTTATTCTGCAACATCTAAGACTATCAAGGTTGCCCTGTTTTACTAATAATGTTTTATACCATCACCCTGAGAACTAAAAACTCTTTAACAAACATAGTTATACTATAATGAGGACCACCATTCTCACCTAAGATTAGAGGACTTCGTAAGTTTCATTTCAGTAATTTTCTCTCACTTAGTTTCACTTAAAATAACTTATAACGGGTCATTTAAAATTGATTCTATTACATATAAGAAATAAACTACCTTGTTTCATTTAATAATCAAACCATTTTTCTTACCCTTTCTTGAAATACGAATGTTATTTCTTCATTTGTAGAGCTCTTTTGAAAATACAAGCCTTTCATGGTCCCCTAGAAAAGAAAAACATATGTATTTATATATAAATATGAAATAAAATATCTTCCAGACCAAATGAAAGCAAAAATTGAAAAATAATGCTGGTTGGGGCACCTGGGTAGCTCAGTCGGTTGAGCATCCGACTTTGGCTCAGGTCATGATCTCATGGTTCGTGGGTTCGAGCCCCGTGTTGGGCACTGTGCTGACAGCTCAGAGCCTGGAGCCTGCTTCGGATTCTGTGTCTCTCTCTCTCTGCCCCTCCCTCACTCACACTCTGTTTCTGTCTCGATAACAAACAAACATAAAAAATTTTTTTAAAAAAGCGTCTGACTCTTAATGGAGGCTCAGGTCACAATCTCACAGTTTTTAAGATCGGGTTCCCCATCGGGCTCTGTGCTGATAGGAAGCCTGCTTGTGATTCTCTCTCTGCCTCTCTCTCTCTCTCTCAAAACAAACAAACATAAAAAGAAAGAAAAAGAATGCTGGCAAAGGATAAAATGACAACTATAAATGTAGTATTCAAATAACAATTTAGATGATAATTCCTGAAAGTGATCAAATAAGAGAATTTGCAATAGTCTCTGGGTACAAGTCTTACTAAGAATAGGATTACGTTCAACCTTTCACACAGAGGTGAGCAGGTGCTTAATTTCACTTTGCTATTCAGTAAAAATTATTAGATGTACTTAAAAAATGTTTTACAAGCATCACAGAGCTCAATTTTAAGTACCAAAGGTAGTATTTAAAAGGCTGTCAAAGTCTTAAAAAAAGACCATTAAAAAGCAAAAAGTGAAGTTAAGACACTCACTAAAATCATACCCCTGATTCCTCTGTATCAGTTTATAAACCATTCAATGGAAGTATTAAACCTATATTCTGTGAACTTCTGGAAGCATCTCTAAGGATCCCACAATTGTTTAATTTTCATAACACAGCAGACTTTCAAATGAGTTCGAACTGTGCAGGTCCACTTACGTCTGTATTTTTTTTTTTTTGTCTAGTCCTGTAAATGTATTTTCTGTTCCTTATGACTTTCTTAATAACATTTTATTTTCTGTAGCTTACTTTATTATAAGAATATGGAATATAATATATATAACATACAAAATATGAGTTGATTGTTATCAGTAAGGCTTTCAGTCAAGAATAGGCTGACTGAACAGTAGTTAAATTTTCGGGTGTCAAAACTTATATGCAGATTTTCAGCTGCTCAGAGGGTTGGTTCCCCTAACCCCAGGCTTGTTCAGGGGTCAACTGTATGGCAAAACTATTTCTTTATTTTATTATTTTTTTTAATTTTATTTTATATATATAGAGAGTGCTCATGAGCGGGGCAGAGGGTCGGAGGGAGGGAGAGAGAGACTCCTAAGCAGGCTCCATTCTCAGGGTGGAGCCTGACGCAGCGCTCAATCTGGTAACCCTGGGATTATGACCTGAACTGAAATCGAGTCGGATGCTCAACTGACTGAGCCACCTAAGTGCCCCAAGACTATTTCTCAACATGTAAATTTTATAGAGGTATAAACTATACGCAGCAAAGTTCACAGATCCTACATGTACAGCTTACTGAATTTGACAAAGTGAACACGGCCGTGTCACAGCAAGGAAACACAACATAACTAGAACTCCAGAAGCTCCCTTCTTCCCCTTCTAGTCACCGCCTTCCCCTCCTAAGGATACTCAACATCCCAAGTTTCACTTGATCTTAGCCAAAAGGCCGAGAAGCGATTTAACATCCCAAGTTTCAATAGCACAGATTACTAGTCTGTTTTCAACTCTCCAGAAGTGAAATCATACTCCTTCATGTCTGGATTTTCTCTCTAGGTTTGTTTCTCTATTATGTTTGTGAGCATTATCCATGTTGTTTCCTATGATTGTAGTTCATTCATCATCCTTGTTACACTACATTCTATTGTATAAATAAATTACTACTTCTCCATCCCACTACATACATTTGATTGTTTCCAGTTTGGGCCTTTTACGAACTATCCTGTTAAGAACATTCTTGAACATACTTTCTGGTGGAAGTACTGTTACTGCATTTATTTTATGGATGAGGAAAATGAGTCTTCCAGAAGTGAACGTGCATCCCAGGGTCATGGCACCAGCAGGGCCAGAGCTGAGCCAGACCAGGTGCTACCCACTCCAAGGTCATTTCTCCTGACCATTACAGTTAACGGTTTTCTGTTGAGCTAATAACCTTAGATATCACTTAAAACTAGAATTCTATATCCTTTAGTTCAGGACTAATAAGTATTAAGTACTTGTTAGAACCTGCTGTATAGTTTGCAGGGCTCGCTGCAAAATGAAAGAGTGGGGAACCTTCTCTGGAAATTATTAAAATAGCAAGACAGTGATAGCAGAGAGTTAAACCAAGCATGGCTTCCTTCTGAGAGCAAAGTCCAGTGTGACTGCAAACCATGAAGCTGACCCTGTATGCTGAATCTTAGTGGATCTAATGGACCCATATAAAGGGTCTTTACTGAGTAGTTTGGCAACGGTTGCTGCTTTTTAGAATGTGATAAACACTGGAACTCACAGAAATGAATACACATTCAAGACATATAGAAACTATATATGGAGCAGGGCACTTGGGTAGCTCAGCTGGTTACGTGCCAACTCCTCATTTCGGCTCAGGTCATGATCTCACCATTCGTGGGATTCAGCCCTCAGTGAGGCTCTATGCTGACAGCACAGAGCCTGCTTGGGAATCTCTCTCTCCCTCTCTCTGTGCCCCTCCCAGGCTTGTATGCTCACTTTGCTAGCTTGCTGCTGCTCTCTCTCAAAATAAATAAATAAACTTAAAAAAAAAGAAATGTATTAGTAAGGCACAGAAAAAATAGGCTGAGCTAGGTCCAATGTTAAGTTAACTCTAACGCTTTGGTTGCAGGTGGTGTAGTCAGTGTGTCTGCAGTAGTGGTAGGGGAGAGAAAGGGGAGAGACCTGAACCTAGACCGAAAAGCTACATATTCCCTACGACTTTAAAGAAACCTCTTCCGCCTAGCTTTCAAGGCTGCCTAAAATGCATACTCACTGTCCCTAATCTACTTTACTCCCCCATTTTCCTAACACATCCTCTCTGAGTGAGTCAGCATGACTCCACACCATCCGGTCACCCCGGTCTCAGGACTTCCAGGCATTGCTTGTTCTCTGAGATGGTGCTGAATTTATGCTACAGATTCTGCGAACTGAATGAAACTCAAGTCCTACGCTTTCTCTGAAATCACCTCCAGTTACATTTAATCTACGCCATCTGTTTTATGCTTCTGGAGTTTCTTACATACTAACAAACAAAACCTTGCTTTATTCGCTTACTAACTAGTAGGTTTTCCTAGCTACAGCTTGGAAGAATCAGTATCTATTATTATTAAATAAATAAAGAAATTGCTGCTTCTACTCAGTCTGGAGCTACTAGTATTTCTCTTTTGAGAAGCAGAACAATTACCTAACAACACTTTGATTTCAAAGCATCTCCAGTTGCAATTCTCGAAGCCACTGTTTTTCTGTCCAAGGTAACTTTTTTTTTAAAAGTTTATTTACTGTTTTTAGTAACCTCTACACCCAATGTGGGGCTTGAACTCATAACCTGGAGATGAAGTCACATGCTCCTCCACTTGAGCCAGGCATCGCCCCTGCCCGCTGCGTCTTAAAACACTGGGCATGTTTCCCAGATCAGCAGTCACATGGACCTCATACTGCATGCACCCCAATTTTGAAGATCCTGGAAGATAACTGCTTGCTTGTACCCCTAGCTTCCCCTAAAGCAAATATTATATATATAATAACGCCAATATTTTTATTTTTATTTTTTTAATATTTATTTATTTTTTAGAAAGACAGAGCGAGAGAGAGAGAGAGAGAGCACGAGCAAGGGAGGGGCAGAGAAAGAGGGAGACACAGAATCTGAAGCAGGCTCCAGGCTCAGAGCTGTCAGCACAGAGCCTGACACAGGAATCGAATTCACAAATCGTGAGATCATGACCTGAGCCGAAGTCAGAAGCTTAACTGACTGAGCCACCCAGGCACCCCAATAATGCCAATATTTTAAATCAGATCATCTGACTTAGTTGGTCCAATAAAAAAACCATATGAGAACGAAGATATCCTCAAAGTTACAAAGTGAAGGAAGAAAAGTGTTTTTAGAAAAGTGGCCAGAAGAAAATTGAGGAAATGTTACTTGTTTTGCAGACATGTTTAATTCTTAAACTAAGAAACTGGTATAATGGATGGTATAGTTTCTTAGGCCCTGGTCTAGACTAAATGGAACACTTAGTCCACTATTGGATGTAAAGATAAGTGCACACAGAAAATAAAATCGATAAATATCTTATAAAATAAAAATATAAAGGATATTACTTACCATGCCATTTCCAAGAATGAGTGTCATAGAACTTCAAAATTATATGTTCTACTGGAAACTTTGTGAAAAAGTGCTACATACAACTCTTTTTCTTAGATTTTTTTAATGTTTTTATTTATTTTTGAGAGACAGAGAGAGACAGCGCGAGTAGGGGAGGGTCAGAGAGACAGGGAGACACAGAATCCGAAGCAGGCTCCAGGCTCTGAGCTAGCTGTCAGCACAGAGCCTGATGCGGGGCTCGAACCCATGAACCATGAGATCATGACCTGAGCCGAAGCCGGACGCTTAACTGACTGAGCCACCCAAGCGCCCCTAGTGCTACATAAAACTCTTAAATGAAAGTAAACCTGTTTAAAAACATAGGCTGATATGCCTTATAAGAAGCATAAAGCTTTTATGTTTTTCCAGGTACATCAGATTTTTTTTTAAGTTTATTTATTTAATTTTGAGAGAGTCTGAGTGGGGGAAGGGCAGAGAGAGAGAGAGAGAGAGAGAGAGACAGAAAGTGAGAGAGAGAATCCAAAGCAGGCTGACAGTGCAGCACAGAGCCCGCAGCAGGGATCAAACCCATGAACTGTGGGATCATGACTCACGTGGAAACCAAGAGTCAGATGCTTAATCAATTGATCCACCCAGATGCCCTAAGGTACATCAAAATTTAAACATATTTGACATCGGGGCACCTGGGTGGCTCAGTGGGTTAAGCCTCCGACTTCAGCTCAGGTCATGATCTCACGGTTTGTGGGTTTGAGCCCCGCGTCGGGCTCTGTGCTGACAGCTAGCTCAGAGCCTGGAGCCTGCTTCGGATTCTGTCTCCCTATCTCTCTGACTCTCCCCTGCTCGTGCTGTCTCCCTCTGTCTCTCAAAAATAAATAAAAAGATATTAAAAAAAGAAATAAAAAAACATATTTGATGTTAACTCCATAGACTGAGAAATATGTTTTTAATACTTTAAATTTTTATAGTGGTCGCACAATAAACCTATTAAAAAATCTGGAGAAACAAAAATTAAGTCGGAGGAGCATGCGACTCTTGATGAGTTTGAGCCCCATGCTGGGTGTAGAGATTACTTAAAAATAAAATCTTAAAAAAGATACCTATTTTATTTTATTTTTTAAGTTGTTTTTTACATTTACTTATTTTTGAGAGACAGAGCACAAGGGGAGAAGGGGCAGAGAGAGAAGGAGACAAAGAATCCAAAGTAGGCTCCAGGCTCTGAGCTGTTGGCACAGAGCCTGATGTGGGGTTTGAACTCACAGTCAGATCATGACCTGAGCCAAG
>NC_043704.1:13007419-13008079 GCF_006229205.1 Suricata suricatta | reverse complement strand
TTTTTTTTTATTGTTTGTTTTTTTTTTTACATTTATTTTTGAGAGACGGTGAGACAGAGTGTGAGCAAGGGAGGGAGACACAAAATCTGAAACAGGTTCCGGGCTCTGAGCAAGCGTTCAGCAGAGCCAGACCTGGGCTCAAACCCACAAACCGTGAGATCATGACCTGCGCTGAAGTCGGACACTCACCCAAATGAACCACCCAGGAGCCCCCACTCTATGGAAAAATCTAATTCCTGGAAGTCCAAACTCTTATGTGCTCAAATTTCTATTAGTCTCCAACACCAACTTTGCAATATTGTGGCCACTTGGGGTCAGGATTCAGTTACATTTCTAATCCACCTGCTTTTAAAGAAAATCAAGGACATACTGTCAAGCAGCTAAACTACAGAAAAAATGTGAAGTCAAATCTAAAATGTGGCCCCATATAGTTATCATCATGCCAGGACTCAAACACAGCATTATTATCCTAGCCATCTCATTATAAGGGGTAACTCTTCAGTTATATTGAAGAGGTGACTTAGTGACAGGGGCACCTAGGTGGCGGCTCAGTCGGTTAAATGTCCAACTTCAGCTCAGGTCATGATCTCACGGTTTGTGAGTTTGAACTTTGCATTTGGCTGTCTGCTGTCAGCAGAGCCTACTTAGGATTCCCTGTCA
>NC_043704.1:13003272-13006919 GCF_006229205.1 Suricata suricatta | reverse complement strand
ATAAAATATTATGGGGTTAAAAAAAATGTTGAGTCCTATCTACCATGAACATGGTGAAATTATGTTTTGAGTATTCATTTACTTATATCAACATTGAACTTCTAGGTAATAATTAATGGCAATAATTAATGTCTTTTCATTATTCATATATCATTAACATATGGTTCATGTTCTTAGTATTAAGAATCAGGCTTAGTAATCAGGTTTTCTCCTGGCAGCCAGTGTCAGGATTAGTGCAGCCCTGGCCCAGGAGGAAACAGCCTAATCAATACCAACTTGGAAACAGTGTTGTCGGCACATTATTTAAGCTTGTACATGCACACAATTACACAACACACACATACACACAGGCCAGTCATTGGAAACAGTCATGGGAAAAGATGACAAAGGTTTGCAAACATAACACTTTATTGTATGAATCTGGTGGCTGGCCCAGAAGTTGCCACCACGATACCCCACGGGGATGCGGTTGACCTGGTTGTGGTAAACCACGTCGGTGGGCAAAGGCCGTCTGATCTTTTGT
This sequence comes from Suricata suricatta, assembly GCF_006229205.1. Taxonomy (NCBI): domain Eukaryota; kingdom Metazoa; phylum Chordata; class Mammalia; order Carnivora; family Herpestidae; genus Suricata; species Suricata suricatta. The sequence goes on along the minus strand of NC_043704.1, from coordinate 13,006,396 downwards.
AAACCCAAGTGTATTTTTAAAGGTGATGGGCATTGGAAAGTCACAATGTTACTAATAAAAGGGCAAAGACCAGGTTCTATGTTTATGGGTACATAACAGTATTTTTGGAACTTAGACGAAACTATATAACTCATTTTTTTAAATTAGGAAAAATTCTTCCTATGAGGTTGTTCAGGAGTTTAAGTGCCATGGAACACTGACAGATTAAAACCCTTCATCTATATGCACTTAAAAATATTGTTGGAAAAAAAGCCAAGCTATTGAAACAGAAGAAAATTTCATGATGAAATTTGAATCCTTGTCATGGAAATGATGTGTTATATTACTTATATAATTCCCTAAGATTATAAAGTGCTAGCAAGTACTTGTCATATTTGGGGTGCAAATTTTAATATTGAAGTGTCAGGAAAACGTGTCTTATTATGCCTTTCGTTTTTAATTTGTGAATTATCTGAAAGGTTCGACAACCTGAAAAATACCCAATTAAAAACTTTATACTAATTTTTAAATTGTAATTATCTAGTTGTTTTTTATTACATGTGCAGGTATATATATTTATAAGGGCATATGTGTATTTTTTGTATATGTGAGTGTATACATGTGTTACATGTGTACATGGAGATGTAACATTCAGGAACTTACATGCAATATAATTATTACATGTGTATTTGCATGCATGTGTGTTATATATGAACAGCAATCATGATATGTGTGCATGTGTATTATTGGATAAAATTTATATATACAATTCCTGTTTCCACTAGGTATTAAATAATATAGCAAATGCTGCTAACAGCAAATATTTCATTAAAGTTTGGCAACAGCTGTTTAACTGTGTTAAGGCCTTTGACAGCCATGCCTGCGATTGCCCACACTAATTTTCAACATATCGAATGAAAGCCTCTAGAGTTGATGTGATTGTAGGCTGATTGTCATTCGTCCAGTCTTATGTCATAGTTAAGGAAAAAAAGTAAGAAACTTTAAATGAGAAGTTTCTGAAGGACAAACCAGATGCCACTTTTTGTTATAGGATTGTGGAAAAGAGTCAATGAGTTGCTGATTTCCTGGGTAGTGAAGAATTACATTGGAGATAATAGGCATAAGGATTAGGACTTTATAAGGACATAGGATATGTATAATTAAAGTTTGCTCCTATGTATTTAAAAAACATTAACTATTAGAATTCAGAAACCAATTTATTTATTACTTTTATAGTTTATTGTCAAGTTGATTTCCATATAAACACTCAGTGCTCGTCCCCACAAGTGTTCCTTCCTCCATGCCCATCACCCCCCTTCCCTGCTCCCCCTCCCACATTAGCCCTCAGTTTGTTCTCAGTATTCAAGAGTCTCTCATGGTTTGCGTCTCTCCCTCTCCTCAACTATTTTTCCCCCTTCCCCTCCCCCATGGTCCTCTGTTAAGTTTCTCCTATTCCATTTATGTGTGAAAACATATGGTATCTCTCCTTCTTCCCCTGATTTATTTCACTTAGCACGACTCCCTCCAGTTCTACCCATGTTGCACGAATGCCCAGATTTCATCCTTTCTCGTTGCTATGCAGTATTCCTTTGTATATATAAATTACGTCTTCTTAGTCCATTCATCAGTTGATGGACACTTAGCCTCTTTCCATGATTTGACTATTGTTGAAAGTGCTGCTATGAACATTGGGGTACATGTACCCTTATGCATCAGCACTCCTGTATCCCTTGGGTAAATCCCTAGCAGTGCTATTGCAGGGTCATAGGGGGGTTCTATCATTAATTTTTTTGAGGGACCTTTACACTGTTTTCCAGAGGGGCTGCACCAGTTTACATTTACCAACAGTGAGGAGGGTACCCATCTCCACATCCTTGCCAGCATCTATAATCTCCTGATTTATTTATTTTAGCCACTCTGACTGGCATGACTTGGTATCTGAGTGTGGCTGTGATTTGTATTTCCCTGATGATGAGTGATGCTGAGCATAGTTTCTTGTGTTTGTTGGCCATCTGGATGTCCTCTTTGGAGGAAGTGTCTATTCGTGTGTTCTACCCAGTTCTTCACTGGATTATTTGTTTTTCGGGTGTGGAATTTGAGTGAGTTCCTTGTAGATTTTGGATACTGGCCCTTAATTTGTTATGTCATTTGCAAGTATCTTTTCCCATTCTGTGGGCTGCCTATTAGTTTTCTTGATGTTTCCTTTGCAGTTCAGAAGTTTTTCATCTTGATGAGGTTCCAATAGTTCATTTTTGCTCTTTTTTTAATTAAAAAAGTTTTTAATGTTTATTGATTTTTTTAACATATGCAATTATTTTCCATCATTTACAATACAGTAGTTACATTGACACTTTAAACAGAAAAGCAAAGTAAAAAATCAAAGCACCAACTTCTATTTCATGTAATTAGACTTATACAGAAATTAGAAGGTTAAGTGACAACTAGTTAATCACCTAATTTCACAGCTATCTGAAGTGGCAATCGTTATATAGCAGCTTATCTATGATACATTCAAGATAAATGATACAATTTATTACTTGCCCATTTTTGCTCTTGATTCCCTTGCCTTTGGGGATGTGTCAAGTAAGAAATTGCTGTGGTTGAGGTCAAGGAGGTTGTTTCCTGGTTTCTCCTCCTTAGTTTTGATGGTTTCCTGTCTCACATTCAGGTTCTTCGTGTATTTTGAGTTTATTTTTGTGTATGGTGTAAGAAAGTGGTCTAGCCTCATTCTTCTGCATGTTCTGTCCTGGTCTCGCAGCACCATCTGTAAAAGAGGCCTTTTTTTCATTGGATACCCTTTTCTGCTTTGTCAAAGATGAATTGGCCATACACTTGTGGGTCCAGTTCTGGGCTCTCTATTCTATTCCACTGGTCTATGTGTCTGTCCTTATGCCAATACCATACTGTCTTGATGATGACAGCTTTGTGGTAGAGGCTAAAGTCTAGGATTGTGATGCCTCCTGTTTTGGTTTCTTCTTCAATATTCTTTTGGCTATTTGGGGTCTTTTGTGGTTCTTTACAAATTTTAGGATCTTTGTTCTAGCTTTGAGAAGAATACTGGTTCAATTTTGATGGGGATTGCATTGAATGTGTAGATTGCTTTGGGTAATAATGACATTTTAACAATGTTTATTCTTCCGATCCA
>NC_043704.1:13000587-13003172 GCF_006229205.1 Suricata suricatta | reverse complement strand
GTCTTCTTCAATTTCCTTTGTAAGTTTTGTACAGTTTTCATCATACAGATCTTTTATATCCTTGGTTAGGTTTATTCCTAGGTATTTCATTGGGTTTTTTTTTTTTTTTTTTGGTCAATTGTGACTGAGATCAGTCTCTTCATGTCTCTTTCTGTTGCTTCATTGTTGGTGTATAGAAATGCAACCGATTTCTGTACGTTGATTTTGTCCCCTGCGACTTTGCTGAATTCATGGATTAGTTCTAGTAGGCTTCTGGTGGCGTCTGTCAGGTGTATCATCTAGAGTATCATGTCATCTGCAAAAAGTGGAAGATTGACTTTATCCTCGCAATTTCTGATGCCGTTTATTTCCGATTGTTGTCTGATTACAAATGCTAGGACTTCCAGCACTATGTTAAACAACGGTGGTGAGAGTGGACATCCCTGTCATATTCCTGATCTCAGGGGTAAAGCTCGTAGTTTTTCCCCATTGAGGATGATGTTAGCTGTGGGCTTTTCTTAACTGGCTTTTATGATGTGTAAGCAAGTTCCTTCTATGCCTACTTTCTTGAAGGTTTTTATTAAGAAAGGATGCTATATTTTGTTAAAATCTTTATCTGCATTTATCAATTGGATTATATGGTTTTCATCTTTTCTTTTGTTTATGTGATGTATCATATTGATTGATTTGCAAATATTGAATCAGTCCTGTTACCCTGGAAAAAATCCCCCTTGATCATGCTTGATCATGATGGATAATTCTTTTTATATGCTGTTGAATTCAATTTGCTAGTATCTTGTTGAGTATTTTTGGATCTGTATTCATCAAGGTTATTGGCCTGTACTTCTCTTTTTTTGGTAGGTCTCTGTCTGGTTTGGGAATCAAGTGATGCTTGCTTCATAGAATGAGTCCAGAAGTTTTCCTTCTATTTCTATTTTTTCAAATAGCTTGAGAACATCGGATATTAGGTCTGATTAGAATGTCTGATAGAATTCCCCATGGAAGCCACCTGGCCCAGAGCTCTTATTTTTCGGGAGATTTTTGATAATTGATTTAATTTCATTACTAGTTATTAATCTATTCAGATTTTCTATCCCTTCCCATTTGAATTTTGTTAGGCATGTGTGTTTCAAAATTTGTCCATTTCTTCTAGGTTGTCCAGTTTGTTGGCATATAATTTTTCATAGTATTCCCTGATAATTGCTTGTATTTCTGAGAGACTTGTTGTAAGAGATCCATTTTCATTCATGATTTTGTCTATTTCGGTGTTCTCTCTTTTCTTTTTGAGAAATCTGGCTAGATGTTTATCAATTTTATTTATTTTTTCAAAAAATCATCTCTTGGTTTCATTGATCTGCCAGTTGGGTTTTTTTTTTTTTTTTTGGACTTTATATTGTTTATTTCTGCACTGATCTATATTATTTCACTCTTTCTGCTGAGTTTGGGTGCTCAGGTGCTCTCCTCATTTCTTTAGGTGCACTGTTAGATTTTTGTATTTGTGCTTTTTCTGGTTTGTTAAAATAGGCCTGGATTGCAATAAGCGTGCCTCTTAGGACTGCCTTTGCTGCATCCCAAAGGGTTTGGATTGTTGTATTTTCATTTGTTTTCATATATTTTTAAATTTCTTCGGTAACTTCCTGATTGGCCCATTCGTTCTTTAGTAGGGTACTCCTCAACCTCCATATTTTTGGAGGTTTTCCATACTTTTTCTGTGGTTGATTTCAAGATTCATAGCATTGGGATCTGAAAGTGTGCATGGTATGATCTCAATTAGTTTATATTTATGGACGGCTGCATTATGACCCAGTATGTACACTATTTTGAAGAATGTACCAGGCACACTTGAGAATTCCATAGCCTCTGGATGTAGAATTCTAAATATATCTGTCAAATTCATCTGTTCCAATGTGCTGTTCAGGTCCATTGTTTCTTTAGTGATTTTCTGTATGGTTGATCTATCCATTGCTGAATGTGGAGTGAGCATTAATCCTCTGCAATTAGCACGTTCTTATCAATAAGATTGTTTCTGTTTGTGATTGTTTTATGTATTTGGGTGCTTCTGAATTTGGTGTGTAGATGTTTATAATTGTTAGCTCTTCCTGATGGATAGACCCTGTAATTATTGTATAATGCCCTTCTTCATCTCTTGTTACTGCCTGTCCTTTAAAGTCTAGTTTGTCTGATATAAGTATGTCTACTCTGGCTTTCTTTTAACTTCCAGTTGCAAGACAGGTATTTCTCCATTCCCTGACATTCAATCTCAAGGTGTCCTCAGGTCTTAAATAAATTTCTTGTAGACAGCAAATAGATGGATTTTATTTTTTTTTTTATCCATTCTGCTAGCCTAAGTTGTTCGATTGGAGCATTTAGTCCATTTCCATTCAGTGTTATGATTGAAGTATATGGCTTTAGAGTCATTGTGATCTCTGTAGGATTCATACTTGTAGTGGTGTCTGGTACCTTGTGTTCCTAGTAACATTTCCCTCAGCGTTCCCCTTAGGATTTCTGGTAGGGCTGGTTTAGTGGTAATGAATTCTTTCAATTGTTGTTTATTTGGGAAAACCTTTATCTCTCCTTCTTTCTGAATGGCAGGCTTGCTGGATAAA
>NC_043704.1:12998531-13000487 GCF_006229205.1 Suricata suricatta | reverse complement strand
AGCACTGCTGGGGATTTACCCAAGGGATACAGAAGTGCTGATGCATAGGGGCACCTGTATCCCAATGTTCATAGCCACAATGTCAACAATAGCCAAGACATGGAAAGAGCCAAAGTGCCCATCACCTGATGAATGGATCAAGAAGATGTGGTATATATATATACAATGGATCATTCCATGGCAATGAGAAAGAATGAAATCTGGCCATTTGGAGGAAAGTGGATGGACCTTGAGGGTGTCATGCTAAGCGAAGTAAGTCAGGCAGAGAAAGACAGATACCACATATTTGCACTCATAGGTCTAACAGGAGAACAGGAGTAACCTAATGGAGGACCAGGGGGAGGGGAAGAGGGAAAGAGAGTTGGGGAGAGAGCGGGACGCAAAACTTGAGAGACTAATGAATACTGAAAACAAACTGAGGGCTGAAGGGGGAAGGGAAGGGGGAAAGAGGTGGCGGTGATGGAGGAGGGCACTTGTGGGGAAGAGCACTGGCTGTTGTATGGAAACCACTTTGACTATAAACTATTAGGAAGAAAAGAAAGAAAGAAAGAAAAGATTCCTTTCTGGTATTAGCTCTTTTCCCAATAGAGATCCCTCATCTAATTTATTCTTGGAATAAATGCTTTAGAAAAGAAGGCAATCTTTCCATTGCACCCACAGAATAATCCTAGAAGATATTGTGTTACGTTTATCGAGCCACACAGAGAAAAATATATAGTGTATGAACTTGATGGCATTTTGGGGTGATGCGGGACTTCTGGGGTCCGGAGCTGACGACCGAGAAAGAATTTAGATTTTATTACATGGAGACAAGACGCATGGGCAGAAAGAGGTGCACTGGGGTAGTTTGGCGGGGGCGGGGATGACTTTTTTTATGCAGTCCAGGAAGATAGAGTCTAGAGGGAGTTTCCAGAGAGACTTTCACATGTTACAGACTTACTGGAGACCCAGGTCTTCTCAAGCTAAGGCTGTTTTTCCCTCCAGCAAAGCATCAACATTGAGACACTAGGTCGTTCCCGGACTTTAGGCTATGATGGGATTGCCTTGTTCTGGTAAGCTGCTGCAGACTCTTCTCCGTTTACATGTTTGTTTGTTTCTTTGTCCTTTCCTGGTTTGGGGGTAGCCTGGAGTGTCCACGGAGGGGGATGTGCTAGCCTGTGCTTTGCCCCTCAGCCTGCCTCAAGTCCCTCATCAAAATCACATGTATGTGGAATCTAAAGTAACAAATGATAAATACTAGCATGTTTGGTGACGGGGGCAAAGGACAGGGAAATGATCAGACATTAGATCAAGTGGTAAAAGGCTTACTGATGCAGATGTGTAGGACTGAAGTTTAGCGCATGGTGACCAGAGTTAAGACTAGTGTATTGTACACTTGAAATTTACTAGGGGGATGATGCTTGAATGGCGGAGTGGGTTGAATGTGTGACTTCAGTTCAAATCATGGCCTCACGGTTTCTGGGTTTGAGTCCCTAGGTCTGGCTCTGTGCTGAAAGCTCAGAGACCGGGGCCCGCTTCAGATTCGATGTCTCCCTCTTTCTCTCCCCCACCCCTGTCCTCTCGATCGCTCGCTCTCGCTCTCTCAAAAATAAAAAAACTATTTAAAAAATGTTCTTATTTTTTAAAACACATCAATTTGTTAGGAAAGGCTATGCTATGTGGTAACAAAACACACACGTACACAAGTGTTAATTATGGGAGTTGGTGGATATATTTATTAGATAGATAGTGGTTATTACTTTGGAAGCAGGACCCAGGGGTTCAAGGCCACTTGGCCCAGGGGCCCTAGACAGACCCATTTCTCCCACTCATGGCTGACAACATTAAAGGCAAGAAAGAAGACATTGACTGCCTCCATTTTGTCTTGAAACTTTCTCACTGGGTTCCTTCCAGATTGTGTTTTGGCTCAGGAGGGAGACCCTGAGGGCAAAGCCCCTGAGGGGACCTGGAACTACC
>NC_043704.1:12996355-12998431 GCF_006229205.1 Suricata suricatta | reverse complement strand
CAAAAAGGAAAGTTTGAATTCTTCTTAGCCAATCTTTTGTTTTCTGATTACTGATGATAGGACTTGCAGCACTATATAAAACAACACTGCTGAGAGTGGACACTTCTGCATGTTCCTGCTCTCAGGGGGAAAGCTCTCAGTTTTTCCCCATTGAGGATGAACTTAGCAGTGGGCTTTTTATAAACTGCTTTTATAATGTTTAGGTAAGTTCCTTCTATTCCAACTTTCTCAAGGACTTTTATTAAGAACAGGTTCTGTATTTTGTCAGATGCTTTTTCTGCATCTATCTACAGGATCATATGGATTTTATCCTTTCTTTTGTTAATGTCGTAGATCACATCATGGATTTGTAAATATTGAACCAGCCCTGTAACCCAGGAATGAATCCCACTTAAACATGATGGATAGTTTTTTTTTTATGCTGTTGAATTCGATTGGCCAGTTTGTTGAGTATCTTTGCATCTGTATTCATTAAGGATATTGGTCTGTAGTTCTCTTTTTGTGCTGGGTCTCTGCCTGGTTTCGGTTTCAAGGTGCTGCTGGCTTCATAGATTGAGTTTGGAAGTTTTCCTTCTATTTCTATTTTTTGGAATAGTTTGAGAAGAATGGGTATTAGTTCTGCTTTAAATGTCTGGTAGGATTCCCCTGGGAAGCCATCTGGCCCCAGGCACTTATTCGTTGGGAAATTTTTGATACCAGATTCGATTTCCTCACTGGTTATCGGTCTATTCCTGCTTTCTATCTCTTCCTGTTTGAATTTTGGCAGTGCATGTGCATTGGGGAATTTGTCCATTGCTTCTAGGTTGTCAGGTTGTTGGCATATGATTTTTCATAGTAATCTCTGATGACTGCGTGTATTTCTAAGGGATTGGTTGTAACAGAGCCTATTTCATTCATGATTCTCTCTATCTGGTAGATATGTCATATCTTTCTGAGGATCCTGGCTATAGGTTTATCAAATTTGTTTATTTTTTCAGAGAACCAACTCTTGCTTTTATTGGTTGGCTCAACTGTTCTTTTGGATTCTATATTGTTTATTTCTGCCCTGATCTTTATGATTTCTTTTCTTCTGCTGCGTTAGGGGTGCTCTTGCTGTTCCCCTTCTAGTTCCAGTAGGTGCTCTGTTTGAATTGAATTTGTCCTTTTTGTAGTTTGTTGAAATAGGCCTGTGTTGCAATATACTTTCCTCTTAGGACTGCCTTTGCTGCGTCCCAGAGATTTTGGATTGTTGTATTTCGTTTTCATTGGTTTCCATAAATTTTTGTAATTTCTTCTCTAATTGCCTGATTAGCCCAATCATTCTTGAGTAGGGTGGTTTTTTACCTCCACGTTTTTGGAAGTTTTCCAGAATTTTTCCTGTGATTGACTTCAAGATTCATAGCATTGTGCTCTGAAAGTGTGCATGGTATGATCTCTATTCGTTTATACTGATGGAGGGCTGCTTTATGTCCCAGCACGTGATCTATCTTGGAGAATAAGCCATGTGCACTGGAAAAGAAGGTGAATTTCCTCTCTTCAGGATGCAGAGTTCTAAATATATCTACCAGTTCCATCTGTTCCAATGTGTCGTTCAGGTCCATTGTTTCTTTAGTGATTTTCTGTCTGGTTGATGTATCCATTGCTGTCAGCAGAGTATTAAAGTCCCCTGCAATTAGCACATTTTTATCAATAAGATTGTTTCCGTCTGTGATTAATTGTTTTCTGTATTTGGGCACTCCCCAGTTTGGCGCATTGATATTTCTAATTGTTAGCTCGTCGTGATGGAGAGACCCTGTCATTATTATATGATGTCCTTCCTCATCTCATGTTACTGCCTTTACTTGAAAGTCCAGTTTGTCTGATATAAGTATGGCTACTCCGCCTTTCTTTTGGCTTCCAGTCACATGATAGATATTTCCCCATCCCTTTACTTTCAACTGCTGTGGTAGAGGTCAAGGATCATCAAGACAGTACGGTATTGGCACAGAAACAGACACATAGACCAACGGAATAGAATAGAGAACCCAGAACTGGGCCCACAAATGGACGGCCAATTAATTTTCGACAAAACAGGATAGAGTATCCGATGGATAAAAA
>NC_043704.1:12995019-12996255 GCF_006229205.1 Suricata suricatta | reverse complement strand
GCACATGTGTGAAGTTTGATAATACCAAAGGGAGAAATGAGAGAAGGCATCAAAACCTCGGTGGGATAACATTGGTGCAAGGGAGGATTGGTCTGTCCAGAGACTCTATCCCTTTTCGTTTGAAATGTAAACTCAGGTGTGTGGGCTTGGTTGAGATGGGATTCAGGGCTGGTCCTCTGGAGGTCTGGGCAGGTGAAGCAAGAAGCACATAACTGAAGGATTTGACCACAGAAGGCCAATGTGTGTCACAAGTCCTCTCTGCACATGTGCGGCCCGTGGCCAGAAATTCTACCTGTGCAGGCACTGTGGGGAGCCATTACCAAGAATGGAATCTGGGAAAGTGAGGGCCAAGTGACATCAGTGTCTCCTGCGCATGAGCAAATGTGGGCTGAGAGAGGCAGGGAAAAGTGTCCTGCTGAGTATTATGCCCATGTTAGGAGTGGGCAAAGTGTTTAGGACATGTGAGAAAGGTGCTCAAAATGAAAGGAGCTACTGTATAATGTAAAAAGATGAACTGATCTATATTCAAATGCTCAAGAGTTCACCTGACCAGTTTTTGTTTCTTCAAATGGTTAAGCATATTGCTTCCATAGGAGATGGCGGCAAGGTTTTTATAGAGATGATGCGGAAGCAAAGGAAGGACAGTGCTTGACTGGATAAACCTTCCGTAGTGCTGCTTATTTTTGGGATGCAATTGTAGGCAAAGACAAACTGCCCCAAAATTAATATCAGAAACCTTACAGAGGGGTATTATGGCTGAAAGGACAAATAACTTCTTTGGAGATTAAAATACCAGACAGGAATGTATATTAAAAAGCATATGAGAGAAAAAATGCAGTGTATAATAGCAAAAGGCTAAAAACAGGTTACTGTAAATTAGCCTGTACATGTTGGTTTTGACAAACTATAGGCTGCTGGTTACAGGAAAGAATCATGATTTCCATCAAAATAGTGTTCCCCCCCACACATCGAAATCTGAAAACAAGAGGGAACTGAAGGATCCTTCTGGATGCTATGATAGGCAGGGTCAGCAAGGCATGTGCTGTAGTTCCACAAAGTGCTAGTATACAAGGTGTCTAAACCCAGTATAAGTTGGGTCCACTGTACATGGATGATCTTCCAGGGATGCTGACTCATAGCTGGCAGGTACTTCCTTCATTACCACTTAGCCTGTGATTAGGGTAGTCATGAGCTCTAGGCTCTCTGTTACCTGCCTCCCCCCGACCCCCATAGTGG
>NC_043704.1:12993492-12994919 GCF_006229205.1 Suricata suricatta | reverse complement strand
GATCTTCCAGGGATGCTGACTCATAGCTGGCAGGTACTTCCTTCATTACCACTTAGCCTGTGATTAGGGTAGTCATGAGCTCTAGGCTCTCTGTTACCTGCCTCCCCCCGACCCCCATAGTGGAGACACACGTCAGCAGGCAGGGGCAGTGAGCACTTCTGCTTCAAACAGTCCACCCAATTTTTAGGCCAAAAATTCCCATGGTCTTTCATAGCTCTTACTGTACTTACACCCATTTTTTTTTGGTGTGTGTGTGTGTGTGTGTGTGTGTGTGTGTGTGTGTAAATAGGATTTTTATCTGCTGTGAAAACCTGTCCCATCAAGTTAGGTAGCAGGTTACTCATATTTAACATGAATACAATGAAAATATAATAATGTTTTATTTCATAGCTTTTATTTATGTTCAGCTATCCCAAGAAAAGAGTAATATTTCTAGAAAATAAAATACACATTTTCTATTACGAACACAAGGAATAAGAAGAAAGCCCATGCCTGATAAAATGACTGAGGCATCATGGGAGGAATCCTCTTTTCCTCATTTTTGCGGCGACATTTTCCATATGCAGGTGTTGTGCTCATCTTTTTCTCTCATGACCACAATATGGTGATCCTGCCCCTGGGCCTCAAACTCTGTTTCATAAACTTTTTTTTTTTTAATGTTTGTTTTTGAGAGAGAGACACAGAGTGTGAGTGGGGGAGGATCGGAGACAGAGGGAGACAGAGAATGCGAAGCAGGCTCCAGGCCCTGAACTGTCAACACAGACCCCATGTGGGGCTCGAATCCACGAACTTGATCACGACTTGAGCCAAAGTCAGCCGCTTAACCAACTGAGCCACCCAGGCGCCCCTCCAACCTTGTTTCATGATGAAGAAGGAGTAAAGTAAAATCTGAAAGTACCTCATGATTTTGAGAGGAAGGTATTATCTCTGCATTCAGGACCGTCGTCCTCCACACACGAGTCTCCTCCATCCCCCTGACCAGAGATGTGTCACGTGGCACTCTAAGTAACTCACTGAGTGTTGGCACTCACTTCTTCTGTGAGAAGCCAAGTGGACATCCAGGAATATCATTAAAAATGACCATTTTTACCAACACTGTATCACAGCATCTGACACAGTGACTATCGCCCTCATCACTGCAATAAGGTGTAACAAAAGGAACCTCAAGTTTAGATGAAGCCTAATCCAGATCAAAAAGAATTATGATGTATGCAGATAGATTGCTTATTATAAGGTAGGCATGTACAGATGTTCAACACTGTGCATAGGTGGTTTAGGATGCTATGGGAAAATCATTGGGGGGAATTAACGTTCTTTTATTTTTCAAGATTATTTTAGCTGGCATAAGAATCAAATTGACAGAGACAGTACAGGAGAAAAAAATCCCAAAGAAATAAATACATGCACCCCAAAACCAAATTATGAAA
>NC_043704.1:12991735-12993392 GCF_006229205.1 Suricata suricatta | reverse complement strand
GACACAGAATCTGAAGCAGGCTCCAGGCTCTGAGCTGTCAGCACAGAGCCTGATGTGGGGCTTGAACCCACAAACTGTGAGATCATGACCTGAGCCGAAGTCAGATGCTCAACAGACTGAGCCACCCAGGTGCTCCTGGTGCCTACATTACACACGTTCTCATTAAAGTCAGTGTTTCTTGTGCATACTCATTCAGCACCTTGTTTTCCATTTAAAAACATCCAACTGTCGCTGAAGATTCAAACAGTAAATATCCATACACGTTGTAAAATTATAAGCCCACAATTGATTTCAGTCTTGGTGGTTGATGAACCAAAAGATACCACCAACCAAAACATAGGAAAAGAACTGGTTTTACTTGTTAGAAAAGAACACCAGGTATATTTCCCAATCTATCTCCCCACACGATAAAGTCGGGTCAGATTTACACTGAGCACAGGTGCATATTTGTCAAGGGATGTGGCAAAGGACATTTCATTTTCAAATCAGCCAAAAGTCATCTTAAATGGAAAGTCCGGCTCCTAGCTGATTGAAGTCACTGGACCAGGAAGGATAGGCATCGTCAGGTCTCTGGCGCCCTTAGTCCATGATTTGGGTGCTCATAGTAAGTGTTCAATTCCCACAAAATCCACAAGAGAATGTGTGTCAAATCAGTCTCTACTCTGGATTTAGCAGTGGGAGACTTTATATCATGGAGTTATTGCATCTTCTATGATTCGACCATCTGCAGGCCTGGTAGCGGCTGTCTGTTTCTACATTCTTTTGCTGCTTGCTAACTACTGATTAACAGGCACCTGGGTGGCTCAGTTCTTTAGACGTTCGACGTGGGCTCAGATCATGATCTCAAGGTTTGTGAGTTTGTGCCCATAGGAATGTCTCTGCTGTCAATGCAGAACCCACTCTAGATGCACTGCCTTCCTTTTCTTCCATCCCCACTCATATTGTCTCTGTCAAAAATAAATACGTTTAAAACATAATTATCTACTGATCTCTGTTATTCTGCAATTTTCATATATCCCAGGAAGTTCTCAAAACAGGTGCTAGGATAAGTAGCAGGCATCATTCAGAAATGGCTCACGTGACTTCTCTTATGTTTAGAAATCTAGTCTTCTCTCCCCTATTCCAAGGACCCCTAAGCTTATCTGCCTACAAAATCATTCCCTAAATCAAACTCATGAACAAATGCCTCACCCAACACAGTTAAGATCAGTGTGTGTGTGGGGAGCGTGCTTGAGATGCTTTCTTCCAGCAAATTGCAAGTGTAGAAAACAGTCACTGTGCTGTACAATAGAAATCCCATATTTATTCATCCTACATAAGTGAACCTTGTTACATTTAAACTTCTAAATAAGCACTGCCAGGTATTTTACCGCCAAAAGATGGGTTCATTCTGGAAAAACAGGATTTGGAATTAGTGCCAAACCGGTTAGGCAAAACCGTAGCTGAGTCCAGGCAATACAGAAGAAGGCCTGCTTTTCTGGAGACAAGGTGTAAGTTGAGAAGTTGCTTATAAGCTAATGTTCTTTGTAATAAAATGGTACTTTAAAGGAATGTGGGTTTTCAGGGGTTGAGCTGTTGCCTGGGAAACATATGGAAACATCTCTTCCTCTGGCTGGAATAGGAGAGTATAACCTGCCTCCACCATCGAGTTTGTGGA
>NC_043704.1:12990611-12991635 GCF_006229205.1 Suricata suricatta | reverse complement strand
AGAGAGCCTGTTGTCAGTCCAAAGTTCGAGGCAGCTCCTGATGGTGTTCTCTGAGAATAAATGTAACAGAGTTGGGGACTTGGCCAATATGGTGAGTTCCAGAGATCAGGGAACTGCTAATTTTTTCATAATTTCTTGATTTCCTGCCTATCCCTTACTAGCAGATGCTGCTGGATGACAGAGATTACTAATTTTTCTCAGGCAGTTTTGGATGCTGTTAGCTCTTTGGACATCACTTTACAATGTCATGTGGCAGAGTCGATTTGGGAACTGAAGGATCCTTCTGGATGCTATGATAGGCAGGGTCAGCAAGGCATGTGCTGTAGTTCCACAAAGTGCTAGTATACAAGGTGTCTAAACCCAATATAAGTTGGGTCCACTGTACATGGATGATCTTCCAGGGATGCTGACTCATAGCTGGCAGGTACTTCCTTCATTACCATTTAGCCTGTGATTAGGGTAGTCCTGAGCTCTAGGCTCTCTGTTACCTGCCTCCCCCCGCCACCACATAGTGGGGACACACGTCAGCAGGCAGGGGCAGTGAGCACTTCTGCTTCAAACAGTCCACCCAATTTTTAGGCCAAAAATTCCCATGGTCTTTCATAGCTCTTACTGTACTTACAGCGATTTTTTTTTGGTGTGTGTGTGTGTGTGTGTGTGTGTGTGTGTGTGTGTGTGTAAATAGGATTTTTATCTGCTGGGAAAACCTGTCCCATCAAGTTGGGTAGCAGGTTACTCATATTTAACATGAATACAATGAAAATATAATAATGTTTTATTTCGTAGCTTTTATTTATGTTCAGCTATCCCAAGAAAAGAGTAATATTTCTAGAAAACAAAATACACATTTTCTATTACGAACACAAAGAATAAGAAGAAAGCCCATGTCTGATAAAATGACTGAGGCATCATGGGAGGAAGCCTCCTTTTCCTCATTTTTGCGGCGACATTTTCCATATGCAGGTATTGTGCTCATCTTTTTCTCTCATGACCACAATATGGTGATCCTGCCCCTGGGCCTCAA
>NC_043704.1:12988113-12990511 GCF_006229205.1 Suricata suricatta | reverse complement strand
AATTATGGGAGTTGGGGGATATATTTATTAGATAGATGCTGGTTATTACTTTGGAAGCAGGACCCAGGGGTTCAAGGCCACTTGGCCCAGGGGCCCTAGACAGACCCATTTCTCCCACTCATAGCTGACAACATTAAAGGCAAGAAAGAAGACATTGACTGCCTCCATTTTGTCTTGAAACTTTCTCACTGGGTTCCTTCCAGATTGTGTCTTGGCTCAGGAGGGTGACCCTGAGGACAAAGCCCTTGAGGGGACCTGAAACTACCTCCTGAAGCCTCAGGAAGTGTCCTGAGCCAGAAAGACCCCAGCCCAGCCCTGATGGACTCCTAGACAGTGACAGATTTAACTTTCCTCGTATACCTGCAGACACCCACTCACTTTGCCCCCACATTTCACTGACATAAACCTTGAAGTATTGCCCGCGCATCCGAGCCAGCAGAAAACAACCACTGAGCACACTAGCCATGAATAGACACAAGCAAGGGAAATCATGAGCAAAGAATATATGGGTAATATTAATACAGACTTACATGTAAGTTATTGGCAGCTGGCATATGGCTGATTCCTATCTGAATTAAACTCCTTGTTAAAATCTACTCTGTTGAAAATTGTTACCCACAAAGCTAAGACAGAAATCAAAACCCAAAACAAAATGAATTGATGTTGTGGACACTCTCATAGAAATGGAAGCACGATTAGCAGAATTCTCAAATGGGAATAGAAGAAATTGAAACCATCAAAATCCTGAATAAATCATAGATATTTGTTGTAAAAGGATCCCACTTAAAAAGTAATAATTTACACTTTGAGAAAAGCCCTCCACTTCCAAGTATCACTCATACATAAAAAGGAGTGGAAATGAGAATTTCAGAAGTAGCCTATGCCATTTAATGTCACCCAATATTAGAGTTGTCCCTCATCTACAGTAAAGGATGATGGTAACTTAAGAAGGGACACTAAAGCTGAAGATATGAAACATCACGAGGATTTTTATCTCAACATCTAGAAATCACTACTTCTTTCCCCTCCAGCAGTGATCTGAATCACACTCACACAAAAAGGAACCTTCCAGGAGACATTCTTAAAAAGGAAGCACCAAACCCTACATGTGGATTTGCACCTCTGCCCCGTGAAGTTAATTAGGTTTAAAATGTACCCAGCTAGACCTTCAGCAACCCTCCTGTTTCTTCAAAGAATGTATACCTTATTTTTATTTTTACAGGAGAAAGAAATTCATATTGATTTATGTATGTTGATGTATATTCATTTTTGACAGAGAGACTTATTTTAAAAAGTTTATTTTTGGGGAGAGACACTTGTTTTTAGTGTTTCTTTCCTTTTCAGTGGGGGGAAGGCAGAGTTAGAGGGGACACAGAATCCAAAACAAACTCCTGTCAGCACAGAGCCCAACACAGGGCTCCAAACCGTGAACCACAGATCACAACCTCAGCCGAATCAGATGCTTAACTGACTCAGAGACCCAGGCATCCCAGATGTTTCTAGTTATTGAGAGGTATCACGATTCATGCTTTGATAATGAGGATTGGGCAATATCGTTGCTTTATAGTAGCCTAGTACAATCAATGCAGTTGTTTCAAGGTAGACTAAACTTTAAACTAGTGAGTGGCTCATTCTAAAATTGTTAATGGCATACATAGTCACAATGCAGTATTCAAAATATGATTACATTTTCATAAGAACCTCTTCTCAAAAATAAATAAAAATCATTTTAGAAAACACAACTACCTACTTCTGATGAGAGGCTGAAATGTAGTTTCTCCAATTCAAAATGAGAGGAATTCAGTGTTGTAATATAAGTTTTTGAACACAAAGTGGTACACTAAGAAAACGAATATACTGTTAATTTATATGAAATATTACTCTCTCTGTGCTTACATAAGGATAGGTTCTCCACCTTCATACGCCTCACACACAATGTTCTACAAGATGAAGCCTTGGGCAATGATGAGGACAGAAAACAATGCCTCCATTTTTATGGCTGAGTAATTTTCCATGGTGTATATATACCACTTGTGCTTTCTCCGTTCATCGATTGATGGTCACTGGATTCGTTCCATTTCATTGTTTTTACAAAGAATCCTGCAATAAATACTCAGGGGTGCTTACGTATGCTTTGGTATATTTTTTGACCGTATTTCTGTTTTTGATTTATCGCTTTAAATTCCAGTTAGTGGGAGTGCATCAGTGGTTCAGTTGGTTAAGCATCTGACTCTTGGTTTTCGCTCAAGTCAAGATCTCAGGGTTTGTGAGTTTGAGCCTGGCTTTGAACTCTGTGCTGACACCAGGGAGTCTGCTTGTATTCCTTCTCTTTCTCTCTCCTGTCTCTGGTCTGTCTCTGTCTCTCTTTCCCTCCCCTGCTCACTAAATCTCAAAATAG
>NC_043704.1:12986823-12988013 GCF_006229205.1 Suricata suricatta | reverse complement strand
GAAGATCAAAAAACATAATTCATCACTCAAAATACATCAGCAGGGGTTTGTTTTAAGTACATAGTGATATTATTAACCGAAGCTTATGACAAGGCTGTTTTTTCTTAAAGGCTTAAACAATAGTCTGTGAGTAAGGTGCCCGTAACTAGGGAGGAAGTTTCAAGCAGAAAGTCTGCCCAGGTACTGAAACCATGTTTACCAAGTGGCATGATTAATAGGAGAACTAACCCCAGTCTCTGATCCACTTAGGTCAAGCAGTCAAGTGCACACATTTTCAAGTAGGGGAAGCAGGGTCCCAAAGGCCACACAGCACTTCTGGCTGGATGGGCCCCAACAGGAGCTTTCACTGAAAAAGTGTCTCTTCATGTCTTCTGCACATTTCTTCACTGGATTATTTGTATCTTAGGTGCTGAACTTGATAGCTTCTTTAGAGCTTTTGATACTAATCGTTTATTCCATATATCATTTGCAAATATCTTCTTCCATTCCATTGGTGGCCTTTTAACTTTGTTGATTGTTTTCTTTACTCAGCAGACATTTATAATCTTGATGAGATCCAAACGTCATTTTTGTTTTCATTTCCTTACCTCCAGAGACATGTCTATAAGAAGGTGCTGTAGCCAAGGTCAAAGACGTGGCTGCCTGTGCTCGCATCCAAAATGTTGAGGCTTTCCTGTCTCACATTTAGATCTTCTATTCATTTAAAATTCTTTGTGCATATGGTATAAGAACCTGGTTCTCGTTCATCCTTCTGCATGCTGCAGTCCAGCGTTCTCAGCGCCACTTGCTGAAAAGACTGTCTTTGTTCCTTTGGATATCCTTTACTGCTTTGTCATAGAGCAGTTGGCCATAGATTCGTGGGTCCAATTCTGGGTTCTCTATTCTGTTCCAATAATCTCTGGGCCTGCTCTTCTGCCAGAACCATGCTGTCTTGATGAGTCGTTTTGTAATACAGTTTGAAGTCTGGAATTGTGATGCCTCCAGCTTTGCCCTTCTTTCTCAACATGACATTGGGTTCTTGAGTTAACTTTATATTTTGGATGCAAATTCCAAGAGCACTGGCCAGCATAGACCAGTTTAGGTCCAGGATAGCTTCACCTAGGACATGGACTATGAGGTGTCAGACACTTACCAGGATAATGTTAAAATCTCCACCCACTGGGGAGCCCAGCCTTCGTGAATACAACATA
>NC_043704.1:12984764-12986723 GCF_006229205.1 Suricata suricatta | reverse complement strand
CTCCACAATCCTGAATTCAACAATGTGCCCGTTTGCTCTATTCTTCAAATCCCTACATGGCAGGAATCATGTCTCTTCATCCTTTTTTTGAATGACAAGATGTCATACAAACAATCACTTTCTATCTGTTTGCAACTCTACACATGCTCAGTGTTCTCAAAATAGGAAAAGGAGCTTGGAATGAGTCTCACCTGGGCACCATGAAGGAGCTTCCTTCTATGGAATGAGGAGAGGACACTGCATGACTCACTCCTCTTTCTCTGAGAGGGAAGCAGGTTCAGATTCCAGTGCCATCCTAACCCCAGTCTCCATGGGACATCTCCAAATATTCCAATGAGTCTTTGTTGCTGCAGAGAGTGTCCCTAGTGAGACTGAACTGATGGCCCCATAGGGATTCAAATGCCAGAAACCTTAGGCTGACTCTGGGCCATCAGGTGGAGCATAGACCTGTTCTTCTGGAGCAGTATGCTTGATGCAGTTGTGATGCTTCCTGTCCCTGGACAGAACATTCTAGCGTAAAAAGCCTCGACTTTAGTTAACACTGGTTACAAGTTGTGGGCATGATTCTAGATATTTTATGGGTTTTAACCTTGTCTTCTTAAAGGATCTTCTCTCCTCCTGGGGTTTCATTAAAGCACGACTTACTGGGGTAGGATTAATGGCCTATCCTTAATGCCACTTAGAGATCCTGCACAGACCATCAGGAGCGCCAGTTTCTTGAAAAACCATCAAACATGTTAACTGCCATTGTGAAACTGTCTTCAAAACCCCATTCCCAGTTGAATGTTATGCAAAAAAAAATATGTCATATTGAAAGATACACATTCAAGAACATGGTGGCTGAGTCAGTTAAGTATCTCTGTCTTGGTTTGAGCTTAGGTCAGGATCTCATGGTTTGTGTGTATGACCCTTGCCTTGCTCTTCACACTGTCAGTACAGCGCTTGATTAGTGTGCTCTTTCTCTTTTCTTTCTGCCCCTATCCTGTTCTCTCTCTCTCAAAACAAAGACATTTTGGGGAGCCTGAGTGGCTCAGTCGGTTGAGCAGCCGGCTTCGGTTCAGGTCATGATCTCATGGATCGGGGTTTGAGCCCCGTGTTGGGCTCTGTGCTGACAGCTAGCTCAGAGCGTGGAGCCTGCTTTGGAGTTGTGTCTCCCTCTCTCTCTGACCCTCCCCTGCTCGCATTGTCTCTGTCTCTCAAAAATAAATAAAAACCATAAAAAATTTTAAAAAGAAAAAATACCTGCCCTTCCCATTTAATGAAAGCATGATATGGCATGAGTGCCTGTAGCTAAGCTTTTTATACACAATCATTGCTATTAAAATTAGAATTGTAACTTTTGCAGAGTCCACGATCTTGAAAATTGTAAAAGTTATCTACGACAAATCATTTACAAATCACACGCTGCTCTTTCTGCTCCTTGTCCCTTTCACTATACATAAAGCTAGAGAAGCAGAGCAGAGATGCCTGCCTGGCGATCAGAAAGAAATTGAAGTTCTCTCACTCCCTTTCACCGATACCGTCCATCCTTCAGGGACCACTTCACCTGCTGAGCTGGACTCCATAACCTTGTAAATCCACATAACACTCCAAGGCATGAATTTATAAACGAGTGACATGGAAAAAAACAGGCTACATTTTTCCCATGAGGTGAGGAAGTTGTGTAATTCCTCCATGACACATGGAAGAACCAGAATACCCAGAGGTAGGATTGAGAATCTTCAGCAGACTGAATTCTCAGTGCAGAGCCCCATGCAGAATTTATTCTTTCCCAATGCCTCTCTGCCCACTTGTTGTTTCTCTGTCTCAAATTAGTGAAATGGCTACTGAAAAAACATCTAGTTTCTTACATTTACTGGATGCGAGACAAAATATTCTACAAAGGGGAAGAATAATATGTCCCCAAGACTATTTGTGTGTGTGTGTGTGTGTGTGTGTGTGTGTGTGTGTGTGTGTGTG
>NC_043704.1:12969310-12984664 GCF_006229205.1 Suricata suricatta | reverse complement strand
ACTAACACCCAGGAATTCCATGAAATCCTGAAGAATCCCACCAGGTTGCCAGTTCCTTATCCCCCTGACATTTATTCATTTCATGATGCAACCAAGAGCTGCCTATGGCTTTGGAGTAATGAAAGGGAGTCCCTTCGGGTTCCCACCCTACACTGGAAAGAGATCTCCACATTTTCTTACTTTCCATCTCTTTCCTACACTACTTAATAATATAAGATAGGTTAACATTGGTGTGGGATACCACTTCACTCTGTACACATCCATGTGAACACATTAAACACATTGTCTAATTAATTTATTAATGGTTTGTACAATGTATGCAATGTATTAATAAATGCATTTATTTAATTAAATGTACTAACTTCACACAGACTAAGTTATGCACTTCAAACGGCGTCACTACTGCTCATAAAGTATTAGCTTTCACATTAGTTATTATTGTCTTATGGCAGGACAATTAAATGCATATGCAGAAGAACCACTGTCTGTATAAAGACTTGTTGAGGATCTACACATTTATTTTCAACAACGTTTTTCCCAGTAGCTATCACCCTTCAGCCCTTTAACCCAAAAACTGCCTCTTTATTAAAACTACCTTGAGAACACTGAATATGTGATCTAAAATTATGCTTGCTCTGTCATTGGCTCTTATAATATGAAGAGCTGGTTCTTCAAAAGACTCCGATGAATAAAGTAGTGTTACAATAGGCAAATCATACTGACTCGTTAGATTATGATTCACGCCATTGTGCCAAATGCACCCCAACACCATTTAAATGAATTTCTCACTAGTTTCATCGTGGCTGTAATGTGACTTTTCATCTACCAGTCCCCCAAAATAGCTTCACTATTAAATTTAGAGTGTATTGTGTTATTTGTATCTAACTTTGCTTACCCTTAACAAATATTTAACATCACTGATTTTAATACCACTTATTTTATTAGCATGTGTCGCTTGAGATTTCAATGTAGGTTTTGCATTTTTAGTAATAGGGTCAAATACCTACAGTCTCATATGCGCAATATTCTATCCTACTTTATGTTAATTATTTTTATATCCTCACTAATGTTATCAACAATAAAATGACCTGTCAAAAACTTGTTTTATAATAACTATAATTTAATAGCCTCATAATGAGCGTAAATAGCCTTCAATTATTTAAAAATTATTTGAAGAAAATAAAAATAAAACGTATCTGAAATACGCCTACATTTCTCATAGATCTTAAGTTTTATCTTCAACCTCCCTGTCAATAGTTAGTCTCTTACAAACTTGAAAAGAGGGGCACCTGGGTGGCTCAGTCAGTTACGTGTCCAGCTTCAGCTCAGGTCATGATCTCAGGGTTCGTGGGTTCGAGCCCCGCGTCAGGCTCTGTGCTGGCAGCTCATAGCCTGGAGCCTGTTTCAGATTCTGTGTCTCCCTCTCTCTCTACCCCTCCCCCGCTCACACTGTATCTCTCTGTCTCTCAAAAATAAATAAAAAACATGGTTAGTGGGTTCAAGCCCCACATCAGGCTCTGAGACTACAGCTCTGAGCTGCAGCCTGCTTCAGATTCTGTCTCCCTCTCTCTCTGCCCCTCCCCCACGTGTGCTCTGTCTCTCTCGAAAATAAACATTTAAAAAAGTTGTTGTTGTTTTTTTTTGAAGCATTCAGCTTTCTTATAGTAGTTGTTTTCTCTTTTCTCTTTTGCACTGTGTCTTCCTAGTTTTTGGACATTGATTTAGATTTGTGTCTCCAGCAGCTAAAATATTTCTTTCAATATTTTTTTCCAGTAAGGTCAATGAGTGGTGTAGTTTTTTATTGCATCTACGTCTGAGAGTATATTTCTCTTGTCACATATATAGATGGTAACTTAATGGGTTTTTTTCCCTCCAGAATGATGCAGGTACTGTTTTATTTGGTTCTGACACTGAACATTACGGAGACAAAGTCTGTTGTAAATACAATTATTTTCCATATTAGGTAACTTGTTTGTTTTTCTTTTTTCTGACTAGACTGTTACAGAGATTATTTTTCTATCCTTGAAATTCTGAATTGCAAATAGCATATATCCAATTGTGTGCCTTCCTTGACTCTTCTCTACTTCTGAAATCTCAACTAAAGTATATTTTTCTTCTTGGATCGCTCCTCCATTTTCTTTATCTTTTGGCTAATAATCTTCAGCTTTTTCTTTTGCTTTGAGTTATGGATAATTAGTTCTTATTTTTTTTAGAGAGGTAGAGAGAGAGAATGGGTAAGAGAGGGCAGTGGGAGAGGGAGAGAGAATCATAAGCAGGCTCCACACCCAGCACTGAACTCGGTTTGGGGCTTGAGGGTGAGATCAAGAGTTGGATGCTTAACTGACTGAGTCACCCAGGTGCTCCAGTTTCACATTCTTTTTTTCTTTGTTTTAATTCATTGATGTGGCAATCCTGGTCACTGCCTTTGATTTTTATTTTTTTATTTTCTTAAATTTCAGGTTGAACTTTTATAGAAGTAAAACATTCATAAAGGGGGGAGAGTAACAATGATAAATACAAAGATTTTTTACTTTGAATTCACTTTCTGCAATCAGCATCCTTTCAGAACAAGAGACAGACCATGGCCAGCACACCAGAAGCTCCCCTAATGCTTTCTCCAAGCCATGTCTCTGCTCTCCAAAGAAACTATTCTGACTTCTAACACTACATATTAGCTTTAATACTGTTGAATTTGACTTAAATAGAATCACACATTATATAAATTTAAGTTGAATGGCAAGAACTGTAAAAGGACTGAAATTTTACCTTACTTACAAGCTGTCACAGTTTCATGGGAGCTGGGAGAAGACATGAGATCCCGGGACCAGAGGAAAGGGTGTTTTCATTCATCGAGCAGCAAACAACATGAGCATCAGCATATTTGTGTCCATTCCCCTTGCCCCTCATGTCCCACAAGGATGATGCAGATGGTCCCAAATGGATGCCTGCACAAACAGAGGATTGCAGGACAGGAACTACAACTTGAGTGACCTGATCTTTTAACTGGATGATAAGCATGCTTACCCTTTGCTCGGGAGGCAGACATTATCTCTCTCTTCTAAGGCTGTTTGCTATGCAAATATCCTGAAATCAAGGACTTTGAGAAAGAATTAGAAAGTTCTACTTCTTTTTATCAAAACTAGATTATCTGCCATGAGAGAAAAAGCTTCAGAAAGTTTCCTTTTGAAAGCTCTGTTGACTGAGAAAAAGCTCAATGCACTAAGAAAATGGTCATGACAAACAAACCTGACTGATATGAATTTAAATTCTACCTTTTCCCAAGTGGTCTTTTTGGCTCTGCTGTGCTACACAGCCTGAGACACAGGTCCTAGAGCAATGGAGGGCCCCCTGGATTTTTGGGTCCCAGAGGAATAGAAGGATTAAGCTGTGGCCTCAGGGACCTGGAGTCATATGTGGGTCTGATTCAGCTTTCAAAGCAGCCAAATCCCAAAGGCCCAAATCACAGTAGGACATTTGCAAGTCATCTGTCTTTAAAAGTCTGGTTTATGTTTTGTAAAAATTTTGAAGACTCAGTTGAGCATCAGACTCTTGATTTCAGCACAGGTCATGATCCCAGAATCATGGGATCAAACCTTGTGTCAAGCTTCACACTGAGCAGGAGCCTGCTGTAAATTCTCTCTCTCCTTCTCCCTTTGCCCTTCTCCCCTGCTAGCATTCTAAACAAAAACAAAATTTACCTTGTCACTTAATTGATGCTACAGCTGCTCTTATTGAATTGTGACAGAATTACATTTCATAAAAATACTGTTTTTGAACATAGCTACTTTAAATATAATCCCTGTGAATGGTTCATTTTCATTGCATCTGCTAGAATTAAGAAATATTTGTATCATATTTTGACTGAATTAACCGGTCCGCTGATACGTAAACATAATTACAATATGACATAGCCATATAGGGACGTTTGAGTGAAAAAAATTCATCTAGGCTGTGAGTTATTATAAGAAATCTGTAAAGATAACTAAATATGTACTTCAAAAATTGTGATCAGTGCTAAAATTAACACAAATAAAACTTGAAAAACAAACATATCACCAACCCCAAACCTATTAGTATTTTTATTACTTTATTCATTTCATTCATAAGTTAAATTAAGAGGGTTGACATTTTACAATTTCATTTCTTGTTTTACAATTTTGATTTAATCTTTGTAATTTTGTTTCTGATATTCTTTGTTGTTTAAATTGGTTTCTAGGGGAGAGGGCAAGATGGAGGAGAAATAGGGAGTCCCCTAACTCCTGCCTGCATCTATCAAACAAAGAAGGGCTGAAGCCAAAAGACACTGAACCACAAGAGTCGGGGAAAAAAAGAGACAGAGTCCACTAAGAAGACAGCCTCATAGGTGCATGATTGAGAACTTGGGAAGATAAAACCAGTGGAGACACAGAAGCATGGAGGGGAGGGAGCCCCCTCTGCAGAGAGAGACAAAAGGAAAAAAGTGGCCAAACTGCTCTTAACAACTGTCCCTGGAAAAAAGAAAAACCTTGGCCAGGAAAGAGAGGGGTCCTATCATCCCATCTCTAACCACAGGGTGTTCAGAGAGAGATACTATCTCTAACTGTGAGGCTGCTTTGGGCTGTGTGCTCTGGGCCCAGAAATTTTCTCTGGTACAGACTGTATGCAAGGGAATCAATAGGCATCAGGAGAAACCACTCCCCTGCTTGATCTCCAACTAGGAAGGTCCCCGCCTGGGATTCCGGGGTTACCTTTCAGTCACCATCATTACTGTACATGGAATAAGAGCTGAAAACGAGGCTGGGGGCGGGACATAGATCAATGCCCACCTTGGCTACGCCAAGGGCAGAATAAGATCAGACCCAAAAGAGTAATTACAAAACTTGGTTTGAGAAGGGACTGGGGGACCGCTGTTTTTCTCCCCACAACCACCAAGGTGGGGCTTCAGGGAGCAGCCCCAGAGACCCACAGTGCAGGTGAAATCCACTGACACAAAACCACACTCCTCTGCCTTGCCTAGTTGCTTTGTTACCAGAGCTGGTTGTGGAAACAGAGGGCCCAGCCCCTCCCTCCAAAACCAGCACTGATGTATTGCCGTGACTAACTGTAGATCAATTCTTGCTATTCAGGTATATCACGCTTAGCTCATTCATATCTTTCCCCTCCCCTGGAGTGGGTATTCTGGTTATAGGTTTGCTTATACAGTCATATCTAATTCATTTTCTCTCTCTTTTTTTTTTTTACTTTTTTAATGTTTTATTTATTTTTGATACAGGGAGAGACAGGGCATGAGCTGGGAGGGGCGGAGAGAGAGGGAGACCCAGAATCGGAAGCAGGCTCCAAGCTCTGAGCTGTCAGCACAGAGCTCAACGCTGGGCTTGAACCCACTAATGTGAGATCATGACCTGAGCCGAAGTCCAACGCTTAACCGACTGAGCCACTCAGGCGCCCCTATTCACTCTCTTGAAATATATTCTACACCCCCGTCATTACCTTCCTTTCTCCCTGAAATAACCAGACTATATAATTTCTCAGGGTAACATGATCCAGGACAAAGTTCAATTTCTCTTTCTTCCCATCCCTGTCATTTCTCTTTGTATATGCTCTTCCAACAGCACTGCCTCTACCCTGCTCTTTATTTATAACTGGGATCTCTGGCATTCTGCTTTTAATCTGCCCTTTGTCTTTTTTTCCTCTCCCTTTTGTTTTGCCAGTTTCTTTCATTTGTTTGTACATTTGTGTGCTTTTGTTCCCTATTTGTCTGTTTTTCTGTGTTCTGTTCCAGGGCAACCTCAACAAACAAGCCAAAGTACACATGGTCGAGAGTCCCAAATATCAGACACAACAAGAGAGACCAAGGGAAACCATTGAAAGAACACTTCCTGAACGGACATATCCCAGACAGTCAATGAGAAGCCTTTAATATAGGAATACTCACAGGTGGAGAGCACATGACAGTTCTTTTTAAACTGACAAGAGACAGAAAACTAGCCAAAATGATGAAACAAAAACACTCTCCTCTAGAGAAATTCCAGGAAGAAGTCACAGCTACAGAATTGGTCAAAACAGATCTAAGCAACATAACTGAGCAAGAATTTAGGACAATTGTCATAAAATTAACTGCTGGGCTTGAAAAAGGCATGGAAGACATCAGAGAACGTTTGCTACAAAGACTATGCAGCTTATCAATAGTTGTGATCAATGAGAAAATGCTATAAGTGAGGTGCATAATAAAATGGAGGCAACCGTTGCACAAATTGAAGAGGCAGGGAAAAGAATAGTTGAATTAAAAGACACAATGATAGAAAAAGAGGAAATTGAGAAAAAGAGAGAGAAATTGATCCACGAGCAAGAAAGGAGAATTTGAGAACTGAGTGATACAATCAAAGGGAACAGTATCCGTATCATAGGAATTCCTGAAGAAGAAAGAGAGAAAGGGGCTAAAGGGATACTTGAAAAAATTATAGTCAAGAACTTGCCCAATCGGGGGAAGGAAACCGACACTGAAATCCAAGAGGCACAGAGAACCCCCCAGACATCATTTGAATCGGTCTTCTGCACGATATATTAGAATGAAACTAGCAAAATATAAAGTGAAAGAGAATTCTGAAAGCAGCTACGGATAAAAGGGCAAAGGGAAACCTATCAATGTAGTTGCAGACCTATATACTGAAAATTGTCAGGACCTACAGGAATGGCAGGAAATCTTCAATGTGATGAGCAGGAAAAATAGGCAGCCAAAAATCCTTTATCCAGCAAGCCTGCCATTCAGAAAGAAGGAGTGATAAAGGTTTTCCCAAATAAACAACAATTGGAGGACTTCATTACCACTAAACCAGCCCTACCAGAAATCCTAAGGGGAACTCTGAGGGAAATGTTGCTAGGAACACAAGGTACCAGAGACACCACTACAAGTATGAATCCTACAGAGAACACAATGACTCTAAACCCATATATTTCAATCCTAACACTGAATATGAATGGACTAAATGTTCCACCCAAATGACTTTGGGTAGCAGAATGGATAAAAAAATAAAATCCATCTATTTACTGTCTATAAGAAATTCATTTAAAACCTGAGGACACCTTGAGATTGAACGTAACGGGATGGAGAAATATTTATCTTGCGACTGGAAGTTAAAAGAAAACCGGAGTAGCCATACTTATATCGGACAATCTGGACTTTAAAGGAAAGGCAGGATCAAGATATGAAGAAGGGCATTATACAATAATTACAGGGTCTATCCTTCAGGAAGACCTAACAATTATAAACATCTACACACCAAATTCAGAAGCACCCAAATACATAAAGCATTTAATCACAAACAGAAATTGATAAGAATGTGCTAATTGAGGAGGAATTTAATACTCACTCCACATACAGCAATGGATACATCAACTAGACAGAAAATCGCTAAAGAAACAATGGACCCGAACAACACGTTGGACCAGATGGATTTGACAGATATATTTAGAACTCTACATCCTGAGGCTATGGAATTCACTTTCTTCTCAAGTGCGCCTGGTACATTCCCTAATATAGTGCACAAACTGGGTCATAAAGCGCCTTCCATAAATGGAAGCAAACTGAGATCATACCATGCACACTTTCAGATTCCAATGCTATGAAACTTGAAATCAATCACAGGAAAAATTCTGGAAAGCCTCTAAAAACATGGAGGTTAAAGAACACCCTACTAAAGAACAAATGGGCCAATCAGGCAATTACAGAAGAAATTTTAAAATATATGAAAACAAATGAAAATGAAGATACAACAATCCAAACTCTTTGGGATACAGCAAAGGCAGTCCTAAGAGGAATGTTTATTACAATCCAGGCCTATTTCAACAAACCAGAAAGAGTGCAAATACAAAAATCTAACAGTGCACCTAAAGAAACTAGAAGGAGAGCAGCAAGAGCACCTCAAACCCAGCAGAAAAAGAGAAATAATAAAGATCAGGGCAGAAATAATCAATATAGAATCCAAAAAAAAAAAAAATAAAAACCAATGGAGCAGATAAATGGAACCAAGAGATGATTTTTTAAAAAAATCAAATTGATAGTCGTCTAACCAGATTTCTCAAAAAGAAATGAGAGAACACCGAAATAGACAAGATGACAAATGAAAATGGATCTATTACAACCAGTCCCTAGGAAATACAAGCAATTATCAGGGAATGCTATGAAAAATTATATGCCAACAAACTGGACAACCTAGAAGAAGTGGACAAATTCTGAAACACACATGCATTAACAAAATCAAACGGGAAGGGATAGAAAATCTGAAGTGACTCACAACCAGTGAGAAAATGGAATCCGTTAACAAAAATCTCCCAAAGAATAAGAGCCCTGGGCCAGGTGGCTTTCATGGGGAATTCTACCAGACATTCATATCAGATAATACCCAGGATTCATATAATACCCATTCTTCTGAAGCTATTTGAAGAAAATAGAAATCGAAGGAAAACGTCTGGACTCATTCTACGAAGCATCACGTGATTCCCAAACCAGACAGAGACCTAGCAAAAAAAGGGAAGTGCAGGCCAATATCCTTGATGAACACAGATGCAAAAATATTCAACAAAGATACTAGCAAACTGAGGTCAACAGCATAAAAAATGAATTACCCATTATGATCAAACATGATCAAGGGGGATTCATTCCAGGGTTACAGGACTGATTCAAAATTTGCAAATCAATCAATATGATACATCACATAAACAAAAGAAAAGATGAAAACCATATAATCCAATTGATAAATGCAGATAAAGAATTTGACAAAATATAGCATCCTTTCTTAATAAAAACCTTCAAGAAAGTAGGCATAGAAGGAACTTACTTACACATCATAAAAGCCAGTTAAGAAAACCCACGGCTAATATCATCCTCATTGGGGAAAAACCAAGAGCTTTCCCCCTGAGATCAGGAACATGACAGGGATGTCCACTCTCACCAACGTTGTTTAACATAGTGCTGGAAGGCCTAGCATTTGTAATCAGACAACAATCGGAAATAAAAGGCATCAGAAATTGCAAGGATAAAGTCAATCTTTCATTTTTCGCAGATGACATGACACTCTACATGGTAAACCTGACAGACTCCACCAGAACCCTACTAGACCATGAATTCAGCCAAGTCACAGGGGACAAAAATCAACGTACAGAATCAGTTGCATTTCTATACACCAACAATGAAGCAACAGATAGAGACATGAAGAGACTGATCCCATTCATAATTGCACGAAAAACATAAAATACCTAGGAAGAAACCTAACCAAAGATTTAAAAGATCTGTATGATGAAAACGATACAAAACTTACAAAGGAAATTGAAGAAGACACAAGGAAATGGAAAACATTCCATGCTCATGGATCGGAAGAATAAACATTGTTAAAATGTCATTATTACCCAGAGCAATCTACACATTCAATGCAATCCCCATCAAAATTGCACCAACGTTCTTCTCAAAGCTAGATCAGTGATCCTAAAATTTGTAAAGAACCACAAAAGACCCCAAATAGCCAAAAGAATATTGAAGAAGAAACCAAAACAGGAGGCATCACAATTTCAGACATTAGTCTCTACCACAAAGCTATCATCATCAAGACACTAAGGTATTGGCCTAAAGACAGACACATAGACCACTGGAATAGAATAGAGAGTCCAGAACTGGACCCACAAGTGTATGGCCTATTAATCTCTGATAAAGCAGAAAATGGTATCCAATGAAAAAAAAAAAAAAAGACAGCCTCTTTAACAGATTGTGCCGGGACACCAGGACAGAACATGCAGAAGAGTAAAGCTAGACCACTTTCTTACACCATTCACAAAAAGAAACTCAAAATGGCTGAAGGACCTGCATGTGAGACAGGAAACCATCAAAACCCTCGAGGAGAAAGTAGGAAACAACCTCCCTGACCTTACCCACAGCAATTTCTAACTTGACACATCCCAGTGGGCAGGGAATCAAGAGCAAAAATGAACTATTGGAACCGCATCAAGATGAAAAGCTTTTGCACTGGAAAGGAAACATCAAGAAAACTAATAGGCACTTCACAAAATGGGAAAAGATAGTCGCAAATGACATAACAGATCAAGGGCTAGTATCCAAAATCTACAAGGAACGCACCCAAATTCCACACCCCAAAAAACAAAGAATCCAGTGAAGAACTGGGCAGAACACATGAATAGACCCTTCCGCCAAAGAGGACATCCAGATGCCAACAGACGCATGAAACGATGCTCAGCATCACTCATCATCAGGGAAATACATATCAAAACCACACTGAGATACCAGCTCATGCCAGTCAGAGTGGCTAAAATGAACAAATCAGGAGACTATAAATGCTGGCGAGGGTGTGGAGAGATGGGCACCCTCCTACACTGTCGGTGGGAATGTAAACTGGTGCAGCCACTCTGGAAAACAGTGTAGAGGTCCCGCAAAGAAATTAATGATAGAACTCCCCTATGACCCAGCAATAGCACTACTAAGGATTTACCCAAGGGATACAGGAGTGCTGATGCATATGTACCCCAGTGTTCATAGCAGCACATTCAACAATACTCAAATCATGGAAAGAGGCAAAGTGTCCATCAACTGATGAATGGTCTCAGAAGATGTAATTTATATATCCAAAGGAATACTACGTGGCAATGAGAAAGGATGAAATCTGGGCATTTGAAACTTGTGGGGACGAGCACTGGGTGTTTATATGGAAACCAACTTGACAATAAACTATAAAAAAATAAATTGGTTCTAAATCCTGGTAGTTAACCTTTTTGAAAAAACATAAGATTAAACTTTAACTGTACATACCATATGCCCTTATAAAGTCCTAATCCTTATGCCTATTATGTCCAACGTCATTCTTCACTAACCAAGAAATCAGCAACTCATTGACTTTTTTCCACAATCCTATAACAAAAAGTGGCATCTGGTTTGTCCTTCAGAACCTTCTCATTGAACATTTCCTACTTTTTGTTCAAAACTATGACATAAGACTGAACTAATGACAATCAGCCTACAATCACATTAACTGTGGAGGCTTTCATTCGATATGTTGAAAATTAGTGTGGGCAATCGCAGGCATGGCTGTCAAAGGCCTTAACACAGTTAAACAGCTGTTGCTAGACTTTAATGAAATATTTGCTGTTAGCAGCATTGGCTACATTATTTAATACCTAGTGGAAACAGGAATTGTATATATAAATTTTATCCAATAATACACATGCACACACATCATTATTGCTGGTCATATATCATACACATGCATGCAAATACACATGTCATAATTATATTGCATATAAGTTCCTGAATGTTACATCTACATGTACACATGTAACACATGTATACACTCACATATACAAAAAATATACATATGCCCTTATAAATATATATACCTGCACATATAATAAAAAACCAGTAGATAATCATTTTTTTAAAAATTCGTATAAAGTTTTTAACTGGGTATTTTTCAGGTTGTCAAATCTTTCAGATAATTCACCAATTAAAAACGAAAGCCACAAAAAGACACGTTTTCCTGACCCTTTCAATATTAAATTTTGCATCCCAGATATGACAAATACTTGGCTAGCACTTTATACTTCTGGGAATTATATAAGTAATATAACACATCATTTCCATGACAAGGATTCAAATTTCATCATGAGATTTTCTTCTATTTCAATAGCTTGGCTATGTTTTCAAAAATGTTTTTAAGTGCATATTCAAGAAGTGTTTTATTCTGTCAGTGTTCCATGGCAGTTAAACTCCTGAACAGCTTCATAGGAGGGATTTTTCCTAATTTAAAAAAATGAGTTATATAGTTTCGTCTACATTCTGAAAATACTGTTTTGTACCCATAAACATAGAACCTGGTCTTTGCCCTTTTCAGAGTAACATTATGACTTTCCAATGCCCATCACCTTTAACAATACACTTGGGTTTACAAAAGATCAGATGGCCTTTGCCCACCGACGTGGTTTACCACAACCAGGTCAATCACATCCGCATGGGGTATTGTGGTGGCAACTTCTGAGCCAGCCAACAGATTCATACAATGAAGTTTAATTAATAAATCAGGCTTCCTAAGCCTGATTCTTAATAGTAAGAACATGAACCATATGTTTACGATATATGAATAATGAAAAGACATTATTATTGCC
Organism: Suricata suricatta; assembly: GCF_006229205.1. Classification (NCBI taxonomy): domain Eukaryota; kingdom Metazoa; phylum Chordata; class Mammalia; order Carnivora; family Herpestidae; genus Suricata; species Suricata suricatta. Next base: position 12,972,523 of record NC_043704.1, on the reverse strand, counting down.
ATTAATTATTACCTAGAAGTTTAATGTTGATACAAGTCAATGAATACTCAAAACATAATTTCAACATGTCCGGTGGTAGATAGGACTCAACAGTTTTTGAGAGATGGAATTTTGTGATTTATATATAACAGGAACAACTCTTAAAATTATTCCTAAAATGATTAAGAATAATAACTTCATATACTATAAGTAACATGCGTGTATGTATGTGAATATATATGTGCTATACATACAAGGTTAGACTGGAAGCTGCCATTTACTATTGACATTTTGAGGATGTTACTCACATCAATTTATTGGGAAGTTTATATTCTTGTTTAGTAGAGTTATGATAGTGTCAGGGTTAATTTTATGTGTCAATTCAACAGGGCCCAAGGGTGCTAAGATATTGGTCAAACATTATTGTGGGTGTTTTGTGAGGGTGGTTTTGAATAAGGTTAACAGACTGAGTAAAGACTGGTAGACTAAAGCAGCTTGCCCTCCTCAGTGAGGGTGGGCCTCATCCAATCAGTTGATGGCCAAGTCCTCCCTTAGGGAGGAGGGAATTCTTCCTGATGATCTTCAGACAGGGACATTGACTTTTTTCCTCCCTTTAGATTCAAACCGAAATGCTGACCCTTCCTGGGTCTCGAGCTGCCACCTTCATACTAGAACTATGGCATTTAGCTCATGCCTCCCAGACTAGAGGGGGCCCATCAGTTCTCTTGGATCTCTAGCTGGCTCTGAGACCTACTGGCTCTGTGATTATGTGAGCTTATTCCTTATAATTAGCGGTGCTGGAGTTCAGCCCCAGCAGGTCCAGGGTTCCCTGAAGCGTGGATGGTGTTGGTGAAAAGAACGATGAGAGAAACACAAGATTCTTTCTGATCAACAGGCAGGCTTCTCTGCCCTGACTGAGACTCAGCTTTATTTATGGTCAAATGTATGGGGAATAGCACATAAGTGGCATTTGCCTCAGACAGTGATTTCTGATGATAAAATTCTTTGATAGGTAACAATTTACCAGAACATAGATTTGCAGAAGATTCATGCATAATCTTTATCCATCGTGATTGATGTAAGGGATTTAATGCTCATCATATGGGCAGGAAGGTATCCTTAGCATTCAAATAGAAGACAATGTTTCTAGCATAGCAAAGGCAAAAGTGAGTTCTTTGTGAGCAGGGGTCGATAGCCTGTTTACTTGAGAAGCATAAGAAAAACAGGATTGTCAGGAAATGCAATGGTTGCTTCCATAATCACAAAAGAAGAAGTTCCTGTAATAAGTTCCTCCACAAGGTGCAATCAGCATGTATTAGGGCCAGAATAAGGGGACTCATCACTCCAGATACCAAGTAACAAGGGGCCTTGTTGGTGCTCAGGCAAAAACAACTGAGTGGGTCATCATCTGATGGAAGGAGACCTTGCAAACCTGCCATAACCTCACAAGAATTCTCCACTTGTGAGTCCGAATGGCCCCCGACAACAAATCCATTTAATCTTTTGAGGCATAATAGCATATACATCGAGTTTAACTTTGTATTATTCATTATCATCATTATTTTGATATATTTCTGAATAGAGACTGATGTACTACTTCCCAATGTGAACTTGGTGACATTTATGACATTTGATGTTCAATTATATTTTTTTAAATATGTCTTCAAAGGAAGACATATTCTTTCATGCACTATCTGGTGTACATTGGATATGAATGCTGTGCCTCATTCATGATGTCATGATGTAGGATTTAAATCTCATGTGGGTTTTCAACTATTGATGAAGGTTCAAACTCCACTTGTAAGCACTGCAATTCTCTCTTCTCTTTCTCTCTCTCTATGCTCTAAGATAGCTATGGAATTGAGCAAGTTGTGAGTTCCAGCTATAGTTGCGACACATTCTTTACTTTTTAATGTTTCTCCTCAGTATAAAGTCTGCTATCTGGAGTAGGGTTGAGCAGTCATAGAGATTTAACTACATTCTTTACATTTTACGTTTTTTCTCCAGTATGAATTCTGGGGTGTAGAGTGAAGCTTCAGCTCTAATTAACATGCTCTCCAAATTCTGTATATTTGCAACACCTTCCCTAGTACTCCTTCTCTGATCAGGAGTCAGGGTGTAGCAGTTCTTAGAAGTCTTGCCACATGCTGTCGTATTCAGTGGATATTTTCCAGTATCAAGTTTCCAATGTGAAGCAAGGGGTGAACAGTCCACAAAACTTTTCTCACATTCTTCAAATTTGGAGAATTGCTCCAGGATGAATTCTGTGATGCTGAGTAAAGGCTGAAAAGTGATTAAAGACCTTACTGCATTTTTTACATTGGCAAGGTTTTCATCTAGTATGAATTCTGTGACGTCAAGTAAGGTGTAGAAGTCACGTAAAGATCTAGCCACATTCTAAGATTTGTAGAGTTTCGATCTAGTATGAATTCTGTGATGTTGAATCAGGTGAGTGTTGGATAAAAACCTTGGCACGTTACACACATTGCTAACGTTTCTCTCCCGAATGGATTCTTTTATGTCCAATAAAGTGTGCGTGCTTGGTAAAGGTCTTGCCACATTCGTTACCTTGGTAGGGTTTCTCTCTACTATGGATTTGGAGATGTTTGTAAGGTTTGAGTGGTCAGTAAAGGATTTGCCACATTCTTTACATTGGTAAGGTTTCTCTCCAGTATGGATTCTGTGATGTTTGGTAAGGATTGAGTGGTAAGTAAAGGATTTGCCACATTCTTTGCATTGGTAAACTTCTCTCCAGTATGGATTCTGTGATGGTTGGTAAGGGTTGAGTGTTGAGTAAAGGATTTGCCACATTCTTTGCATTGGTAAGGCTTCTCTCCAGTATGGGTTCTGTGATGTTTGTTGAGGTCTGACTGCTGAATAAAGGCCTTGCCACATTCTTTACATTGGTAAGGTTTCTCTCCAGTATGGATTCGGATATGTCGGATAAGGCTTGCCTGGCGAGTAAAAGAGTTGCCACATTCTTTACATTGGTAAGGCTTCTCTCCAGTATGGATTCTGTGATGTTTGGTAAGGTCTGACTGCTGAGTAAAGGCCTTGCCACATTCTTTACATTGGTAAGGTTTCTCTCCAGTATGGATACGGAGATGTTGGATAAGGTTTTCATGGCGAGTAAAGGATTTGCCACATTCTTTGCATTGGTAAGGCTTCTCTCCAGTATGGATTCTGTGATGTTTGGTAAGGGTTGAGTGGTGAGTAAAGGATTTGCCACATTCT
>NC_043704.1:12968202-12969210 GCF_006229205.1 Suricata suricatta | reverse complement strand
TCTTCCGGTTCAGTGTGTCCTTTTTCTTCTGACCCTCCCCCTCTCATGCTCTGTCTCTCTCTGTATCAAAAATAAATAAAACATTAAGAATTTTTAAAATTATTATTTCTGTGAGAGAGAGAGCGAGAGTGAGAAAGAGAGATTGCATGAGCAGGAGAGGGGCAGAAAGGGAGACACAGAAGCTGAAGAACGCTCCAGCTCTGAGCTGTCAGGCAGAGTCTCACAGGGGCTCCAACTCTTGAATGGCAAGAACATGACCTGAGACAAAGTCGGGGGCCCCAGCAATGGAGCCACCCAGGCACCTCTTGAGGGAACTTTTTAAAACTCTCATCGACAATACATGAAAATTCTAACCTAAGTGCTCATTATTTTCACTGAAATTGGGTGTTACCCTGTCATTTTAGGAGGTTCCTTTTTTATTTTCTGTGTGCTCTGTCCTGTTTTGTTCTGTTTTGTTGCGATTCTAGAAAATATTGAATGGTTTCTCACAATAATATATGATATCGTCTTCCTACAGGTTTTCATAGTGACTAAAATCGAATTTGCTTAAATTACAAAGTAAAACAGAAATCAAAATGACTGCATTTAAATATCGCATGGGTTGATATTACCTAAGTAACTTTGATTTTCTTTGGGGCAACGATCTCATTTATTTTTTTTTTTACGTGTACTTACTTTGACACCGAGGAAGTGATACGGAGAGGCACGAAAGCAGAGGAAGAGCAGAGAGAGGAGGTCAGAGGGTCCAAAGCAGGATCCAAGCTGACAGCAGAGAGTCAGATGCAAGGCAGGAACAAAGGAACTGTCCTTACATTACCTGAGCTGAAGTGGGATGCTTAACAGGCTGAGCATCTCAGACAGAACTCTTAGTCTTTTTTTTTTTTTTTTTTTTTAATGAGAAATCCAGTACCACCCAGAATACAAGATAAGCAGGACTGGAACTACAAACAATTCCTGTCCAAACCAGGTGGATCCTGTATTTCCCTACAAACTCCCAGCCCCTTCCTC
>NC_043704.1:12966250-12968102 GCF_006229205.1 Suricata suricatta | reverse complement strand
CTCTAGATTTCCCAAGCGCCACTCAAGGGGGTTGTTCCTTCCTGTGGAGACTGTCTCTTAGAAGCTTTCTCTCACATGCCCGGGATTCAAATCCCTACAGTAAAGAAAGAAGGAGGGGTTTGCAGATGTAGAGAAAAGTCTTCATGATGTTGCCTTTCAGGTCAGTTTTCCCTTCCTTAGAGTCAAATCATCATTTCAGAGATGGATGGCATTTCTAAGTAGTGAGTGGCATAAAAGGATATTTCTGTCTTCAATATGGATTTCTATTCATGGTGGTAGTGGTAAGACTCAGAAGTGGAGATCAGGATGTGAGACTTGGTAATCCATTCTGTGTGTTCCAAAGGGGCTGTTGGGCAACAGCATTTGGGCATGATTTTCCAGAATTCTAGAATGTCCTCTTTTCTCTACTGAGTCCAATACTGGGTTGAAAGGCAGAATTTCCAGCAATACTCTTCTTTTGTCCTAACAAACAGGTCTTGTTGTGTCAAAGCCAGACCTGGTCATCTTTTTGGAACAAAAGAGGGAGCTATGGGATGTGAAGAGAAAGGAGACAGTAGCCTCATACTCAGGTAAGTGAGAATGAATGAGGCAGATGACAGAGCTGAGGTCCAAATGTGAAGGATGAAGAAAGACCGTGCATGTGATTTGAGCAGCCGTTCTGGAATGGCAATCAGTTTGCAAAACCTAGTTTTATGTCAATACATTTCACAGAGGCACATCTGCTTTCCAAGACATCACACTCTCACAAATCTCTAAGGATTCTCCTTTAGTTCCACTTAAAGGTCCTTCACGTCCACAGTGAGGGCCTCCATAATCTCCTTGGCTCACCATTGCTTTGAGGTATTCTCTGTGTTTCTGAGGATGTCTATATTCGTTCATTTCAGAGTGTGTGCCTTGAGTGAGAAGGGCGTAAGGGTAGCGGTAGGCATATTGGGATTTGGTGCAGAAATCCCCCGAACACTGGGGACAGAGCCCATCTAAATTCTGCTTAATGCTTTCCAATATATGGAGGCTGTAATCCTTATCATACAAAATTAAGACCCACCAGTTTCATCAGTTGATAAAGCACCTCCGTAAAATGAGGAAATCCAACCCTTTATTTCACTTCAAAAGTTCCATTTTTGGGGCACATGTGTGGATCAGTTGCTGAAGGTTCTCACTTCAGCTGACGTCATGATCTTACAGTGAGTCTGATTCCCGCACAGGCCTCAGTGATGACAGCACAGAGCAACCTTGGAATCCTGTCTCCCTCTCTCTCTGCTCCTCTCCCCTACTGGTCTCTCTTTCAAAATTAATTAAAATAAACTTACAAAAAGTAAGAAAAGTTCATTTTTGATGGTATTAACTAAACTACAAAATTTCCACTCTATATGTTCCATTCCTCAATCATAAAATAACTTAACCTCTTATTTTCCTAGAATTTCTACATAAATTAATGTCACAAGGGAGATAAGACATTTAGAATTCAAAACTTGCAGCCTATAATAAAATCTCTATTCATTTTTTCTTAATCATTGAATCATTTTATAATTTTGTCATGTGTAATAGGAAGTTCCTGTGACTTTGACATATGTTTTCACATTCTGAGTAGTTGTATATGAGATTACATTATGCCTCATTGTATCAAAAACTTTTAAGTATCGTTTGTAATGTTTATTTTTGAAAGAGAGAGCAGGCATTGAGGGCTGAAATGAGGGACACAGCAAATTTGGAGCAGGCTCCTGATACTGAGCTGTCAGCACAGAGTCCTCCCCAAGGCTCCAACTCCTAGACTCTGAGATCGCGGCCTGAGCCCAAGTCCGACGCTTCACCTACAGAGCCACCTACCCACCTCTGTAGCTCTAAGACTAAA
>NC_043704.1:12962973-12966150 GCF_006229205.1 Suricata suricatta | reverse complement strand
ACTCTCCATTTGAGTTCAGACCTTGATCCCAGGGACCTGTGATCCAGCCTTGAGACGGGATTCTTGCTGAATTGGAGCCTAGTGAAGATTCTCATTCTCTTCCTCTGTTTTTCTCCCTCAGTTTGCATTTTTTCTTTCTCCCTCCCTCTTTCTCTCTTTCTCTCTGTGTCCGCCCCAAAGAATGAAAAAATAAAAACCTTGCAGACAACCTGGCTCCATGAGTACCTGACAACATCCATCTTGACCTTGTAATAAGAGACCACGTGGCTGCACTGCATGTTTGTGTGTTACCATGTCTGGGTGCACAATATATATGAAAAACTATGCCAAGTGGTGTTCAGGGCTCGGTTCTTTGGGTATGAACCCAGCTGAGAGGTGCCAGGAGGAATAAAGTTGATTCCTGGAAAGAAAAGTCTCAGTGTGAGAATCCTGCTACAAAAGAAATTAAAAAAAAAAAAGATTTTTTTTCTTCTGATGGTTCTGCTTTATACTTTCACCCAATATTTAAACTTCTCAGAAATGATACTCAAGGTTAGGTGTTTAGAACACTCCTCCTCTGTACCCCAGAGACTTCTCTCCCTTCTCTCCAACCTGGCTTCCATTGGACAGCAACACTTGTCACTTCGAATTAAATTCCTGCCTGTATTGAAAATAGTCCCTTTGTGACAGGTTCAGACGGGAGGGTGTTGCATCCCAGTTTCCTGTTGCTGGTGGAATCTGGTCCTGGGGTTGCACTCAAGGAGAACCGTTCCCGTTTCGACCTGAAATCAACACTTTCACTACTCTGGGTAGAATAGGATTACGAAAATGCACAAATACATATGATGTCTATGAGGCACAGAATGCCCTAGAATGTTCCTGCTCCTTAGAATGTGGAAAGGATACTTGAAAATATTCTAGATACTACAAGACATGGAAACTCTATGTGATTGAAGGGTGTATAAATCCACTGTATCCTTAAAGTTGTTTATATTCTGATTTACTGCTTGTGGGTCCCAAGAACTCATGGGTGATCCTGCATCAGGAGGTGTGCCTGAGGCACTGCAATCAATTTGTTTCCTGTTATCTGTTGTTATCTTATGTTTCAGGACCTTATGCTCTCTGCCATGTTTCTCCCCTGTAATGTTCATATTTTCATTCTAATCAGGTGAAATGATTTTAGGAAGATTCCCTGAGTGATTTCCAAACACCATCATATTTAAACTGGAATCTTCTTTCTCCCCGTTTCTCTTTCCGTCTAGTTTTTTTAAAGTTTATTTCTTTTGAGAGAGACAGACTAGGAGCAGTGGAGTTGCAGACAGAGTGCATGAATTCCAAGCAGGCCCCACATGGTCAGTGCAGAGCCTGAATTCCGGGCTAAACTCACAAAACCATGAGACCTTGACTTGAGCTGAAATCAAGAGTCAGATGGTTTACTGACTGAGCACCCAGGCTCCCTGGTTTGGCCATTTCTGGTGAGGAGAACAAAGGCACAAGAAATGTAGATAAAATTCATTTTTCTTAACACCTTGCAACCCATGGGAAATACTGGAGACTGGCAGAGGAGGAATGTACAACTGGTTTAATGTTAATGCTTTTCTAGAGGCAAAAAGCTAGCTTCGCTTGACCATAGCCAGACTCTCAGGATCCACTGAGTTTTCTTTTCCTAGGAACATCCCTTGGGAAACTTTTATGTCTACCCCACAGCTTAAAGTATATGATCAATGGCTCCTCACAATCACTCTGCCGTTCATTCTATCCACAGACCCTGTCCCTGTGCTTTAATAAGGTCAGCCTCGCTCACCCAAAAGGCCTCAAGAATACTTTCTTGAGCATATATTTATTCCTGGCCCTTCTGAGGTCACTTTTCATGGGACAATGAAGGTCCTCACTTCCGTGTAGTAGTTGTAATGATCTCCGGGAGTAGAGGTTCTGAGTCAGTCTGTCCTTCTTCCCATAGGTTTTTATTATCTTTGTAGTTATGACACAGACATACTCTTGTTTGTACTTTTTTGTGTTTTTAGAAAGTGACGAATCATTTAATTACCAATGATGGGTCCCTTAAAATCCTGAAGTACCAGAGAGCACAAATGATGATTGAAACAAGGCACCCGTTTCAATGAGGGGCGCCTGAGAGGCTCAGTGACTTGTGTCTCCACTCAATTTCAGTGCAGATCATGATCTCGAGGCTCATAAGATAGAGCCCAATGTCAAGCTTCATGGTAACCTTAGGAGGGCTCTTGGGATTCTCTCTCTCCCTCTTTTTTCCCATTCCTGCGTGAGCAATCTTTCTTTCTCAAAATAAATAAACATTTTTAAAAAGGCTTTCAAGGTGCCAGGTGACTTAGTTGGTTAAGATGGTTAAGTATCTGACCCAGGAACCGCGCTCATTAAAACTGGTTTTCAGGGGCGCCTGGGTGGCTCAGTCGGTTAAGGCTCCGAATTCGGCTCAAGTCAGATCTCACGTTTGTGGGCTCGAGCCCCGCGTCAGGCTCTGTGCTGACAGCTAGCTCAGAGCATGGAGCCTGCTTCCAGTTCTGTGTCTCCTTCTCTCTCTGCCCCTCCCCCTCTCATGCTCTGTCTCTCTCTGTATCAAAAATAAATAAAAGATTTTTTAAAAACCCCAAAACTGTTTGTAGTCACCCTGATAATTTTCTATTCTATCACTTCTAATCTTATATAACTACTTGCAAACGGCATGGATGTGTGCATGGAAGGTATAAAGGCAGGTCGGTTTTGTGTGCACACCTTCTGACCATCATTCTCAGGTTTGACACCGGTATGAACATTGATTTAGGGTCCGTTGGGTGTATTAACCTGTGTGTCCATTTACAGAAACTGACTGTAGGTCAGTTTACCTGAGTTAAAATCTGATCTGTACCGTGTACCGGATGCTTGACAAAAGATTCACAAAAAATAGAAGAATCATGTGTTCTCTTAGATTATTATAATTTGTGTTCCATGACTTTATGAGAAACTGTGAGATGCTCTCTACTAACCAGGAAATGCTTATAACCTTGATGCCTTTCTTGCTAGTCTAGTAGAACTTGTAACTGCTATGATCCCATTCAGTTCCCAGTCCTCCAAGAGTTCTTGTCATTGAATTCTTCCTCTTTGTTATTGAAATATGTATCCCTTGACTCAAAGGCTACTGCCTTGTTAGAAACGTGGACACAGACCTTTCCCAGAACTCCTGAA
>NC_043704.1:12961435-12962873 GCF_006229205.1 Suricata suricatta | reverse complement strand
ATCTGCACTGCTTACCTGCATGTGCCCACAGGCCTCAGTCCCTCATTTTACTTAGCCTCTTTTTTTATACCTCCCTTTTACTGCAGGAAAAACACCCATGAGCTCAGTGAGCTATTGCGGAAATACATAAGGTAATGACGGCCCTGGGGAAGAGCTGAAGTGGCTCAATTTGGGCTTAGCCCCTGAGTTACATCTATGCAGATTAACATCAGCAGAAAGCATGGAGTGCACACAGTTACTTTTCAAAAATGTTTATTTCCTGAAAGAGAGAGCACGAGTATGGGTGATGCAGAGAGAAGAATTCCAACTGGGCTCCACGCTCAGGCTCCACGCTCAGGAAGGAGCTTGATTTGTGGCTTGATCTCAAGACTGTGAGATCCTCACTTGAGCCTAAATCAAGAGATGGAAGCTTCAGGGACTGAGCCACCCAGGAGCTCCCTTCGACCTCATTTTAAGACTTAGATCACGCCCCAAGGAGGAGCACAACTGCCATTTGCTATGTAACAGACAGAAAATGTATAGACTGTGTTCTGAAGGCTCAAGTGCAATTGTATCCCTAGCCTCCCCTTTCTAAATATCTACCCTAACCCTAAATACATGGAAACCATTCTGGGGCACCTCAATGGCTCAGTCTTCTACCTCTTGGTTTCAGCTCAGGTCATGATCTCACAGTTTGTGAGTTTGAACCCTCCTCGGGGCTGATGGTGCAGGGACTGCCTGAGATTCTCTCTGTGCCTCTCTCTCTGCCCCTCCTCCGCCCTTTCTGTCTCTCAAATAAAGTTAAGATATATATATATATAAAGAAAGAAAGAAAGAAAAACATTCCCCTTCCTCTGTGAGTCTCTAGTTTTGAAGTTATATCTTGTGATCTCCTTATTTCTTGCAAATAAATTTGTCTTTTTCTGACATCCCTGCCTGATAGAATTTTTATGATTCATCAAGGACTAAACTCCTGTTCGTTCAGTTACATTAGGAGTACTGGGTTTGGCTTAGATGAATTTCTTACTTTCTGCAGTAAGACGATTGGCGACACAGTATTATGCTCTAATATGTTCTTTAACTTTGAGGTATAAACCGATGTAAATATTGGCTTATTCAAGAGAATTTGTAAGATAACGGCATCAACACAGGCATACACACTTTTTTTTTATAGAAAGAGAGAGAAAGGGCAAGCAGGGGAGGGTCAGAGAGAGAGGGTGACACAGAATCCAAAGCAGGCTCCTGGCTCTGAGCTGTCAGCACAGAGCCCAACACAGGGCTCAAACACATAAACTGAGAGATCATGTCCTGTGCTGAACTTGAAAGCTCAACTGAGTGGGTCATGTGGTGTCTCTTTCTTAATGGAAAGTTTTGATGAGTTACAAATATACTTAGCATATTCTAACATGAATCAGAATTCACAGCAGTGCAATGGCCATCTTATTAAAATGCAGATTCT
>NC_043704.1:12959339-12961335 GCF_006229205.1 Suricata suricatta | reverse complement strand
TCAGTGCTAAATACAGAGGGGCTTTTATTAGAGGTTTCCGGGGTTGATATTGATGAATATATGTTGCAATTTTCCTCTGCATGAAACCCAGCTAATAAATCAAAATAGGCCCTCTTTCATGGTTACACACTGAGATTTTAGTCTTAGAGCTACAGAGGTGGGTAGGTGGCTCAGTAGGTGAAGCGTCGGACTTGGGCTCAGGCCGCGATCTCAGAGTCTAAGAGTTGGAGCCTTGGGGAGGACTCTGTGCTGACAGCTCAGAGCCAGGAGCCTGCTTCAAATTTGGTGTGTCCCTCTCTTTCAGCCCTCCATGCCTGCTCTGTCTTTCAGAAATAAACATTACAAATGATATTTAAAAGTTTTTGATACAATGAGGCATAATGTAATCTCATATACAACTACTCAGAATGTGAAAACCTATATGACAAAGTCACAGGAACTTCCTATTATACATGACAAAGTATAAAATGACTCAATGCTTAAGAAAAAAATGACTAGAGATTTTATGATAGGCTGCAAGTTTTGAATTCTAAATGTTCTATCTTCATTGTTTCATTAATTTGGTAGAAATTCTAGGAAAATAAGAAGAGATTTAAATTATTTTACGATTGAAGAATGGGACATATAGAGTGGATATTTTGTATTTTAGTTAATACCATCAAAAATGATCTTTCTTACTTTTTGTAAGTGTACTTTAATTAATTTTGAGAGAGAGACCAAGTAGGGGAGGAGCAGAGAGGGAGACAGGATTCCAAGGTTGCTCTGTGCTGTCATCACTGAGGCCTGTGCGGTACTCAGAGTCACTGACTGTGAGATCATGACATCAGCTGAAGTCAGATCCTTCAGCAACTGATCCACACATGCGCCCCAAAAATGGAACTTTTGAAATGAAACAAAGGGTTATATTTTCTCATTGTAGGGAGGTGCTTTATTAACTGATGAAACTGGTGGGTCTTAGTTTTGTATGATTAGGATTAAAGCCTCCATATATTGGAAAGCATTAAGCAGAATTTAGATGGGCTCTGTCCCCTGCTCCTGGGATTTCTGCACCAAATCCCAATATGCCTTCCACTACCCTGACGTGCTTCTCACTCTAGGCAAACACTCAGAAATGAACGACTATAGACTTCCTCAGAAACACAGAGAATACCCCAAACCCTCAAAGCAATGAAGAGCCAATGAGATTATGGAGGCCCTCACTGTGGACGGGAAGGACCTTTAAGTGGAACTGAAGGAGAATCCTTAGAGATTTGTGAGACTGTGATGTATTGGAAAGCAGATGTGCCTCTGTGAAACATCTGACATAAAACTAGGTTTTACAAACCGATTTCCATTCCAGAATGGCTGCTCAAATCACATTGCATGGTCTTTCTTCATCCTTCATATTTGGACCTCAGCTCTGTCATCTACCTCATTCATTCTCACTTACCTGGGTATGAGGCTACTGTCTCCTTTCTCTTCACATCCCATAGCTCCCTCTTTTGTTCCAAAAAGATGACCAGGTCTGGCTTTGACACAACAATACCTGTTGGTTAGAACAAAAGAATAGAGTATTGCTGGAAATTCTGCCTTTCAACCCAGTATTGGACTCAGTAGAGAAAAGAGGACATTCTAGAATTCTGGAAAATCATGCCCAAATGCTGTTGCCCAACACTCCTTTGGAACACACAGAATGGATTACCAAGTTTCACATCCTGATCTCCACTTCTGAGTCTTACTACCAACATGAGTAGTAATTCATATTGAAAATGGAAGTATCATTTGATCCCACTCACTACTTAGAAATGCCAGCCATCTATGAAATGATGATGTGACTCTAAGGAAGGGAAATCTCACCTGAAAAGATACATCATGAAGACTTTTCTCTACATCTGCCAACCCCTCCTTCTTTCTTTACTGTAGGGATTTGAACCCCAGGCATGCGAGATAAAGCTTCTAAGAGACAGTCTCCCCAGGAAGGAACAACACCCTTGAGTGGCGCTTGGGAAATCTAGAG
>NC_043704.1:12951772-12959239 GCF_006229205.1 Suricata suricatta | reverse complement strand
GGTACCTAAGATGCATGAGGGAGATGATGTCACCAGCTGGACCCCGCGACCCGATCTGCACTGCTTACCTGCATGTGCCCACAGGCCTCAGTCCCTCATTTTACTTAGCCTCTTTTTTATACCTCCCTTTTACTGCAGGACAAACACCCATGAGCTCAGTGTGATGTTGGTGGAAATACATAAGGTAATGACTACCCTGAGGAAGAGCTGACGTGGCTCAATTTGGGCTTAGCCCCTGAGTCACATCTATGCAGATGAACATCAGCAGAAAGCATGGAGTGCACACAGTTACTTTTCAAAAATGTTTATTTCCTGAAAGAGAGCGCGCGAGTATGGTAGGTGCAGAGAGAAGAATTCCAACTGGGCTCCACGCTCAGGCTCCATGCTCAGGAAGGAGCTTGACTTGTGGCTTGATCTCAAGGCTGTGAGATCCTCACTTGAGCCTAAATCAAGAGATGGAAGCTTCAGGGGCTGAGCCACCAGGAGCTCCCTTCGACCTCATTTTAAGACTTAGATCACGCCCCAAGGAGGAGCACAACTGCCATTTACTATGTAACAGACAGAAAATGTATAGAGCTCTGTTCTTAAGGCTCAAGTGCAATTGTATCCCCAGGCTCCCCTTTCTAAATATCCACCCTAACCCTAAATACATGGAAACCATTCTGGGGCGTCTCAATGGCTCAGTCTTCCGCCTCTGGTTTCGGCTCAGGTCGTGATCTCACAGTTTGTGAGTTTGAACCCTCCTCGGGGCTGATGGTGCAGGGACTGCCTGAGATTCTCTCTGTGCCTCTCTCTCTGCCCCTCCTCCGACCTTTCTGTCTCTCAAATAAAGTAAAAAAAAAATAAGGAAACCATTCCTTTTCCTCTGTGAGTCTCTAGTTTTAAAGGTATACCTTATGATCACCTTATTTCTTGCAAATAAATTTTCCTTTGCCTGATATCCCTGCCTGGTAGAATTTTCATGATTCATCAAGGACTAAACTCCTGTTCGTTCAGTTACATTAGGAGTACTGGGTTTGGCTTAGATGAATTTCTTACATTGTGCAGTAAGAAGATTGGGGACATAGTATTATGCTCTAATATGTTCTTTAATTTTGAGTTATAAACCGATATAAATATTGGTTTATTCAAGAGAATTTGTAAAATAAAGGCATCAACACAGGCATACACACTTTATTATTATTTTTATAGAAAGAGAGAAAGCACAAGCAGGGGAGGGTAAGAGAGAGAGGGAGACAAAGAATCCGAAGCAGGCTCCAGGCTCTGAGCTCTCAGCACAGAGCCCGACACAGGGCTTGAACCCACTTACCATGAGATCATGACCTGAGCCAAAGGCAGACACTTATCTGACTGAGCCAGCCAGGCACCCCCTAGGCATACACACTTTTGAATTCTGCATTTTCATCAATGGCACAGGTGGTTTCTATTTGTTTAGATTTGAAAGGCAGTACATGTGTCTATTGTATTAAACTATTTTTGCGATTGTCCACTTATTTTTGAAGGGCAAGAGACACACTATGAGCAAGGAAGAAGCAGAGGGAGAGAGAAAGACAGAATCTGTGGAGAGCTGCCAGAAGAGCTGCCAGGGGAAGAGATGTGTGCCTTGAGCTAAGATCAGCCACCTGCAGGGCTGAACAGTGGTATCACTCCCAGCTCAAGGCTGGAGACAGGTTGGCTAGACTTTCTTATTGGCTCCTCAGACGCTGTGCTAAAACTGCAGCTTGTTCTTTTTTTCCTTTACCCTAGGCTTTTCCCGTGGCCCTGTTTCTTAGTAACCGACCTGCGCTTTCTGCTCTTTATAAGATGCTTGTGTTTTCTCAATAAACTGAGGCTTGATCAGAAACTTTGTCTTGGCTCCATTCTCTGTGCCGCCCGGCCCCCAATTCTCACTCCCTCCCTCAGGACCTGCGTTGACTGACCTGCGGGCAAGGTCAAGTAGCGCCCAACGTACGTGACCTTGAGTACCGGGGGAATCCCGTGAAGAAGCCGATCAAAGTGAAAAAAGAAGAGAAAAACGTAGCTATGAAGTTTAAAAGAAGTTATAAGGAGTCGACCTCGCGGGAGCCTGCTGAGTAATACAAGACTCGGGTGAGTGATAGGAACTCTGGGGCAGGAAATAAGTAAATGGTCTAATAGAGACCCTCAGGACACAGGGAGTAAAGGTTAAGAAAAAGCAACTATAGATAAGAATAAAGTGAGTAAAGTAAACAGATTGCCCGGTTAACTGCTTTTCTAATATCTCGGTCCTGTTTGTAAAACCTCTGTGGGAGGGAATGTTATAGCCTCTGTGTGTGTGTGTGTGTGTGTGTGTGTGTGTGTGTGTGTGTGTGTGTGTGTGTGTGTGTGTGTGTGTGTGTGTGTGAGTGAATGTATTGGTCTCCTCATTAGAGGGGGCACCCTACCCTTCGTTTGTCTTTGCGTCACCGTATCATAAGAAATAAGGGATAAAAAATAAGGGATGGGCAACACAGAGTCTGTTTTACTTGTTTTGGGTTGCTGCAAACCCTCCCTGTAGAGATAGGCAGAGTTAGAATGATGGCTAGGTCAGAACTTGAAAAGCTTTGAGCCACATAGAGTCTAAAGAAAGAGGACTCTGTATAGATTTTCTTCAACCCTGAAAATGGCGCCAGTAATCTGTAAGAGTCACCTGTCTAAACCTCCGGAGATAAGCTAGTTCATCATCTAAATTTTCAATGCACATGTGCTTTTCGTCTGAGGTATGGAGTGAAAGGCTGCACGCAGCATTACTTCCCACCCCGGGACCGCACCGAGACGTCGGTCGGCCCTTTAGTAAATCTGTGTTCCTTTGCCTTGTGGAAGTGAGGGCTTCTCCCTCATCCATTTCCCAGGTTGATGGCTATAATTGGAACCAAATATTGTTGGTCTACCTCGGGACAGAGACCTGAAAGAATATTTCCTAGCAGCTGCCGGACTCATTTTGTTCCGGGAAAGGTTCTTTCTCTTCTCTGGACTGACATGGATTGCCTAATTCTACTGGTTAAACGAAACAAAATAAAACAAAAAGCCTCAAACCTGCTCCCCTGTCAGAGCTGACAAAATTTTAAACTGGAAATTCTCCTTCTTTGCATTGCCATCTGCTGGGTGGGGAGAGGCCAATTTATATAACACCGGCTTTCTCCCTCTGCCTTAGGTGATAAGAAGCAGAAGACCACAAAAATCAGTTTTTGCACCAACTTTCGAGGTTAAAATCAACTCTAGTTAACAAAGTGTCTTACCTGGGCTCAAGCAAAACTTATTCAGTGTTTAAGTTTAACTTTGTTGGTTTGAGATAAAAACAGAAACATATGTTCTATCTACATCTGCTAAAAGTCAAATAGGTTCTTATGATCTCTACTCCAATTTTTTAACAAGTGTATGTTAAAAGGATGATTAATTTGGTCTGTTTTCCCGAGTAATTGTTAAAATAGTTTTAAAGGTTCTTAGTAACTTAAAACGTTAAGGTTTTACTTGATAATAAATTGAGATTAAATTCATTGGCTGTCTAACAAGATAACTAAAGCACAAGCCACAACTAGTGATTGATATATTGATACAGGATGAGGTCTGTGGATGCTTGGGCTTATGACTGGTGGCAAAACAAGTGAAGATATTTAAAACTGTTAAAAATCTGCTTTGTACTTAATTGGTTCATAAAATTTCCATGTAAGAAACGTTCTGGTAGAAACATCTTTCAGTTAGTTACTAAGTCTTCAATAGGAGACTAAGTTTTCTAAGAGTTAAAATTCTAAGTGTACTCCAGACTGATGGGGAAAATTATGCAGGAAATTGGGAATATGTAAGGAAAATATAAGAAATAAACGTGCATTTTTGTTAAGGTAAAAGAAAGTAATTTTGTCCTACATGAGATTGGTTGTTTGGAAAGAAATGGCTTTGGGACAAAGTTTAAGGGAAAGGAAAGTTGTAGAAGGTTCGTGAAAGGAAATCATTCAAAAAGAATTTGATGTGTGAGGTTGAGATGAATGGAATATTAAAGGCATATTGGTATAGGGTTAACATTCTGCTTTTCTCTCTTTTAAAAGACAAGTTTTTCCCAGACCTTTGGTCTGCCCTTGATAAGACTATGTAAATGAAGGGTTTCTCTTTTGTTAAGAAGACAAAAGCTTAGGGCCTCTCTTTATCAGGTCTTTGATTGCTTAGTTAAGATTCTCTGAGGTTAAAAAGGAGTTGGGTTTTGTTAAAGGATCCCAAAGGCAAATAAGATCTTTTTCATTGCCACTTTGGTTAAATAAAGCTTTCAGATTTATAACACTTTGTAATTCTATTTAGGATGTGCTTTGTAACTTCCTAAGGTTTTAATAAGTTTCCCAAGAACGTGTTTCTTTTTAAGGGAAGCTGTAAAAGGGACTTTTAAAACAAATACAGTATTTGACATCTTTTAGATTAATACTAAAATGAGTAAAAATTTCCAGAGCTAAAAGCTGCATTTAAGCTAAACAAAAATTAAAAACATGGGAAATTATGGTTTTGTAACTCTTGTTAAAAACATTGTTGTTCCTTTAATGTTTGCTTATCTAGATTAAGAAATTTCTCGTGAGATATCTGTGATAACAGAAAGATCATAAAGTATTTGTTTGTAATCTAGAGCATTTACCTATTCTCTCTACTAAAACCGCCTGAAATTCACAAACTTACAGTGAGTATTCTTTCTTTCATGGCAATTACAATTGTTTGCACAAATTCAATAAGAGTCTGTTCATTTTAGAGTAGGACACCATTGGAAATACCGGTTATTTTACCAAGGCTTTTGACTGGAATGTCCTCTTAGAGAGTCGTGCATAGACTCAGGTAGGACCTGACAGCTTTAGGGTTTGAAAGTAGCCCCAGAAAAAACTTCAGATTGATCCACCCTACTCTTATTTGGGAAGAATGATTGAAAATCAAACTGTGACTTTACAACCTTTACAATTAAAGACAGAGCATTTATGTACTTTAAATGATTTTCAAAAACTATTGGGAGATTTTAATTGGATTCAGCCTCTTTTAAAGCTGTCTACTAGGGATCTTATTCCTCTGTTTGAGATCTTGCATGAAAACTCCCATCCAAATTGCCAAGGAGAGTTAACTCCTTTGGCCTTGGAATCCTTATCTAAAGTTAATGAGGCTTTACAAGGGGTCATGCTTACAAGGATCAATTACAATCAGCCTTGGTCTTTAATAATTTTGCCAACTAAACATTCTTCTACCGCTTGCCTATGGCAAGAAGGAATATTAAAATGGCTCTATTTATCAGCTACTCCTAAAAAAGTTTTGACTGATTATCCATCCTTAAGAGCACAGATAATTATGAAGTGGAGAAAAAGAAGCAGAGAATTGTTTGCTCAGGAGCCAGCAGAAATCGCCCTTCTGTATTCTAAATTTCAGATCGAGGAATTAATGCAGGGATTTACTGATTTTCAGGTTGCCATGATTGGATATACGGGTGATCTTAGCTTTAATACACCTAAGGATCCTATTTTACAATTTGGCAAATTAAATTCTTTTATTTTCCTCACAAAAATAAAAACTAAGCCTTTAGAAGGTGCCCTTTTAGCATTTGCTGACGGGTCCTCTAATGGCATGGCTTCTGTAATTATTCATAAAAACTCATCTAAACCTAAAATATTTTCTTTTCAAACTAGGGAAACTTCAGCACAGAGAGCTGAACGTGTTGCTGTTATTAGATTATTTCAAGAAACTCCAGAGAGGTTTAGTCTGTTTTCAGACTCTACGTATGTGGTTGGGCTCTTTCCAGCAACTGAAACTGTAACAGTGCCTGTCTACGAGACAGGAATTTCAGGTTTAACCCATTCTAAATTGCCTGGCCCCCTCTCTGAAGGAAATGCTTTAGCTGACTTTCACACTAAATCACTTGTTTAACTATATATCCTGTGCATGAAGCCCAGGAGAGTCACAAAATTCATCATCTAGGCTCTAAGCTCTGAGGCTACAATTTAAGGTCACTCATAAACAGGCATGACAGATAGTAAAACAGTGCCCTTCTTGTGTTGTGCATTTACCTGTTCCTCATTTGGGACTAAATCCTCGAGGACTAGTGCCCAATGCCATCTGGCAAATGAATATCACACACATTTTAGAGTTTGGAAATCTAAAGTATGTCCATGTGAATGTTGATACCTACAGCGGCTTCCTATATGCTACCTTACAAACTGGGGAAGCAGGAAAGCACGTCGTAGCACACCTGCTTTCTGCCATATCAGTGTTAGGAATCCCCAAACAAATAATAAACTGACCATGGGCCCGGATATACTGGCACCGTGTTCGCTAAATTCTGTCAACAGTTACACATTAAACACATCACCGGGATCCCTTATAACCCGCAAGGACAAGGTATAGTAGAACGGGGGCATCTATCCTTAAAAAATACCCTTGAAAAGCTAAAAAAGGGGGAATGGTACCCCATCAAGGGATCTCCCAGAAATCTTCTACATCATTCACTCTTCATTTAAAAATTTTTAACCTTGGATAAAGAAGGACGTTCAGCTGCTGAACGTCTCTGGCACAAGGAGACACAAAAAACTTTTGCTACCGTGCTTTGGAGGGACCCCTTGGATAATAAGTGGTATGGTCCTGACCCCGTCTTGATCTGGGGGCGAGGAGCAGTGTGCATCTACTCACGACAAGCAGATGCAGCCCGATGGTTGCCGGAGAGACTAGTAAAGCAAACTGAGCATAACACTCAGCCTTCCAGGGAGGAGAAATCTCCTTGAGAAAAATCTTTGTCTTTTCTTTTAGGGACCATGTTTTGGAGATGGTGGTACCTCCTCTGGATGGCAGCTTTCCAATATCTGGTAAAACATACACTTGGCGGTTTCGGGGACCCTTCTGTGGCCAGGCGACTGCTACAACAACAGACAGGGAATCCCTGCGACTGCCGCAGCGGAACTGAAAATGCCATACCTAATTGGGTACAAGGCCCTGATGGAGTGCTTCGACACCCTCTTCTAGCCACCATAGATTGTGGGTCAAAAACAGCTTATCAAGTGGTTGTAACTTCAGGGTCCGGTAGTCGTAGTATAAAATATTTCTGTGTGTCCAAACCACAGATTATTCCTGTTGCAGACGGCCGTCCTGGGCTCTGCCCATGCACCACCTTTTATGATAGCATGCAGTGTAGTTGCTATAGTTCTGTCCAGCAATGTATAAGTAAAAATGATAATAAAACATATTTCATGGTCATGCTAGGTCGGAACGCTCATGCTAAAGGGGGCGATAATAACCTGGTGATGCAGTCCTCCTGCCTTGGCACTGTGGGAAAACCTGTTTGTTGGAATGTGTCCCCTCCCGTTCATATCTCCGACGGAGGAGGACCGCAAGATCAATATAGGATGGCCAAAACCCAAGATAGAGTTCAGAAATTAATGGAGGAATTAAATCCCAAGTTTAATTATCACCCTATAGCACTTCCTGGACCTCGAGATTCTACTTTAGACTTTTCTGCTTTTTCCA
>NC_043704.1:12949765-12951672 GCF_006229205.1 Suricata suricatta | reverse complement strand
GTGGGAAAACCTGTTTGTTGGAATGTGTCCCCTCCCGTTCATATCTCCGACGGAGGAGGACCGCAAGATCAATATAGGATGGCCAAAACCCAAGATAGAGTTCAGAAATTAATGGAGGAATTAAATCCCAAGTTTAATTATCACCCTATAGCACTTCCTGGACCTCGAGATTCTACTTTAGACTTTTCTGCTTTTTCCATCCTGGAATGTGCCCATAAAATCCTAAACGCTACTAATCCTTCATTGGCACAGAATTGTTGGTTGTGCCTAAAAATGGGGGTGCCTGTGCCCATGGCCCTCCCTCAGCAACATGGCCTTACATTCAGCAATGCCTCTTGTGTAATCATCCCACCATTGCTGGTGCAACCTGTATTATTCCATAACACCACTTGCCTCTACTCGACCCCATGCAATGATAGTTTTGGGATAGACCTAGGAGTTGCCTTCTCTTTCACTAATTGTGACATCACTCTTAACTATTCATCCCCTATCTGCTCCAGTGTTAACACTGTTTTTGTATGTGGCAATAATAGAGCTTATACTTATCTCCCTGCCAATTGGATGGGGCTATGCACCCTGGCCTTCCTTCTCCGAGATATCGGTATCATTCCTGGAGATGAGCCTGTCCCCGTGCCCAGTTGTGAACCGACGTAAACGGGTGGTTCAAATTGTCCCCTTACTGGTCGGCCTAGGGCTGGCTACAGCAACTACTACAGGATCTGCCGGATTGGGTGTATCCATGACCCAGTATACAAGTTCTTTCCAATACTATTCAAGACATCCAAGATCAGGTGGACTCCTTGGCAGAAGTTGTCCTACAAAACAGATGAGGCCTTGACTTACTCACCTCCGAGCAGGGAGGAATCTGTTTGGCTTTACAGGAGCGGTGCTGTTTCTATGTGAATGAGTCCGGTGTTGTCAGAGACTAGATCAAAACCCTTCAGGAGGACTTTGAGAAAAGAAGAAGGGAGCTTGTTAATAACCCCTTTCTCACTGGATTCCACGGACTTCAGCCTTATATTCTGCCCCTCTTAGGACCTGTTCTGGGATTGTTGATCCTGGTATCTCTGGGCCCTGTTCTGTTTAATAAAGTCATGGCATTTCTAAGGCAGCAAATAGATGCTATCAAAATGCAGCCTACCCAGGTCCATTATCACAAGCTCGATATGGCCGATCACGAGGCCAATGAAGAGCTATATCATGGCAAGAGGCGTGGGCTGGTTAGCCAATGACGGGTAAGAGGGGCCTTACCATCCTATCAACCTAAGACAGGCTGCTCAGGCATAGGCCTCTGAGTATGCCTATGACGGGTAAGAAGGATTGGCAGGCCCCCAACCTAAGACAGGCACAGTCCTTTGCTTGCCTATACTATCACATTTTGGAAAAAGCTTTTTTTTGAAAATAAAAAAAAGGAGGACTTGTGGAGAGCTGCCAGAAGAGCTGCCACGGGAAGAGATGTGTGCCTTGAGCTAAGATCAGCCACCTGCAGGGCTGGACAGTGTTATCACTCCCAGCTCAAGGCCAGAGACAGCTTGGCTAGACTTTCCTATTGGCTCCTCAGATGCTGTGCTAAAACCGCAGCTTGTTTTTTTTTTTCAATACCCTAGCCTTTTCACGTGACCCTGTTTCTTAGTGACTGACCTGCGCTTTCTGCTCTTTATAAGATGCTTGTGTTTTCTCAATAAACTGAGGCTTGATCAGAAACTTTGTCTTGCCTCCATTCTCTGTGCCGCCTGGCCCCCAATTCTCACTCCCTCCCTCAGGACCTGCGTTGACTGACCTGCGGGCTGGGTCAAGAATCCAAAGCGGGCTCCAGGCTCTGACCTGTCAGCATGGAGCCCAACACAGGGCTCAAACTCATGAACTGAGAGATCGTGTCCTGAGCTGAACTTGGAAGCTCAACTGAG
>NC_043704.1:12948604-12949665 GCF_006229205.1 Suricata suricatta | reverse complement strand
GGGAGTAGAGGTTCTGAGTCAGTCTGTCCTTCTTCCCATAGGTTTTTATTATCTTTGTAGTTATGACACGGACATACTCTTGTTTGTACTTATTTGTGTTTCTAGAAAGTGACGATTCACTTAATTACCATGTTTGAGCACCTTAAAATCCTGAAGTACCAGAGGGCACAAATGATGTTTGAAACAAGGCACCCGATTCAATGAGGGGCGCCTGACTGGCGCAGTTACTTGTGTCTTCACTCAATTTCAGTGAAGATCATGATCTCGTGGCTCAAAAGAGAGAGCCCAATGTCTGGCTTCATGGTAACCTTAGGAGGGCTCTTGGGATTCTCTCTCTTTTTTCCCTTTCCTGCATGAGCAATCTTTCTTTCTCAAAATAAATATTCTTAAAAAGGCTTTCAAGGTGCCAGGTGACTTAGATGGTTAAGATGGTTAAGTATCTGACCCGGGAACCGTGCTCATTAAAACTGGTTTTCAGGGGCGCCTGGGTGGCTCAGTCGGTTAAGGCTCCGGCTTTGGCTCAAGTCCGACCTCATGTTTGTGGGTTTGAGCCCCACGTCAGGCTCTGTGCTGATAGCTAGCTCAGAACCTGGAGCCTGCTTTCAGTTTTGTGTCTCCTTCACTCTCTGCCCCTCCCCTCTCATGCTCTGTATCTCTCTGTATCTAAAATAAATAAAACGTTAAAAAAAAAACAACAACTGTTTTTAGTCACCTGATAATTTTCTATTCTATCACTTCTAATCTTATATAACTACTTGCAAACGGCATGGATGTGTGCATGGAAGGTATAAAGGCAGGTCGGTTTTGTGTGCACACCTTCAGACCATCATTCTCAGGTTTGACACCAGTATGAACATTGATTTAGCGTCCGTTGGGTGTATTCACCTGTGTGTCCTTTTACAGGAACTGACTGTAAGTTGACCTTAGTTAAAATCTGATCTGTACCGTGTACCGGATGCTTGACAAAAGATTCACGAAAAATAGAAGAATCATGTGTTCTCCTAGATTATTATAATTTGTGTTCCATGACTTTATGAGAAACTGTGAGATGCTCTCTACTA
>NC_043704.1:12947073-12948504 GCF_006229205.1 Suricata suricatta | reverse complement strand
TCATTACAACTACTACACGGAAGTGAGGACCTTCATTGTCCCACGAAAAGGGACCTCAGAAGGGCCAGGAATAAATATATGCTCAAGAAAGTATTCTTGAGACTTTTTGGGTGAGCGAGGCTGACCTTATTAAAGCACAGGGACAGGATCTGTGGAGAGAATGAGCGGCAGTGTGATTGGGAGGAGCCATTGATCATATACTTTAAGTTGTGGGGTAGACATAAAAGTTTCCCAAGGAATGTGCATAGGAAAAGAAAACTCAGTGGATCCTGAGAGTCTGGTTATGGTCAAGCGATGCTAGCTTTTCGCCTCTAGAAAAGCATTAACATTAAAGCAATTGTACATTCCTTGAGCCATATCTTCCTCTGCCAGTCTCCAGTATTTCCCATGGGTTGCAAGGTGTAAGAAAATTGAATTTTATCTACATTTCTTGTGCCTTTGTTCTCCTCACCAGAAATGGCCAAACCAGGGAGCCTGGGTTCTCAGTCAGTTATCCATCTGACTCTTGATTTCAGCTCAAGTCAAGGTCTCATGGTTTTGTGGGTTTCACCCGGAATTCAGGCTCTGCACTGACCCTGTGGAGCCTGCTTGGAATTCATGCACTCTGTCTGCAACTCCACTGCTCCTAGTCTGTCTCTCTCAAAAGAAATAAACTTTTAAAAACTAGAGGCAAAGAGAAATGTGGAGAAAGAAGATTCCAGTTTAAATATGATGGTGTTTGGAAATCACCCAGGGAATCATAATCATTTCACCTGATTAGAATGAAAATATGAACATTACAGGGGAGAAACATGGCAGAGAGCATAAAGCCCCGTAAAATAACGTAATAACAGATAACAGGAAACAATTTGATCTCAGTGCCTAAGGCACACCTCCGGACACAGGATCACCCGTGCGTTCTTGGGACCTCCAAGCAGTAAATCAGAATATAAACAACTTTAAGGATACAGTGGATTTATACACCCTTCAATCACATAGAGTTTCCATGTCTTGTAGTATCTAGAATATTTTCAAGTATCCTTTCCACATTCTAAGGAGCAGGAACATTCTATGGTATTCTGTGCCTCAGAGCCATCGTATGTATTTGTTCATTTTCGTAATCCTATTCTACCCAGAGCAGTGAAAGCTTGATTTCAGACCAAAACGGTTCTCCTTGAGTGCAACCCCAGGACCAGATTCCATCAGCAACAGGAAACTGGGATGCAACGCCCTCCCGTCTGAACTTGTCATGAAGGGACTATTTTCAATACAGGCAGGAATTTAATTCAAAGTGACAAGTGTTGTTGCCCAATGGAAGCCAGGTTGGAGAGAAGGGAGAGAAGTCTCTGGGGTACAGAGGAGGAGTGTTCTAAACACTTCTTGAGTATCATTTCTGAGAAGGTTAAAAATTAGGTGAAAGCACAAAGCAGAACCATCAGAAGCAAAAAAAAA
>NC_043704.1:12944188-12946973 GCF_006229205.1 Suricata suricatta | reverse complement strand
AGAAATTTGTCTGAAAATCCAGCAAAGCAGTCTCTTCACTGGTAAACTGCTTGCCTGCAGGCAAGACTTTCAAATGCAGAGAAGGGACAACTTTCCAGCCTTCCTGTCAGGAACAATTGAGAAACTATGAGCTCCTACTTGAAGACCTACCTCTAAGATTGCCTTCTCTGCTTTCGGGTGGGCATCTCTGTTGGGAGGCACCTTGGACTCAGGGTTGAGTGAAAATTCCTGGTGAGGGTAAGGCAAGTGTGCCAAGTGTCTTGTCGACAGTCAGCGACCACTATTTATCCTCCTGCAACTATCATTTCTGCTTGGGCACCAACCCTCGGACTGCTTTGCTAATTGGTGTCAGGAGCGCCCTGTCCCCCTGCCCTGTCCCTGGGGCGTGATTGCACATGGTCAGGGAAAAGATGAGCAAACTAGATACCCACTAATGAGACTAAGGCACCTAGAATTTTCCTCCTAGCCGAGCAGTTAACTGAGAAATGACTGTTCTGTACTCCTGGATGTCGTTGCAAGTCCCTATTGTTATAAATGTCAAAAATGTATCATTCGTCTTGGGATAGTGAGAGCAGACATTTTGTCTCCTAGGGATCCTGTTTTTCTGGGTACCTTCTCTTAGAACTATAAACAGCCTACTGACCCTTACTCATGTAAAACTGACCTTTTCTAAAGAATGCTGTTTGCCTCATGGCTAAGATCGCTTTCTCAGGGCTCTACTGGAAGTTTTGTATATCTTGCTCTTCTGCATCCTATGCGGGGAAAAAAGTATGCTTAAAAAATACCTGCCCTTCCCATATAATAGCATGAGTGCCTGTAGCTGTTTTCTTGACAATCATTACCACTAAGATTAGAATTGTAACTTCTGCAGAATTTCCGATCAGCAAAATAATGTTGACAAAATTATTTATGAGATATCATACTAATATTCCCTGCCCTTTCTGCTCCTTGTACCTCTCACTATAAATAAAGCCAGAGAATCAGACAGAGCAGAGATGCCTGCCTGGTGATCACAAGGAAACTTGACCTATCTCACTCCCTTTTGCCAACACCATCCATGGTTCCGGGACCCCTGGACCTGTGGGAGCTGGACTCCTGCACCTCCCTTCCCACAAGCCCACAACCTCTGCTTGAGCACAGGCCTGTGTGGGCCTGGGCCTCCACAACTCCTCTACAGGAGACCTGCTACCTCTCCGTGTTGAAAAGCCTGCACTAAACTCTCATAGTTTTGATATTTTTTTATAGAATGTATTTTTTTGTGGGGGGGAGGTGGAGACAGAAACAGAGCATATTCAGAGGATGGGCATATAGACAGGAAGTCTGATTCTGAAGCATGCTCCGGGCTCTGAGCTTGAGTACACACCCAATGCAGTGCTCAAACCTACAATTCCTAGGATGATGACCTGAGTTGAAGTAAGGTGGGTAAACGACTGAGCCACCCCAGCACCTCTCAACTCTCATAAATCAATGGGAAGCCTTCCTGTCTATCCCTGGGTCCCACTTAGAATTATGATAGAAAAGGAGAAGATTCAGTAGGCAGGATGGAAAAGGTCAGGACCTGAGGTCTCTGGGTGGTGAAAAAGCATTTAGAACAATGCTGGGAGTGTCTGATCACAGCAAACCCCCTCAGGTGTAAGGTTCCTCTTAAATGTTTGACAGACACCACCTACTGCCCCTCGGGTCCCCCTCAGGAACTTGACTAAAGAGCTAAAAAAAATTAGTAGTAGATCATAAAACCTAAGACCCACAGGGAACTGTCTGGCCTTAGACCACCCCTCATACACTTGAAATGAGACAATCAGGAGTACAATCCTGACACCTACAGTTATTAGGCCAATAACGGAGGACTTTGGGAGAAACAAGGGGGAGGGTAAAAAGGGTGGGAGAGACCTGAACCTCATAAAACAAAGATCCTTGCCTACTGTCTCGGATTTTCACCCTCTAATGTCCCCTCTCTGTACACAGAGCTTTCGTACAGTCTCCCTCTCTTATACTCTAATCAGCTTTGACCTGTTGCTCATTTTGGGTCTGGTTCTTCCTTCTTGGAAGCAGGGAGACGGGATTTCCCTGTGGTTGAGGTAAAAAAAATCCTGCACAGGATCTCCTGGAGCACTTCACTAAAACAACACTGTTGTATCCTAACACCCACCTGAGGGAATCTGAGGGGGAGAGCGGCAGCAAGGATCCTTCTGGAAACTCAACAGGGGATCCTCCTGGGAAGCACTTGGGGAGGTGAACGAGCACAGTCACTGAGGTGTCCCTGGTTGTTGCCCAGATTAAAATCCAGGCCTTCTCCATGGTCAGAGTTTCTGGAGATTCACACATTCTCCCTCTTTCTGCTACACAGAGGGAGACACCCTTCCACATGGAACTTGCCCTCATGCATGCAAATGTCTCTGACAAAGGAAACTTGTCCTGGGTCTCAGAGTTTTTCCTTTGTTAGTTGAAAATAATCCTTATGGCAAAGAGACATAATTTGAGGTGACAAACTGCTGCCCTTCAGTAAGAAACTTTATTTTCCTAAGTCACTGCCAAATAGTTTTCCAAATAGAATGTCTTTTTAAAAAAATTATTGGGCACCTAGGTGGCTCAGTCTGTTAACCCTCCGACATTGGCTCAGGTCAGATCTCACATTCGTGGGTTCGAGCCCCATGTCAGGATCTGTGCTGACAGCAGGCTCAGATCCTGGAGCCCTCTTCTGGTTCTGTGTGTCCTTTTTCTTCTGCCCCTCCCACTCTGATGCTTTGTCTCTCTCTGTATCAAAAATAAATAAAACATCAAAAAA
>NC_043704.1:12942214-12944088 GCF_006229205.1 Suricata suricatta | reverse complement strand
GTTTTCCAATCTTCCCAGTTCACACACACTCACTCAGACACCTTTGCGGTTGTCTTCTTTCTGGAGTCTGTATTTTCTCCTTCCACTCTTTATTTTTTTAATGTTATTTATTTATTTATTTATGTGAGAGACAGAGAGAGACAGCACGAGCAGGGGAGGGTCAGAGACAGAGGGAGATACAGATTCCAGATCAGGCTCCAGGCTCTGAGCAGGCTGTCAGCACAGAGCCTGATGCGGGGCTCGAACCCACGAAGCATGAGATCATGACCTGAGCCGAAGATGGACGCTTAACGGACTGAGCCACTCAGGTGCCCCTCTCCTTCTGCTCTTGCAGATGGGTCTTATGTCCTTCTCAGTTCGATAGATGTGGCAGAGGAAGTTTACAGCACTCCCTTCCTGTCGCCATCTTGGTTCCTCCCCTGATCCAGAGAGGAACCTTTTAAAAAGAGTTTCCTGCCTGGCATGACAAATAGTTCTTTGCACAACATTCATTCTTTCTTTTTCTTGTGAATCTATTTCCCTCTCTTTAAAATTCTAAATCTCTACATCTCTCCATAAGTCACAATGGCACCTAAGCATCATTTGCCTGATGCTCATCTTATTGATGTTGCTATACTTAAGCCTTTTTTTCTCTTATGAATCTGTCTTATAATAGTTCGATTACTAGGCCAGTGATAGAATTGAGAACTGATGAAGAAAAATTGTTTCCTGTCCTACACATTTATTTCATTGTTGAGAAGTGACCTTGGTGCTTCAGAGCCACAGGAAACTGAAGAGAGAGAATGTGGAATAAAGAGGAACAGTAGCTTTCTTGCTTTTCCTGACTGAGGGGTCTGAGGCATGTTAGCGCCTTCAGAACTGCAAGGCCACCCAGAGGAAGGGGAAATACAGGATCCACCTGGTTTGGACAGGAATTGTTTGTGCTGCCAGGCCTGCTTATCTGGTTTTCTGGGGGGTACTGGGTACCTCATTACAACAAAAAAAGACTAAGAGTTCTGTCTGAGATGGTCAGCCTGTTAAGTATCCCACATGAGCTCGGGTAATGTGAGGACAGTTCCTTTGTTCCTGCCTTGCATCTGACTCTCTGCTGTCAGCATGGAGCCTGCTATGGATCATCTGTCCTCCTCTCTCTGCTCTTCCTCTGCCTTCATGCTCTCTCCGTATCTCTTCCTTGGTGTCAAAATAAGGACACTCAAAAAAAAATAATAAGTGGGGTGGTTGCCTCAAAGAGAAACAAGGTTACATAGGTTTATATCAACCAATGCGATATTTAAACGCAGTCGTTTTGATTTCTGTTTTACTTTGTAATTTTAAGCGATTTCAATTTTAGTCACCATGAACACCTGTAGAAAGACGATTTCATATGTTATTGTGAGAAACCATTCAGTATTTTCTAGAATCACAACAAAACAGCACAAAACAGGAGAGAACACACAGAAAATCAAAAAGAACCTCCTAAAACGACAGGGTAACACCCAATTTCAGTGAAAATAATGAGCACTTAGGTTAGAATTTTCATGTATTGTCGATGGGAGTTTTAAAAAGTACCATCTAAGCGTGCCTGGGTGGCTCCATTGCTGGGGCCCTGACTTTGTCTCAGGTCATGTTCTTGCCATTCAGAAGTTGGAACCCCTGTCAGACTCTGTCTGACAGCTCAGAGGCTGGAGCGTTCTTCAGCTTCTGTGTCTCTCTTTCTGCCCCTCTCTTGCTCATGCACTCTCTCTTTTTCTCACTCTCACGATCTCTCTCACAGAAATAGTAATTTAAAATTTTTTTTGATGTTTTATTTATTTTTGATACAGAGAGAGACAAAGCATCAGAGTGGGAGGGGCAGAAGAAAAAGGACACACAGAACCAGAAGAGGGCTCCAGGAT
>NC_043704.1:12940652-12942114 GCF_006229205.1 Suricata suricatta | reverse complement strand
TTCATATGGAACCACAAAAGACCCCGTTTAGCCAAAGTTATATTGAAGAAGAAAACCAAAACGGGAGGCATCACAATCCCAGACTTTAGCCTCTACTACAAAGCTGTCATCATCAAGACAGTATGGTATTGGCACAAAAACAGACACATAGACCAATGGAATAGAATAGACAATCCAGAGCTGGGCCCACAAATGTACGGTCAATTAATTTTTGACAAAGCAATAAAGAGTATCCAATGGAAAAAAGACTGCCTCTTTAGCAGGTGGTGCTGGGACAAGTGGACAGCAACATGTAGAAGAATGAAATTAGACCAATCTCTTACACCATACACAAAAATAAGATCAAAATGGCTGAAGGAAATTTTTGATACCAGATTCGATTTCCTCACTGGTTATCGGTCTATTCCTGCTTTCTATCTCTTTCTGTTTGAATTTTGGCAGTGCATGTGCATTCGGGAATTTGTCCATTTCTTCTAGGTTGTCAGTTGTTGGCATATAATTTTTCATAGTAATCTCTGATGACTGCGTGTATTTCTAAGGGATTGGTTGTAATAGATCCTATTTCATTCATGATTCTCTCTATCTGGTAGATATGCCTTATCTTTCTGAGGAGCCTGGCTAGAGGTTTATCAATTTGGTTATTTTTTTCAGAGAACCAACTCTTGCTTTTATTGATCGGCTCAACTGTTCTTTTGGATTCTATATTGTTATTTCTGCCCTGATCATTATGATTTCTTTTCTTCTGCTGCGTTAGGGGTGCTCTTGCTATTCCCCTTCTAGTTCCAGTAGGTGCTCTGTTTGAATTTGAATTTGTCCTTTTTGTAGTTTGTTGAAATAGGCCTGGATTTCAATATACTTTCCTCTTAGGACTGCCTTTGCTGCGTCCCTGAGATTTTGGATTGTTGTATTTCGTTTTCATGGGTTTCCATATATTTTGTAATTTCTTCTCTAATTGCCTGATTGGCCCCATCATTCTTGAGTCGGGTGGTTTTTAACCTCCACCTCTTTGGAGGTTTTCCAGACTTTTTCCTGTGATTGATTTCAAGTTTCATAGCATTGTGATCTGTAAGTGTGCATGGTACGATGTCTATTCGTTTATACTTATGGAGGCTGCTTTATGTCCCAGTATGTGATCTATCTTGGAGAATAAGCCATGTGCACTGGAAAAGAAGGTGAATTTCCTCTCTTCAGGATGCAGAGTTCTAAATATATCTACCAGTTCCATCTGTTCCAATGTGCCGTTCAGGTCCATTGTTTATTTAGTGATTTTCTGTCTGGTTGATGTATCCATTGCTGTCAGCAGAGTATTAAGGTCCCGTGCAATTAGCACATTCTTATCAATAAGATTGTTTCTGTCTGTGATTAATTGTTTTCTGTATTTGGGCACTCCCCAGTTTGGCACATTGATATTTATAATTGTTAGCTCTTCCTGATGGAGAGTCTCTGTCATCATTATATAATG
>NC_043704.1:12939532-12940552 GCF_006229205.1 Suricata suricatta | reverse complement strand
GTGGAAAATCCCAGTTCAAGTAGGAGAAATTTGTCTGAAAATCCAGCAAAGCAGTCTCTTCACTGGTCAAATGCTGGCCTGCAGGCAGGACTTTGAAATGCAGAGAAGGGACAACTTCCCAGCCTTCCTGTCAGGAACAATTGAGAAACTCTGAGCTCCTACCTGAAGACTCATCTCTGAGATTGCCTTCTCTGCTTTCGGGTGGGCATCCCTGTTGGGAGGCACCTTGGACTCAGGGTTGAGTGAAAATTCCTGGTGAGGGTAAGGCAAGTGTGCCAAGTGTCTTGTCGACAGTCAGCGACCACTATTTATCCTCCTGCAACTATCATTTCTGCTTGGGCACCAACCCTCAGACTGCTTTGCTGATTGGTGTCAGGAGCGGCCTGTCCCCCTGCCCTGTCCCTGGGGCGTGATTGCACATGGTCAGGGAAAAGATGAGCAAACTAGATACCCACTAATGAGACTAAGGCACCTAGAATTTTCCTCCTAGCCGAGCAGTTAACTGAGAAGTGACTGTTCTGTACTCCTGGATGTCGTTGCAAGTCCCTATTGTGATAAAGGTCAAAAATGTATCATTCGTCTTGGGACAGTGAGAGTAGACCTTGTGTCTCCTGGGGATCCTGTTTTTCTGGGTACCTTCTCTTAGAGCTAGAAACACCTACTGACCCTTACTCATGAAAAACTGACCTTTACTAAGGAATGCTGTTGCCTCATGGCTAAAGATCGCTTTCTCAGGGCTCTACCGGAGGTTTTGTATATCTTGGGCTTCTGCATCTTGTGGGTAAAAAAAGTAAGCTTAAAAAATACCTGCCCTTCCCATATAATAGCATGAGTGCCTGTAGCTGGTTTTTTTTGACAATCATTACGACTAAGATTAGAATGTAACTTCTGCAGAATCCCCGATCTGCAAAATTGTGTTGAAAAAATTATTTATGAGAAATCATTTACTAACATATCCTGCTCTTTCTGCTCCTTGTACCTCTCACTATAAATAAAGCTAGAGAATCAGACAGAGCAGAT
>NC_043704.1:12936155-12939432 GCF_006229205.1 Suricata suricatta | reverse complement strand
GTGGAAGGGTGTCTCCCTCTGTGTAGCAGAAAGAGGGAGAATGTGTGAATCTCCAGAAACTCTGACCATGGAGAAGGCCTGGATTTTAATCTGGGCAACAACCAGGGGAGCCTCAGTGACTGTGCTCGTTCACCTCCCCCAGTGCTTTCCAGGAGGATCCCCTGTTGAGTTTCCAGAAGGAACCTTGCTGCCACCCTCCCCCTCAGATTCCCTCAGGTGGGTGGTTGGATACAACAGTGTGGTTTTAGTGAATTGCTCCAGGGGATTCTGTGCAGGATTTTTTTGTACCTCAACCCCAGGGGTTCCCCATCTTCCTGCTTCCAAGAAGGAGGACCCAGACCCAAAATAAGCAACAGGCCAAAGATGATTAAAGTATAAGAGAGGGAGATTTTAGGAGAGCTTTGTGTACAGAGAGGTGGCATTAGAGATGCAGTTTGTCAAATGCATTTTCTGCATCTATCCAGAGGATCATATGGTTTTTATTCATTCTTTTGTTAATGTGATGGATCATATTGATGGATTTGTGAATATTGAACCAGCCTGTAACCCAGGAATGAATCCCACTTGATCACGATGGATAATTTTTTTTATGCTGTTGAATTCGAGTTGCCAGTATCTTGTTGAGTATTTTTGCGTCTGTATTCATGAAAGATATTGGTCTGTAGTTCTCTTTTTGTGTTTGGTTTCTCCTTGGTTTGGGTATCAAGGTGATGCTGGCTTCGTAGAATGAGTTTGGAAGTTTTCCTTCTATTTCTCTTTTTTGGAATAGTTTGAAAAGAATGGGTATTAGCTCTGCTTTAAATGTCTGATAGGGTTCCCCTGGGAAGCCATCTGGCCCCGGGCTCTTACTCGTTGGGAAATTTTTGATACCAGATTCGATTTCCTCACTGGCTGTCGGTCTATTCCTGCTTTCTATCTCTTCCTGTTTGAATTTTGGCAGTGCATGTGCATTCGGGTATTTGTCCATTTCTTCTAGGTTGTCAGGTTGTTGGCATATAATTTTTCATAGTAGTCTCCGATGACTGCGTGTATTTCTAAGGGATTGGTTGTAACAGAGCCTATTTCATTCATGATTCTCTGTATCTGGTAGATATGTCATATCTTTCTGAGGAGCCTGGCAAGAGGTTTGTTTATTTTTGCAGAGAACCAACTCTTGCTTTTATTGATCTGCTCAAATGTTCTGTTGGATTCTATATTGTTTATTTCTGCCCTGATCTTTATTATTTCTTTTCTTCTTCTGGGTTAGGGGTGCTCTTGCTATTCCCCTTCTAGTTCCAGTAGGTGCTCTGTTTGAATTTGAATTTGTCCTTTTTGTAGTTTGTTGAAATAGGCCTGTGTTGCAATATACTTTCCTCTTAGGACTGCCTTTGCTGCGTCCCAGAGATTTTGGATTGTTGTATTTCGTTTTCATTGGTTTCCATAAATTTTTGTAATTTCTTCTCTAATTGCCTGATTAGCCCAATCATTCTTGAGTAGGGTGGTTTTTTACCTCCACGTTTTTGGAGGTTTTCCAGAATTTTTCCTGTGATTGATTTCAAGATTCATACCATTGTGCTCTGAAAGTGTGCATGGTACGATGTCTATTCGTTTATACTTATGGAGGCTGCTTTATGTCCCAGCATGTAATCTATCTTGGAGAATATGCCATGTGCACTGGAAAAGAAGGTGAATTTCCTCTCTTCAGGATGCAGAGTTCTAAATATATCTACCAGTTCCATCTGTTCCAATGTGCCGTTCAGGTCCATTGTTTCTTTAGTGATTTTCTGTCTGGTTGATGTATCCATTGCTGTCAGCAGAGTATTAAGGTCCCCTGCAATTAGCACATTCTTATCAATAAGATTGTTTCTGTCTGTGATTAATTGTTTTCTGTATTTGGGCACTCCCCAGTTTGGCACATTGATATTTATAATTGTTAGCTCGTCCTGATGGAGAGACCCTGTCATCATTATATAATGTCCTTCTTCATCTCATATTACTGCCTTTACTTGAAAGTCCAGTTTGTCTGATATAAGTATGGCTGCTCCGCCTTTCGTTTGGCTTCCAGTCACATGATAGATATTTCCCCATCCCTTTACTTTCAACTGCTGTGGTAGAGGTCAAGGATCATCAAGACAGTATGGTATTGGCACAGAAACAGACACAGAGACCAACGGAATAGAATAGAGAACCCAGAACTGGGCCCACAAATGGACGGCCAATTAATTTTCGACAAAACAGGATAGAGTATCCAATGGAAAAAAGACTGCCTCTTTAGCAGGAGGTGCTAAGAGAACTGGAGAGCCACATGCAGAAGAATGAAACCAGACCCCTTTCTTACACCATACACAAAAATCAACTCAATATGGCTGAAGGACCTGAATGTGAGACAAGAAACCATGAAAACCCTCAAGGAGAAAGTAGAAAAAAAACCTCCTTGACCTCAACCGGTGGCTGGCTTCTTAACCAGGAGCTCATAGCCAGAGGGGAGAGTTTCTCTTGGTGCCAGCTGGGATTTACGCTGCCGATGCCTGAGGCGAGGTGTACTGCCTGAGGTGAAGTGCGCAGCAGAAGGCGAAGTGCAGACCTTACAGGCTCCATAGCCAACTCCCAACCCACAGCTGGGATCCATATTGCGTTGGGGGAGGGATCAGTTTCTCTTGGTGCTGGCCTTCATTCGCACTGCTGATGCCTGAGGCGCCGGGCGTTGCCGGAAATGAGCTGCACGCTCCTACAGGATGTGCGCGCCCCTCCCTCGCCTCCACCGCCACCAACTCGCTGCCGGGATCACATAGGGGTGGGGCTAGTTTTTCCCTGTTGGCACCCGGGATTCAGGATTTGCGTGGCCAATGCTGGAGGCAAGATGCACCGTGGAAATGAGGTATGTGCCCAGACTCCTGCAGCCGAGGTCAAAGTGAGCACCCCTGGTGCCACCACCATGGCCGCCGACTCCCTCCCGCCTGGGATGGCGCAGGGCTGGTTGCTCTTCTTTCCCATGTGCCACTCGGGTTCGGGATTTGGGCTACCCAGCAGTTATATACGGAGTGAGAGTTTTTCTCTCCGAGTGGGGTTAAATGTTCTTTCTCTCTTCTCCAGAGACAGTACTATAAGCGTGTTCACTTTCTCTGTCTCCTCCCTTTGTCTAGTTTTTGTCTCCGAGTGGGGTTATATGTTCTTGCTCTCTTCTTCTGAGATGGTACTGTAAGCGTGTTCACTTTCTCTGTCTCTCAAGCTCTGTGCACTTGCTTTGTGTTGGGCAGGGGCTCCCGCCTCCCCTGCCCATCTCGGACTGGCCCGTTTT
>NC_043704.1:12934041-12936055 GCF_006229205.1 Suricata suricatta | reverse complement strand
GGAGGGTGGCAGCAAGGTTCCTTCTGGAAACTCAACAGGGGATCCTCCTGGAAAGCACTGGGGGAGGTGAACGAGCACAGTCACTGAGGCTCCCCTGGTTGTTGCCCAGATTAAAATCCAGGCCTTCTCCATGGTCAGAGTTTCTGGAGATTCACACATTCTCCCTCTTTCTGCTACACAGAGGGAGACACCCTTCCACATGGAACTTGCCCTCATGCATGAAATGTCTCTTACAAAGGAAACTTGTCTTGGGTCTCAGAGTTTTTCCTCTGTTAGTTGAAAATAATCCTTATGGCAAAGAGACATAATTTGAGGTGACAAACTGCTGCCCTTCAGGAAGAAACTTTATTTTCCTAAGTCACTGCCAAATAGTTTTCCAAATAGAATGTCTTTTTAAAAAAATTATTGGGCCCCTAGGTGGCTCAGTCCGTTAAGCCTCCGATATTGGCTCAGGTCAGATCTCAAGTTCTTGGGTTCCAGCCCCACGTCAGGCTCTGTACTGACAGCTGGCTCAGAACCTGGAGCCTGCTTCCAGTTCTGGTGTCATTCTCTGTCGGCCCCTTCCCCTCTCATGCTCTGTCTCTCTCTGTATCAAAAATAAATAAAACATTAAAAAATTAAAAAAAACTTTTTATTTCTGTGAGAGAGAGAGAGTGAGAAAGAGAGAGAGTGCATGAGCAGGGGAGGGGCAGAAAGAGAGACACACTGGCTGAAGAACACTCCAGCCTCTGAGCTGTTAGCACAGAGTCTGACATGGGCTCCAACTCCTGAAGTGCGAGAACATGACCTGAGTCAAAGTCGGGTACCCAAGCAATGGAGCCACCCAGGCACGCTTAGATGGTACTTTTTAAGACTCCCATCGACAATACATGAAAATTCTAACCTAAGTGCTCATTATTTTCACTGAAATTGGGTGTTACACTGTCGTTTTAGGAGGTTCTTTTTGATGTTCTGTGTGTTCTCTCCTGTTTTGTGCTGTTTTGTTGCGATTCTAGAAAATATTGAATGGTTTCTCACAATAACATATGATATCGTCTTTCTACAGGTTTTCATGGTGACTAAAATTGAAATCGCTTAAAATTACAAAGTAGAACAGAAATCAAAACGACTGCATTTAAATATTACCTAAGTAACCTTGTTTCTCCTTGAGGCAACCACCCCACTTATTTTTTTTTTGAGTGTCCTTATTTTGACACCAAGGAAGAGATACCGAGAGGGCACGAAAGCAGAGGAAGAGCAGAAAGAGGAGGACAGAGGATCCACAGCAGGCTCCAAGCTGACAGCAGAGAGTCAGATGCAAGGCAGGAACAAAGGGACTGTCCTCACGTTACCTGAGCTCAAGTTCGATACTTAACAGGCTGACCATCTAAGACAGAACTCTTAGTCTTTTTTTGTTGTAATGAGGTACCAGAACCCCCCAGAAAACCAGATAAGCAGGACTGGCAGCACAAACAATTCCTGTCCAAACCAGGTGGATCCTGCATTTCCCTACAACCCCCCAGCCCCTTCCTCTGGGTGGCCTTGCAGTTCTGAAGGCGCTAACATGCCTCAGACCCGTCCGTCTGGTAAAGCAAGAAAGCTACTATTCCTCTTTCTCCTACATTCTCTGTCTTCAGTTTCCTGTGGCTCTGAAGCACCAAGGTCACTTCTCAACAACTTAATGAATGTGTAGGACAGGAAAAAATTTCTCTTCATCAGTTCTCAATTCGTTGGCTGGCCTAGTAATCGACCTATTATAAGACAGATTCATAAGAGAAAAAAGGCTTCAGTATAAGAACATCAACAAGATGAGCATCAGGTAAATGATGCTTACGTGCCATTGTGACTTATGGAGAGGTGTAGATATTTAGAATTTCAAAGAGGGGGAAATACATTCACAGGAGAAAGGAAAGAATCAATGTTGGGCAAAGAAATATTTGTCACGCCTGGCAGGAAACTGTTTTTAAAAGGTTCCTCTCTGGATCAGGGGAGGAGCCAAGATGGTGGAGAGGAAGGGATGTGTAAACCTCATATG
>NC_043704.1:12932021-12933941 GCF_006229205.1 Suricata suricatta | reverse complement strand
AAAACGGGCCAGTCCGAGATGGGCAGGGGAGGCGGGAGCCCCTGCCCAACACAAAGCAAGTGCACAGAGCTTGAGAGACAGAGAAAGTGAACACGCTTACAGTACCATCTCAGAAGAAGAGAGCAAGAACATATAACCCCACTCGGAGACAAAAACTAGACAAAGGGAGGAGACAGAGAAAGTGAACACGCTTATAGTATTATCTCTGGAGAAAAGAGAAAGAACATTTACCCCCACTCGGAGAGAAAAACTCTCACTCCGTATATAACTGCTGGGTAGCCCAAATCCCGAACCCGGGTGGCACATGGGAAAGAAGAACAACCAGCCCTGCGCCATCCCGGGCGGGGGGGAGTCGGCGGCCATGGTGGTGGCACCAGGGGTGCTCACTTTGACCTCGGCTGCAGGAGTCCGGGCACATACCTCATTTCCACGGTGCATCTCACCCCCAGCATTGGCCACGCAAATCCTGAATCCCGGGCGCCAACAGGGAAAAACTAGCCCCACCCCTATGTGATCCCGGCAGGGAGTTGGTGGCGGTGGAGGCGAGGGAGGGGCGTGCACATCCTGTAGGAGCGTGCAGCTCATTTCCGGCAACGCCCGGCGCCTCAGGCATCAGCCGGAGGAATGAAGGCCAGCACCAAGAGAAACTGATCCCTCCCCCAACGCAATATGGATCCCAGCTGTGGGTTGGGAGTTGGCTGTGGAGCCTGTAAGATCTGCACCTCGCCTTCTGCTGCGCACTTCGCCTCAGGCAGCACACCTCGCCTCAGGCATTGGCAGCGCAAATCCCAGCTGGCACCAAGAGAAACTCTCCGCTCCACGTTCAAGATCTTGTTTAAGAAGCCAGCCACTTGTTGAGATCAAGGAGGTTTTCTTCCTACTTTCTCCTCAAGGGTTGTGATGGCTTCCTGTCTCACATTCAGGTCCTTCAGCCATTTTGAGTTGATTTTTGTGTATGGTGTATGAAAGGGGTCTAGTTTCATTCTTCTGCATGTGGCTCTCCAGTTCTTTTAGCACCTCCTGCTAAAGAGGCAGTCTTTTTTCCATTGGATACTCTATCCTGTTTTGTCGAAAATTAATTGGCCGTCCATTTGTGAACCCAGTTCTGGGTTCTCTATTCTATTCCGTTGGTCTATGTGTCTGTTTTTGTGCCAATACCATACTGTCTTGATCCTTGACCTCTACCACAGCAGTTGAAAGTAAAGGGATGGGGAAATAACTATCATGTGACTGGAAGCCCAAAAAAAGGCGGAGTAGCCATACTTATATCAGACAAACTGGACTTTCAAGTAAAGGCAGTAACATGAGATGACGAAGGACATTATATAATAATGACAGGGTCTCTCCATCAGGACGAGCTAACAATTATAAATATCAATGTGCCAAACTGGGGAGTGCCCAAATACAGAAAACAATTAATCACAGACAGAAACAATCTTATTGATAAGAATGTGCTAATTGCAGGGGACCTTAATACTCTGCTGACAGCAATGGATACATCAACCAGACAGAAAATCACTAAAGAATCAATGGACCTGTACGACACATTGGAACAGATGGAAGTGGTAGATATATTTAGAACTCTGCATCCTGAACATAGGATATTCACTTTCTTTTCCAGTGCACATGGCTTATTCTCCAAGATAGATCACATGCTGGGACATAAAGCAGCCCTCCATAAGTATAATCGAATTGAGATCATATCATGCACGCTTTCAGATCACAATGCTATGAATCTTGAAATCAATCACAGGAAAAATTCTGGAAAACCTCCAAAAACGTGGAGGTTAAAAACCACCCTACTCAAGAATGGTTGGGCTAATCAGGCAATTAGAGAAGAAATTACAAAAATATATGGAAACCAATGAAAACGAAATACAACAATGCAAAATCTCTAGGACGCAGCAAAGGCAGTCATAA
>NC_043704.1:12930752-12931921 GCF_006229205.1 Suricata suricatta | reverse complement strand
GCAATTAGAGAAGAAATTACAAAAATATATGGAAACCAATGAAAACGAAATACAACAATGCAAAATCTCTAGGACGCAGCAAAGGCAGTCATAAGAGGAAAGTATATTGCAACGCAGGCCTATTTCAACAAACTACAAAAAGCGCAATTCAAAGTCTAACAGAGCACCTACTGGAACTAGATGGGGTACAGCAAGAGCACCCCTAACCCAGCAGAAGAAAAGAAATCATAAAGATCAGGGCAGAAATAAACAATATAGAATGCAAAAGAACAGTTGAGCAGATCAGTAAAACCAAGAGTTGGTTCTTTGAAATAATAAACAACATTGATAAACCTATAGCCAGGATCCTCAGAAAGAAAAGAGAGAGCACCCAGATAGACAAAATCATGAATGAAAAAGGATCTATTACAACCAATCCCTTAGAAATACACGCAGGCATCAGAGATTACTATGAAAAATAATATGCCAACAAACTGGACAACCTAGAAGAAATGGACAAATTCCTGAATGCACATGCACTGCCAAAATTCAAACGGGAAGAGATAGAAAGCATGAATCGACCAATAACCAGTGAGGAAATCAAATCTGGTATCAAAAATCTCCCAACGAATAAGAGCCCAGAGCCAGATGGCTCCCCAAATGAATCCTACCAACATTTAAAGCAGAACTAATACCCGCTCTTCTCAAACTATTCCAAAAAATAGAAATAGAAGGAAAACTTCCTAACTCATTCTGCGAGGCCAGCATCACCTTGAAATCCAAACCAGACAGAGACCCAGCACAAAAAGAGAACTACAGACCAATATCCTTAATGAATACAGATGCAAAGATTTTCAACATACTGGCCAATCGATTTCAGCAGCGTATAAAAAAAATTATCCATCATGTTTAAGTGGGATTCATTCCAGAGTTACAGGGCTGGTTCAATATTCGCAAATCCATCAATATGATCCATCACATTAACAAAAGAAAGGATAAAACCATATGACCCTGTAGATAGATGCAGAAAAAGCGTCTGACAAAAAACAGAACCTGTTCTTAATAAAAGTCCATGAGAAAGTTGGAATAGAAGAACTTACCTACACATTATAAAAGCAGTTTATAAAAAGCCCACTGCTAAGTTCATCCTCAATGGGGAAAAACTGAGAGCTTTCCCCCTGAGAGCAGGA
>NC_043704.1:12929127-12930652 GCF_006229205.1 Suricata suricatta | reverse complement strand
TTATGACTGCCTTTGCTGCGTCCTAGAGATTTTGCATTGTTGTATTTCGTTTTCATTGGTTTCCATATATTTTTGTAATTTCTTCTCTAATTGCCTGATTAGCCCAACCATTCTTGAGTAGGGTGGTTTTTAACCTCCACGTTTTTGGAGGTTTTCCAGAATTTTTCCTGTGATTGATTTCAAGATTCATAGCATTGTGCTCTGAAAGTGTGCATGGTATGATCTCTATTCGTTTATACTGATGGAGGGCTGCTTTATGTCCCAGCATGTGATCTATCTTGGAGAATAAGCCATGTGCACTTGAGAAGAAGGTGAATTTCCTCTCTTCAGGATGCAGAGTTCTAAATATATCTACCAATTCCATCTGTTCCAATGTGTCGCTCAGGTCCATTGTTTATTTCGTGATTTTCTGTCTGGTTGATGTATCCTTTGCTGTTAGCGAAGTATTAAAGTCCCCTGCAATTAGCACATTCTTATCAATAAGATTGTTTCCGTCTGTGATTAATTGTTTTCTGTATTTGGGCACTCCCCAGTTTGGCGCATTGATATTTATAATTGTTATCTCGTCTTGACGGAGAGACCCTGTCATTATTATATAATGTCCTTCTTCATCTCATGTTACTGCCTTTACTTGAAAGTCCAGTTTGTCTGATATAAGTATGGCTACTCCGCCTTTCTTTTGGCTTCCAGTCGCATGATAGATATTTCTCCACCCCTTTACTTTCAACTGCTATGGTAGAGGTCAAGGATCATTAAGACAGTATAGTATTGGCACAAAACCAGACACATAGACCAACGAAATAGAATAGAGAACCCAGAACTGGGCCCACAAATGAACAGCCAACTAATTTTTGAAAAAACAGGATAGAGTATCCGATGGAAAAAAGACTGCCTCTTTAGCAGGTGGTACTAAGAGAACTGGAGAGCCACATGCAGAAGAAGGAAACTAGAGCCCTTTCATACACCATACTAAACAATCAACTCAAAATGGCTGAAGGACCTGAAAGTGGGACAGGAAACCATCAAAACCCTCTGGGAGAAAGTAGGAAACAACCTCCTTGACCTCAACCGGTGGCTGGCTTCTTAACCAGGAGCTCGTAGCCAGAGGGGAGAGTTTCTCTTGGTGCCAGCTGGGATTTGCGCTGCCGATGCCTGAGGCGAGGTGTGCTGCCTGAGGCGAGGTGCGCAGCAGAAGGCGAGGTGCAGACCTTACAGGCTCCACAGCCAAATCCCAGCCCGCAGCTGGGATCCATATTGCGTTGGGGGAGGGATCAGTTTCTCTTGGTGCCTGCCTTCATTCCCGCTGCTGATGCCTGAGGCGCTGGGTGTTTCCGGAAATGAGCTGCCCACTCCTGCAGCGGGTGCACGTGCCCCCCCTCGCCTCCACCGCCACCAACTCCCTGTCAAAATTACATAGGGGTGGGGCTAGTTTTTCCCTGTTGGCGCCCGGGATTCAGGATTTGCGTGGCCAATGCTGGGGGTGAGATGCGCCGTGGAAATGAGGTATGTGCCCGGACTCCTGCAG
>NC_043704.1:12927539-12929027 GCF_006229205.1 Suricata suricatta | reverse complement strand
CCTTTTTGCAGATGACATGATACTCTATATAGAAAACCCAGCAGACACTACCAGAAGCCTTCTAGAACTAACCAATGAATTCAGTAATTTGCAGGGTACAAAATCAATGTACAGAAATCAGTTGCATTCTTATACACCAAATATGAAGCAGTGAAAAGAGAAATCAAGAAACTGATCCCATTCAGGATTGCACGAAAAACTATCAAATACCTAGGAGTAAACCTAACCAAGGATGTAAAAGACCTATATGAAGAAAACTATAGAAAACTTCTGAAAGAGATTGAGGAAGACTCCAAGAAATGGAAAAACATTCCCTGTTTATGGATCAGAAGAATAAACATTGTGAAAATGCCATTCCTACCCAAAGCAATCTACACATTCAATGCAATCCCCATCAAAATTGCACCAACATTTTTCTCAAAGCTAGAACAAACTATTCTCAAAGTCATATGGAGCCTCAAATGACTCCGAATAGCCAAAGTCATATTGAAGAAGAAAACCAAAACAGAAGGCATCACAATTCCAGACTTTCTACTACAAAGCTGTCATGATCAAGACATGTGGGTCATGATCTCACAGTTTGTGGGTTCGAGCCCCGCATCGGGCTCTGTGCTGACAGCTCAGAGCCTGGAGCCTGCTTCAGATTCTGTGTCCCCTCTCTCTCCTCCTCCCCAGCCTGCACTCTGTCTCTCTGTCTCTCAAAAATAAATAAACACGAAAAAGTTAAAAAAAAAAAAGAAATGTAGGCACCAA
This sequence comes from Suricata suricatta, assembly GCF_006229205.1. Taxonomy (NCBI): domain Eukaryota; kingdom Metazoa; phylum Chordata; class Mammalia; order Carnivora; family Herpestidae; genus Suricata; species Suricata suricatta. The sequence goes on along the minus strand of NC_043704.1, from coordinate 12,928,274 downwards.
AACATGCAGTTCTCTGTTCCCATATACCTGCTTTTGGGGTTCAGTAAAAAGCGAGCACCTCCCACTGAGACTGGAAATAAGCAGCCAAACCAAATGTTCAGCTCCTTCAATCTGTTCACTGAGGGGCAGTCCAGAGTGGGGCCAGACCTGGAAGTCTTCCGAAGAAGGTGCCTCTGAATGGTGCTGTGCAGGGAGAGGGTTTTAGGCTTCTGAATTCTCTACCCTATGGTGTTTTGCCAGGTCCATTCCTGACTGTGTGCAGGGGACAGTAGCAGGCTGCTCTAAAATGTGCCCCTTTGCCATGCGGATTATTTTGAAGGAAAAGCTACTTAAGGAACAGCTGATGTAGTAAGACCACTCTGTCCCCCAGCTGTCCCCTGAAAGCAGGAAATCAACCTTCATTGTGATAGACCCCTATCCTGCACAGAGTTAAAGAGATAGTCTTCCCAACACAGACAGGGAATTTAGAGCTGAGCAGTCTTCAAGAACAAACCTTGTTACTGTTCACTAGTTTGCTACCAACCACTAACCAAATTCCATCTAGAATTTCATACTAATTGAAGTCCCAATAGAAGTTCCCTTTCTGCTGTGAAATACTCACAGATATAATGTCTCTTTCTCTACAAAGCAGAGAAACTATATGCATTGGTCCATTCTAGAGGTCTCAATTTCATAACTTGGTTTTGGGGTGCATGTATTTATTTCTTTGGGGTTTTATTTATTTATTTTTTATTT
>NC_043704.1:12925977-12927439 GCF_006229205.1 Suricata suricatta | reverse complement strand
CTACTAACTGTTTGCTTTTCTTGAAGCTAGATCATTCTGAATATTTCCTGTTAGACCTAAGAGTGCAAACATATGGTTTCTGTCCTCCTCTGCCTGGCTTACTTCGCTCAACATGACACCCTCAAGGTCCATCCACTTTCCTACAAATGGACATATGTCATTCCCTCTCATTGCCATGTAGTACTCCATTGTGTATATATACCACATCTTCTTGATCCACTCATCAGATGATGGACATTTAGGCTCCTTCCATGTTTTGGCTATTGTTGACATTGCTGCTATGAACATTGGGGTACATGTGCTCCTATGCCTCAGCATTTCTGTATCCCTTGGGTAAATCCCTAGCAGTGCTATTGCTGTGTGATAGGGGAGTTCTATGGATGGTTTTCTCAGGAAACTCCACACTGTTTTCTAGAGGGGCTGCACCAGTTTACATTGCCACCAACAGTGTAGGAGGGTGCCCATCTCTCCACACCTTCGCAAGCATCTATGGTCTCTTGCTTTGTTCATTTTAGCCACTCTGACTGTCATGAGGTGGTATCTCAGTGTGGTTTTGATTTGTGTTTCCCTGATGATGAGTGATGTTGAGCATCCTTTCATGTGCCTGTAGGCCATCTGGATGTCCTCTTTGGAGAAGTGTCTCTTCATGTATTCTGCCCATTTCTTCACTGGATTATTTGTTTTGTGGGTATGAAGTTTGGGGAGTTCCTTGTAGATTTTAGATACTAGCCCTTTGTCTGAAATGTCGTTTGCAACTATCTTTTCCCATTCTGTCGGTTGCCTATTAGATTTCTTGATTGTTTCCTTTGCCGTGCAGAAGCTTTTTACCTTGACGAAGTCCCAAGAGTTCAGTTTTGCTTTCATTTCCATTGCCTTTTCGGATGTGTTGAGTAGGAAATTCCTGTGGTTGAGGTCAAGGAGGTTTTTTCCTACTTTCTCCTCGAGGGTTGTGATGGTTTCCTGTCTCACATTCAGGTCCTTCAGCCGCTTTGAGTTCATTTTTGTGTATGGTGTAAGAAAGGGGTCTAGTTTCATTCTTCTGCATGTGGCTCTCCAGTTCTCCCAGCACCGCCTGCTAAAGAGGCAGTCTTTTTCCCATCGGATACTCTTTTCTGCTTTGTCAAAAATGAATTGGCCATCTATTTGTGGTCCCAGTTCTGGGTTCTCTATTCTGTTCCATTGGTCTATGTGTCTGTTTCTGTGCCAATACCATACTGTCTTGATCATGACAGCTTTGTAATAGAAAGTCTGGAATTGTGATGCCTCCCGTTTTGGTTTTCTTCTTCAATATGACTTTGGCTATTCGGAGTCGTTTGTGGCTCCATATGAATTTGAGAATAGTTTGTTCTAGCTTTGAGAAGAATGTTGGTGCAATTTTGATGGGGATTGCATTGAATGTGTAGATTGCTTTGGGTAGGAATGGCATTTTCACAATGTTTATTCTTCCGATCCATTAACAGGG
>NC_043704.1:12922044-12925877 GCF_006229205.1 Suricata suricatta | reverse complement strand
CCCAGGAGACACAAGGTCTGCTCTCACTGTCCCAAGACGAATGATACATTTTTGACATTATCATATTAGGGACTTGCAACGAAATCCAGGAGTACAAAAAGTCACTTCTCAGTTAACTCCTCGGTTAGGAGGAGAATTCTAGGTGGCTTGCCTTAGTCGCATTAGGGTGTATCGAGTTTGCTCATCTTTTCCCTGACCAGGTGCAATCACACCTCAGGGACAGGGCAGGGGGACAGGGCGCTCCTGACACCAATCAGCAAAGCAGTCCGAGGGTTGGTGGCCCAAGCAGAAATGATAGTTCCAGGAGGGTAAATAGTGGTCGCTGACTGGCGACAAGACACTTGGCACACTTGCCTTACCCTCACCAGAATTTTCACTCAATCCTGAGTCCAAGGTGCCTCCCAATAGGGATGCCCCCGCCCCAACCAAAGCAGAGAAGGCAATCTCAGAGATGGGTCTTCAAGTAGGAGCTCATAGTTTCTCAATTGTTCCTGACAGGAAGGCTGGGAAGTTGTCCCTTCTCTGCATTTGAAAGTCCTGCCTGCAGGCCAGCATTTGACCAGTGAAGAGACTGCTTTGCTGGATTTTCAGACAAATTTCTCCTACTTGAGCTGGGATTTTCCACAAAGATCTTCTGAGAAAGAAACATAGAGGAGAAGATGAAAGAAGAAATGGCCAGTTCTCAGGTAAGCCTTGTGCCCCTGGCCAGAGGCCCTGTTGTCTTTTTCTCCGAAAATTTCACGCATCTAGAAATTATGGGGGCCGGGGTTTCACTGACAGTTGAGCATCGGACTCTCCATTTGAATTCAGGCCCTGATCCCAGGGACCTGTGATCCAGCTTTGAGTCGGGATTCCTGCTGAACTTGGAGTCTAGTGAAGATTCTCCTTCTCTTCCTCTGTTTTTCTCCCTCAGTTTGCATTTTTTCTTTCTCCCTCCTTCTTTCTCTGTTTCTCTCTTTGTCCTCCCTAAAGAATGAAAAAATAAAAACCTTGCAGATAACCGTCTCCATGAGTACCTGACTATATCCGTCTTGACCTTGTAATAGGAGTCCACGTGGCTGCACTCCATGTTTGTGTATTACCATATCTGGGGGCACAACATATATAAAAAACTATGCCATGTGGTGTTCAGGGTTCAGTTCTTTGGGTATGAACCCAGCTGAGAGGTGCCAGGAGGAATCAAGTTGTTTCCTGGAAAGAAAAGCCTCAGTGTGGGAATCCTGCTACAAAGGAAATTTAAAAAAAAAAAAAAAAAGATTTTTTTTTTGGTTCCGATGGTTCTGCTTTATGCCTCACCTAATTTTTAACCTTCTCAGAAATGATAATCAAGGAAGGTGTTTAGAACACTCCTCCTCTGTACCCCAGAGACTTCTCTCCCTTCTCTCCAACCTGGCTTCCATTGGGCAACAACCCTTGTCACTTTGAATTAAATTCCTGCCTATATTGAAAATAGTCCCTTTGTGACAGGTTCCGACTGGAGGGTGTTGCATTTCAGATTCCTGTTGCTGATGGAATCTGGTCCTGGGGTTGCACTCAAGGAGAACCGTTTCGGTCTGAAACCAAGCTTTCACTGCTCTGGGTAGAATAGGATTACGAAAATGCACAAATACATACGATGGCTCTGAGGCACAGAATACCCTAGAATGTCGCTGCTCCTTAGAATGTGGAAAGGATACTTGAAAATATTCTAGATACTACAAGACATGGAAACTCTATGTGATTGAAGGGTGTATAAATCCACTGTTTCCTTAAAGTTGTTTATATTCTGATTTACTGTTGGGGGGTACCACGAATGCACGGGTGATTCTGTGTCCAGAGGTGTGCCTTAGGCACTGAGATCAATTTGTTTCTAGTTATCTGTTTTTATGTTATTTTACGGGGCTTTATGCTCTCTGTCATATTTCTCCCCTGTAATGTTCAAATTTTCCTTCTAATCAGGTGAAATGATTATGATTCCCTGAGTGATTTCCAAACACCATCAAAGTTAAACTGGAATTTTCTTTCTCCCCGTTTCTCCTTCCCTCTAGTTTTTTTAAAGTTTATTTCTTTTGAGAGAGACAGACTAGGAGCAGTGGAGTTGCAGACAGAGTGCATGAATTCCAAGCAGGCCCCACATGGTCAGTGCAGAGCCTGAATTCCGGGCTAAACTCACAAAACCAAGAGACTTTACCTTGAGCTGAAATCAAGAGTCAGATGGTTAACTGACTGAGCACCCAGGCTCCCTGGTTTGGCCATTTCTGGTGAGGAGAACAAAGGCACAAGAAATGTAGATAAAATTCATTTTTCTTAACACCTTGCAACCCACTGGGAAATACTGGAGACTGGCAGAGGAGGAATGTACAACTGCTTTAATGTTAATGCTTGTCTAGAGGCAAAAAGCTAGCTTCACTTGACCATAGCCAGACTCTCAGGATCCACTGAGTTTTCTTTTCCTATGAACATCCCTTGGGAAATTTTTATGTCTACCCCACAGCTTAAAGTATATGATCAATGGCTCCTCACAATCACTCTGCCATTCATTCTATCCACAGACCCTGTCCCTGTGCTTTAATAAGGTCAGCCTCGCTCACCCAAAAGGCCTCAAGAATACTTTCTTGAACATGTATTTATTCCTGGCCCTTCTGAGGTCACTTTTCGTGGGACAATGAAGGTCCTCACTTCGTGTAGTAGTTGTAATGACCTCTGGGAGTAGAGATTCTGAGTCAGTCTGTCCTTCTTCCCATAGGTTTTTATTATCTTTGTAGTTATGACACAGACATACTCTTGTTTGTACTTTTTTGTGTTTTTAGAAAGTGACGAATCACTTAATTACCATGTTTGGTCCCCTTAAAATCCTGAAGTACTAGAGAGCACAAATGATGATTGAAACAAGGCACCCGTTTCAATGAGGGGCGCCTGAGTGGCGCAGTTACTTGTGTCTCCACTCAATTTCAGTGCAGATCATGATCTCGAGGCTCATAAGATAGAGCCCAATGTCAAACTTCATGGGAACCTTAGGAGGACTCTTGGGATTCTCTCTCTCTCTCTTTTTTCCCTTTCCTGTGTGAGCAATCTTTCTGTCTCAAAATAAATAAACATTTTTAAAAAGGCTTTCAAGGTGCCAGGTGACTTAGTTGGTTAAATGGTTAAGTATCTGACCCAGGCACCACGCTCATTAAAACTGGTTTTCAGGGGTGCCTGGGTGGCTCAGTCAGTTAAAGCTCCGAATTCTGATCAAGTCAGATCTCACGTTTGTGGGTTTGAGCCTCGCATCAGGCTCTATGCTGACAGCTAGCTCAGAGCCTGGAGCCTGGGTCAGATTCTGTGTCTCCTTCTCTCTATGCCCTTCCCCCTCTCATGCTCTGTCTCTCTCTGTATCAAAAATAAATAAAAGATTTAAAAAACAACCCAAAACTGTTTTTAGTCACTCTGATAATTTTCTATTCTATCACTTCTAATCTTATATAACTACTTGCAAATGGCATGGATGTGTGCATGGAAGGTATAAAGGCAGGTCAGTTTTGTGTGCACACCTTCTGACCATCATTCTCAGGTTTGACACCGGTATGAACATTGATTTAGGGTCCGTTGGGTGTATTAACCTGTGTGTCCTTTTACAGGAACTGACTGTAGGTCAGTTTACCTGAGTTAAAATCTGATCTGTACCGTGTACCGGATGCTTGACAAAAGATTCACGAAAAATAGAAGAATCATGTGTTCTCCTAGATTATTATAATTTGTGTTCCATGACTTTATGAGAAACTGTGAGATGCTCTCTACTAACCAGGAAATGCTTATAACCTTGTTGCCTTTCTTGCTAGTCTAGTAGAACTTGTAACTGCTATGATCCCATT
>NC_043704.1:12917346-12921944 GCF_006229205.1 Suricata suricatta | reverse complement strand
AGTTCCCAGTCCTCCAAGAGTTCTTGTCATTGAATTCTTCCTCTTTGTTATTGAAATCTGTATTCCTTGACACAAAGACTACTGCCTTGTTAGAAACGTGGACACAGACCTTTCCCAGAACTCCTGAACAGAATCTGCATTTTAATAAGATGGCCATTGCACTGCTGTGAATTCTGATTCATGTTAGAATATGCTAAGTATATTTGTAACTCATCAAAACTTTCCATTAAGAAAGAGACACCACATGACCCGCTCAGTTGAGCTTCCAAGTTCAGCTCAGGACATGATCTCTCAGTTCATGAGTTTGAGCCCTGTGTTGGGCTCCGTGCTGACAGCTCAGAGCCTGGAGCCCACTTTGGATTTTGTGTCTTTCTCTCTCTCTCTGCTCCTTCCCTGCTCATAGTCTGTCTCTCTGTCCTTCAAAAATAAATGGATAATCGCAAAAATAGTTTAATTCAATAGACACATGTACTGTCTTTCAAAACTAAACAGTCACAAAATTTTTTTACAAATAGACACCAGCTGTGCCATTGATGTAAATGCAGAATTCAAAAGTGTGTATGCCTAGGGGGTGCCTGGCTGGCTCAGTCAGTTACGTGTCTGTCTTTGGCTCAGGTCATGATCTCATGGTATGTGGGTTCAAGCCCTGTGTCGGGCTCTGTGCTGAGAGCTCAGAGCCTGGAGCCTCCTTCGGATTCTTTGTCTCCCTCTCTCTCTGACCCTCCCCTGCTTGTGCTTTCTGTCTTCCTATAAAAATAATAATAAAGTGTGTATGCCAGTGTTGATGCCGTTATCTTACAAATTCTCTTGAATAAACCAATATTTATATCGGTTTATACCTCAAAATTAATGAACATATTAGAGCATAATACTGTTTCCCCATCCTCTTACTACAGAAGGTAAGAAATTCATCAAAGCCAAACCCAATACTCCTAATATAACTGAACGAACAGGAGTTTAGTCCTTGATGAATCATGAAAATTCTACCAGGCAGGGATATCAGACGAAGGAAAATTTATTTGCAAGAAATAAGGAGATCAAAGATATAACTTTAAAACTAGAGACTCACAGAGGAAAAGGAATGGTTTCCTTATTTTTTTAATTAATTTTATTTGAGAGACAGAAAGGGCGGAGGAGGGGCAGAGAGGGAGGCACAGAGAGAATCTCAGGCAGTCCCTGCACCATCAGCCCCGAGGAGGGTTTGAACTCACAAACTGTGAGATCATGACCTGAGCTGAAACCAAGAGGTAGAAGACTGAGCCATTGTGGTGCCCCAGAATGGTTTCCATGTATTTAGGGTTAGGATGGATATTTAGAAAGGGGAGCCTGGGGATACAACTGCACTTGAGCTTTTAGAACACAGTTTTATACATTTTCTGTCTGTTACATAGTAAATGGCAGTTGTGATCCTCCTTGGGACGTGATCTAAGTCTTAAAATGAGGTCGAAGGGGGCTCCTGGGTGGCTCAGTCCCTGAAGGTTCCATCTCTTAATTTAGGCTCAAGTGAACATCTCACAGTCTTGAGATCAAGCCAGAAGTCAAGCTCCTTCCTGAGCATGGAGCCTGAGCGTGGAGCCCAGTTGGAATTCTTCTCTCTGCACCTACCATACTCGCGCTCTCTCTTTCAGGAAATAAACATTTTGAAAAGTAACTGTGTGCACTCCATGCTTTACTCTGATGTTAATCTGCATAGATGTGACTCAGGGGCTAAGCCCATATTGAGCCACTTCAGTGCTTCCCCAAGGCAGTCATTACCTTATGTATTTCCACAACAGCACACTGAGCTCATGGGTGTTTTTCCTGCAGTAAAAGGGAGGTGTATATAAGAGGCTAAGTAAAATGAGGGACTGAGGTCTTGGGCACATGCAGGTAAGCAGTGCAGATCAGGTCACGGGGTCCAGCTGGTGACATGATCTCCCTCTTGCATCGTAGGTTCCATTATGGCCTCCTGCTGTGTCCACTTGGTAACTGTGATGTTTGTTGCAGGGACTGTTGACCTTCAGGGATGTGGCCGTCAAATTCTCTCAGGAGGAGTGGGGATGCCTGAACCACAGTCAGGGGAACTGTACAGAGATGTGATGTTAGAGACCTACAGACACCTCGTCTTCTTGGGTGAGGCTAACTCCCTCTAGATTTCCCAAGCGCCACTCAAGGGTTTTGTTCCTTCCTGGGGAGACTGTCTCTTAGAAGCTTTCTCTCACATGCCTGGGATTCAAATCCCTACAGTAAAGAAAGAAGGAGGGGTTGGCAGATGTAGAGAAAAGTCTTCATGATGTTTCCTTTCAGGTGAGATTTCCCTTCCTTAGAGTCAAATCATCATTTCATAGATGGATAGCATTTCTAAGTAGTGAGTGGCATAAAATGATATTTCCATCTTCAATATAAAATACTACTCATGTTGGTAGTGGTAAGACTCAGAAGTGGAGATCAGGATGTGAAACTTGGAAATCCATCCTGTGTGTTCCAAAGGAGTGTTGGGCAACAGCATTTGGGCATGATTTTCCAGAATTCTAGAATGTCCTCTTTTCTCTACTGAGTCTAATACTGGGTTGAAAGGCAGAATTTCCAGCAATGCTCTATTCTTTTGTCCTAACAAACAAGTCTTGTTGTGTCAAAGCCAGACCTGGTCATCTTTTTGGAACAAAAGAGGGAGCTATGGGATGTGAAGACAAAGGAGACAGTAGCCTCATACCCGCGTAAGTGGGAATGAATGAGGCAGATGAAAGAGGTGAGGTCCAAATGTGAAGGATGAAGAAAGTACGTACAATGTGATTTGAGCAGCTATTGTGGAATGGAAATTGATTTGAAAAACCTAGTTTTATGTCAGTATGTTTCACAGAGGCACATCTGCTTTCCAATACATCACACTCTCACAAATCTCTAAGGATTCTCCTTCAGTTCCACTTAAAGGTCCTTCACGTCCACAGTGAGGGCCTCCATAATCTTATTGGCTCTCCATTGCTTTGAGGGTTTGGGGTATTCTCTGTGTTTCTGAGGAAGTCTATAGTCGTTCATTTCTGAGTGTTTGCCTTGAGTGAGAAGCGCGTCAGGGTAGTGGTAGGCATATTGGGATTGGGTGCAGAAATCCCAGGAACACTGGGGACAGAGCCCATCTAATTTCTGCTTAATGCTTTCCAATATATGCAGGCTTTAATCCTAATCATACAAAATTAAGACCCACCAGTTTCATCAGTTAATAAAGCACCTCCCTAAAATGAGAAAATCTATCCCTTTATTTCACTTCAAAAGTTCCATTTTTGGGGCACATGTGTGGATTAGTTGCTGAAGGATCTGACTTCAGCTGACGTCATGATCTCACAGTCAGTGAGTGTGATTCCCGCACAGGCCTCAGTGATAACAGCACAGAGCAACCTTGGAATCCTGTCTCCCCCTCTTTCTCTGCTCCTCCCCTACTTGGTCTCTCTCTCAAAATTAATTAAAGTACACGTACAAAAAGTAAGAAAGATCCTTTTTGATGGTATTAACTAAAATACAAAATTTCCACTCTATATGTTCCATTCCTCAATCATAAAATAATTTAAATCTCTTCTTATTTTCCTAGAATTTCTACCAAATTAATGTCACAAAGAAGATAGAACATTTAGAATTCAAAACTTGAAACCTATCATAAAATCTCTAGTCATTTTTTCTTAATCATTGAATCATTTTATACTTTGTCATGTATAATAGGAAGTTTCTGTGACTTTGTCATATGTTTTCACGTTCTGAGTTGTTGTATATGAGATTACATTACGATTCATTGTATCAAAATCTTTTAAGTATCATTTGTAATGTTTATTTTTAAAAGAGAGAGCAGGAATTGAGGGCTGAAAGAGAGGGACACACCAAATTTGAAGCAGGCTCCTGGCTCTGAGCTGTCAGCACAGAGTCCTCCCCAAGGCTCCAACTCCTAGACTCTGAGATCGCAGCCTGAGCCCAAGTCCGACGCTTCACCTACTGAGCCACCTACCCACCTCTGTAGTTCTCAGACTAAAATCTCAGTGTGTAACCATGAAAGAGGGCCTATTTTGATTTATTAGCTGGGTTTCATGCAGAGGAAAATTGCAACATATATTCATCAATATCAACCCCGGAAACCTCTAATAAAAGCCCCTCTGTATTTAGCACTGAGAAGACATTATTACACAGAATTTAAGGGTATAACTCAATTTTCAGAATCAAGCAAGCAAAAACGTTCATTCCTTTTGAGGTTTTCTTTTTCCCATTTACTTTGAGAGATGGAGAGAGAGAGGGGAGGAGGGGCACATTTATAATGAAGCAGGAGAAATATCAAGGAGTTGATCTTATTTATAATTATACCCAAAGCACAAAGATACCTAGGAATAAACCTCATGAAAGATGTAAAAAATCTGTAAGCAGAAACTAGAGAAAGCTTATGAGAGGAATTCAAGGGACAAAAAGAAATGGAAAAACATTTCATGCTCATGGATTAGAAGAACAAATATTGTTAAAACGTCTATACTACCCAATACAATCTCCACATTCATTGCCATCTCTATCGAAAGAACACAAGCAATGGGGGGGCCTGGGTAGCTCAGTCTGTTGAGCAGCCGGCTTGGGCTCAGGTCATGATCTCA
>NC_043704.1:12912025-12917246 GCF_006229205.1 Suricata suricatta | reverse complement strand
CAGTGTATAATAGCAACAGGTTACAGTAAATTAGCCTGTACATGTTGGTTTTGACAAACTAGGCTGCTGGTTACAGGAAAGAACCATGATTTTCTTCAAAATAGTGTTCCCCCACACACATCGAAAGCTGACAAGAGGGTCCTTCTGAAATTGTCATTTCTCATCCCCCCCCAGCTGAATATCAGCTAGTCATTTAGAGAAACCTTAAGGTGCACATGTTCATATACCTTACACAAGCTCTAATTGAGGAACCTATAGATACACCAACATTTATGGGAAAAGGTGTTGGTTTGGAAAGTGGAAAGTACTACATGAGTTACAGAAACACCCGGTTCATGTCCTTCTAAAACCAACTTGGAGCGAAAACCTTAATGTATTCTTCTAAACACCATATGGTTAAAAACCCTCCACAAATGACCCCCTATTTCATAATGACCTTTGCGGTGTCATCTTAGAGACCTTGGCTTAGTCTATTTGTCTGATATAAGCATAGCTACCTGGCTTTCCTTTGGTTTCTGTTTGCATGGAATATCTTTTTCCACATCAGCACTCTCAGTCTGTGTTCCTAAAGCTGAAGTGAGTCTTTCTCCTTTTTTAAAAATTTTTTTTATTATTCTAATTTTGAGAGACAGAGAGAGCATGAGCAGGGGAGGAACAGAGAGAGAGGGAGACACAGAATCCGAAGATAGGCTCCAGGCTCTGAGCTAACTGTCCGCACAGAGCCAGAACCAGGGCTTGAACCCACAAACTGTGATATCATGACCCGAGCCAAAGTCAGAGAGTTAACCGACTGAGCCACCCAGGCGCCCCTGAAGTAAGTCTCTTGAAGGCACCTTATAGGTGTGTCTTGCCATTTCTTTCCATTCAAATGATCTATATCTCTTGATTGAAGAATTTCATCCATTTATAGTTATTTTATTTACTTATTTATTTTAAATTCCAGTTAGGTAACCTAAAGTGTAGTAATGGTTTCATGAGTAGTACCCAGAGATTCATATGACACCCAGTGTTCATCTCCAGAAATGCCTTCTCCTATGCCCATCACTCATTTAACTCATCACCCCACCCATTCTGCTCCAGCAACTCTCAGTTCTCTATATTTAAGAGTCTCTTGTAGTTTGTCTCCTTGTCTGTTTTTATCTACTTTTGCCTTTCCTTCCCTTATTTGTTCTGTTGTGTTTCTCAAATTCTACATAATGAGTGAAATCATATGATATCTGTCTTTCTCTGACTGACTCACTTTACTTAGCAAAATACTCTCCAGTTCCATCCAGTTCCTTCCACATCGTCACAAGATTTCGTTCTTTTTATTGCGAGTAATAGTCCAGTGTGTGTGTGTTTGTGTGTCTGTGTGTATACACAATATATATATTGTCATATACATGACCTCATATATATGACATCTCCTTTATTCATTCGTTGGTAGACATTTGACCTCTTCCAATAATTTGGCTATTGTTGATAGCACTGCTGTAAATATTGGGCTGAATGCACTCCTTTAAATTGGCATTTTTGTATCCTTTGGATAAGTAAATTGTAGTGTGAATTCTGCATTACAGGGTAGTTCTCTTCTCAGATTTTTGAGGCATCTACATACTGTTTTCCAAAGCATTTGCACCAGTTTGCATTCCCCTCAACAGCACAAAAGGGTTCGCCTTTCTCTGCATCCTTGCCAAAATCTGTTGTTTCTTGAATTGTTCATTTTAGCCATTCCTTTTCTTTTTTCTTTTTTTTTTACAGGTTCTTTTTTTTAATTTTGAAAAGACACACTAGACAAAAAAGAAAACACTAGAAATATCAATTTTTACACACACACACACACACACACACACACACACACACAGGAAATAACATTAAGAAAAAACATACTAAGATCTTTGAAACCAAGGCTGGGCTTGAACAAATTTCTGATGAAATACAACTAAATTTTAAGTGTCTATGCAATGTTAGGTAATGTTCAAGATATTATGATCACTCTTCTATATCCCATTTGCCAAAATCAAAACACGATCCCTGGTTGTTCTGTTTTTTGGCAATGATCTTGCTTCCTTATGAACAAGTACTTTGCTCAGTCAGTGTGTTGAGGTCTTCTTGTGTTAAGGAGTATGATGAATTTAAGAATCAGTGAGCCCTGGTGATACAGAGAATGCAACAGCATAAAAATAGTGATGCCTAAATCTTTGTTAAAGCAAAAGAAAACACCAAATCTGAAAATAACCCAGAGTTATAGTACTGATACAAATGAATACATCCTGAGGCTTCGTATTAGCTAGTATTATTATGCCACTTTTTTTATATGTACAATAATCTCAGGCAAAATATCTGACCATTTTATAAGATAAACTTCTAAAAGTTTTACTATAACATTCTTTTTCTTTTCTTTGTTCTACCTTTCTTGTCTATTCATAAGGCTGCCAGGAAACACCCTCAGGAATTTCTTCATTTCTCAGGGTCTTGAACACCTCCCCCCTCAGGTCTGATATATTGGTAAGATTCATAGGATTCAGCATATCACTGTATCCATGGCTATGATTTATTACAACAAAAGCATACAAAGCAAAACAGCAAAGGGAAAAGGTGCATGGGGCAAAGTCCCAGGGAAATCAGGCACAAGCTTCCAGAGTCCTCTGCTAGCCGAGTCACACAGGATGTGCTTAATTCTCCCAGCAACCAAGGTAAAACACGTGTGAAATGGTGTCTTTCATGAAAAGCTTATTAGAAATGCAGTGCCCAGGGTTATTTTTAATGGGCTGGCCTTATGTACCTTCTGCTTAGCATGTACCAAAATTCCAGACTCCAGAATGAAGTTGTTCAGCACAAACCACATTGCATAGGGGCACCTGGGTGGCTCCGTCAGCTAAGCATCCGACTTTGGCTCAGGTCATCATCTCATGGTTTATGAGTTTGCGCCCTGCGTCAGACTCTGTGCTGACAGCTCAGAGTCGGGAGTCTGCTTGAATTCTGAGTCTCCTTCTCTCTCTGTCCCTCCCCTGCTTGTGGTCTGTCTCTGTCTCTCAAAATAAAAAGATAACAAAACATACAAAAATACATAGTACAAATATTTTAGTCACAGAGAGCAACTCTTATCAGTGAGATTGGGAGTGGAAGGAACCTTCCTAAAAGTCTAAGTTCCTAGAAGCCAGCCAAGGACCAACTTTATAAGCAGGCCTTTCATAAGCCTGCTATGTTTGCTCTTTTGCATGAACTTAGTAACTTTCCCACACAAAAAATCAACATACTTTCAGATGCGAGAAGACTCTTCGAATTCAGAAACAAGCATTTAAAAAGACATAATAGGGACACCTGGGCTGTTCGGTCAGTTGCGTGTCCGGCTCTTGATTTTGGCTGAGGTCATGATCCTGGGATCATAGGATCAAGCCCTGTGTTGGGCTCTGCGCGGACAGAGCAGACAGAGACTGCTTGGGATTCTCTCTCTATCCCTCTCTCTTTGTCCTTCCTCTGCTTGTGTTCTCTCTAAATAAATAAATAAATAAATAAATAAATAAATAAATAAATAAATAAACTTTAAAAATAATAAAAAAATAAAAAGAAGACATGATAAGAGTCCACTCAATGAGATATGGCTAAGGCACTCCTGTTAATAAATTACCATGGTTGTATTTGATCTTCAAGAGTTTTACTGTAAAGTAGAATGAAAATATATGAAAAACAAAGGAAAACTCAATTTGGTCTTAATGAAGTTGGACTTTTAGTACTTCAATATAAAGAGGGCTTTCAGTACTGCTAGCAGCAGAGCTTATAAATGCCCATGTTACTATGGGCTAGAAATAGACCTCACATGACTACATGTAATTAAAAATAAACTGTCGATCATCACTTGGCATTAACAGTTTGGACATGAACTTTAGAAGTAAAAGGTAAAGACGGCACTGTAACATCATGTTTACGAAGATAATTTTCTTCGGCTAGTATTTTGGGGATACAAGAGGAGACTTTGTTTTGTTGTTCTCACCACTTGAGTATATTCTCTGCCAGTTCTTCTGTCTCAGTCACCAAAATATCCATTTTTGCTAAAGCCATGCTCATTTTCTTGAGATTTTCATCTAAATGAGGGATATTTCTAATTGTTTCAAGATGGTTTTCTAATCTTTCCATGAAAGGCACTGCCAACTCCAGCAAATGTACCATGTATCTGTGATAAACAGCTTCAATAGGCAAGTTTTCCTGGCACATGGGTTTCAATAGTCTTTGCCGCAGGGATCTCTTCTCTTTTAGCACTGCTTCCAAATGATTATTCATGTTTTGCAGAGCATTACACTTCTGAGCCAAAAAGGAAGGATGAACAACATCTGCTGCATCTTTTTCTAGTTTTAAAAGTTCAATTTCCAGGTTTTTCTGGTAGAGGTCAGCTTGCATATTTGTGATCTGCTGTAGTCTGGAGAAGTTCACAAAGCAAGAAGCTGACTACTTAGATATATTTAACATCTCCTGAGTGACCAGCCCCGAAGCTACGAAACAGTCCAGCAGTAGCCCCGCAGGATTTGGCTCGGCCGCGCGGTCCCAGGGCCATGGTTGAAAGCCACTCCGTGTCCGGTCAGCACGAAGACTCCTTTCTTTTTGTCTTTAAGTTTATTGATATGGAAAGAGAGAGAGAAGAGGCAGCATGAGTGAGGGGAGGACGGACAGAGAGGGAGAGAGAGAGACCATCCCAAGCAGATGCCACACTGTAGAGCAGAGCCTGACATGGGGCTTGAACCCATGAACTGTGAGATCATAACCTGAGCAGAAAGGAAGAGTTAGAAGCTCAACAGACGGAGCCACCCAGGTGCCTGTAATTTATCCATTCTGACATATGTGAGATGAAATCTCATTGTGGTTTTGATTTGTATTTTCCTGATGATGAGTGATGTTGTGTGCATTTTCAGGTGTCTATTAGCTATTGGAAAAGTGTGTTTTCACTTCTTATGCCCACTTCTTCACTGGATTATTTGGTTTTTCAGTGTTCATTTTGGTAACCTCTTTCTAGATTTGGATACTAACCCTTATCTGCTATGTCAATTGCAAATATCCTCTCCATTCCATCTTTTGCCATTAAGTATTGTTGATTATTTCCTACCCCATCCCTGTGCAGGATTTTTTGTTTGTTTGTTTTGAGATGCCAATAGCTCATTTTCATTTTTATTCCCCTTGCGTGGAAACAGGTCAAGGAAGAATTGGCTCTGGCCTAGTTCAGAGCGGTTTCCTGAATATTTCCCCTACA
>NC_043704.1:12909779-12911925 GCF_006229205.1 Suricata suricatta | reverse complement strand
TCGAACTCCTGAATCAGACAAAACCTGATCTCGACATCACTGTTGTGAATTTCTAATTCACATTAGAATTTGATACGTAGAGGGGTGCATGTACAGGTGGCTCAGTCAGTTAAGTGTTCGACTTGAGTGCAAGGCATGATCTCACAGTTTCTGAGGTCAAGCCCTGTGTCAGAATGTCAGAATCTGTGCTACCATCTTGGAGCCTAAAGCCTGCCCTGGATTCTGTGTCTCCTGCTCTCCCTGCCTACCCCTCCCCTGCTCATGATCTGTCTTTCCCTCTCAAAATATGTAAACATCCAAAAAATAAGAAATACGTAATTGGATAACTTCATCTCTAACCCACTAAAACTTTCATACGAAGAAATAGACACAACTTATACTGCATGATATAAATGCAGTCCTCAAACGTGTGTGCCTCTGTCGGCACCTTCAGTTCACAGTTTATCTGGCAGGAACAGAGTGTTCACAGTGGGTCTGTGAAACATATGCCACCTCACTACCTCAAAGGCAGAAAAGATGTAAAGTATATAACTGTTAAAAATGATCTTGCTGCTGAAAGCAGAATCTCACCTAAGCCATTATCCCACCTCCTTCTTTCATCTGAGGTACCATTATGAACACTGCCCTGTCCACATGGTACCTGTGGCATTTATTGCAGGGGCTGCTGACATTCAGGGATGTGGCCATAGAATTCCCTCAGGAGGACTGGGGATGCCTGTGCCTCCCTCAACGGGAAGTGTACAAGGATGTGATGCTCGAGAGCTATGGACACCTCCTCTTCTTGAGTGATGATGACCTCCTGTATCTAAGCTAGCATGAGTTACCTCCATGGTGAGTGACAGGTAGAGAATGCACTAGTTGGAACTGTCACTCAAAGGAAACTGCAACGAATGAGGGGATTGGGGGAACAACTACAAAAGTTGACAGGGGTAAGTACTTCCTTTGATTCAGGATTACAATGAATATCTGAAAGGGGAGCTTTGTCATCCTATGTGGAGGTGGGTATAAGGCAAATGCAAGCACATGTATACTGAGGAAAGAAGCTGAAATGCATATCGTATGTTGTATTCATGAAGGCTGGGCTCCCCAGTGGGTGGAGATTTAAACATTATACTGAGGTCCTTGTAAGTGTCTGACACCTCATAGTCCATGTCCTAGGTGAAGTTATCCAGGACCTAAACTGGTCTATGCTGGCCAGTGCTCTTAGAATTTGCATCCAAAATATAAAGTTAACTCAAGAACCCAATGTCATGTTGAGAAAGAAGGGCAAAGCTGGAGGCATCACAATTCCAGACTTCAAACTGTATTACCAAACGACTCATCAAGACAGCATGGTTCTGGCAGAAGAGCAGACCCAGAGATTCTTGGAACAGAGTGGAGAACCCAGATTTGGACCCACGAATCTATGGCCAACTGCTCTTTGACAAAGCAGGAAAGAATATCCAAAAAACAAAGACAGTCTTTTCAGCAAGTGGCGCTGAGAACAGTGGACTGCAGCATGCAGAAGGATGAACGAGAACCAGGTTCTTATACCATATGCACAAATGAATTTTAAATGAATGGAAGATCTACATGTGAGACAGAAAAGCATCAACATTTTGGATGCGAGCACAGGCAGCCACTCCTTGACCTTGGCTACAGCACCTTCTTATAGACATGTCTCTGGAGGTAAGGAAATGAAAACAAAAATGACGTTTGGATCTCATCAAGATTATAAATGTCTGCCGAGTAAAGAAAACAAGCAACAAAGTTAAAAGGCCACCAATGGAATGGACGAAGATATTTGCAAATGATATATGGAATAAACGATTAGCATCAAAAACTCTAAAGAAGCTATCAAGTTCAACACCTAAGAAACAAATAATCCAGTGAAGAAATGTGCCGAAGACAAGAAGAGTCACTTTTCCAGAGAAAGCTCCCAGATGGCTAACAGACACATTGAAAGATGCTCAACACTGTCCATCATCAGGGAATTACAGATCAAAACCACAATGAGCTACCACCTCACACCTGGTGGCTAAAATTAACAACTCCAGGAACAACAGGTGTTGGCAAGGACGTAGATAAAAGGAAACTCTTTTGCACCGCTGGTGAGAGTGCAAACTGGGGCAGCCCCTCTGGAAAACAGTATGGAGGATCCTCAACA
>NC_043704.1:12908074-12909679 GCF_006229205.1 Suricata suricatta | reverse complement strand
ATAATATAGTATTTGCCACTTCTGATGTCTTATTCCACTTAATATAAGTTCCTCCAGGCTCACCTGCATTGTCCCCAAGGGAAGGATGTCATTCCTTTAAGGTTGAATTTTGTATCTATATAGATAGAGAGATGATAGCTAGATAGATATAGATATCTACATTTAAATAGATATATAGATGTATGATATATATGGCATTTTTATTTATGATACATTTTATATCCTACGATATTTATGAAAAATTTTTTTTGTCTTTTTAAATTTTACTTTTGAGATACAGAGACAGAGCGTGAGCTAGAAGGGACAGAGAGAGGAGAACAGAATCTGAAGCAGGCTCTAGGCTCTGATCTGACAGCACACAGCCTGATGCAGGGCTCGGACCCACGGATTGTGAGATCATGACCTGAACTGAAGTCAGACACTCAACCGACTGAGCCACCCGTCTATGATATTAATTTTTATATCATACATAATATTATCTATAGATGACACGTTCCATACATACTCCTTCTAGAAAGCAGGGAAATGACAGGGTGATAACAATTCTTGTTTTCTCAAATGATTAAACTTGAGAAAGTGGTAACTCAAGTGTGGAGGAATTAAACTGATGATACATTCCTGATAAGAGTGTACCAAGTACAGGAAACTAGCATTTACTTATAAACTCACAACATTTTTCTATCCTGTTTAAAAAAAAAAGGAAAAACAACAATTTAAAGTCCCTGGACTTTGAATCTAACCTTCTTTCTGAATTTTTCAGTTCATCTATATTTCATTCCTGTGGTTGCAAATGTTCTTTTTCAATCCATAGGTAAACAGAAGATGGAAAACGGGTCAGGCCCAGGACCTACATCTTCATGGTTACTGTGGGATGCCTAGTGGGCAACTCACAGGATATTATCGGGATTAAGTCACACCATGTATGTGACGTTCCCTACAGGGAACACCATCAACTCACTGCAACAGGAAATTAGTGCTCAATCCACATTGCAGTGATTGATTTCTACATATTGTTTTCCAAATGGAGATGGGTTCAGACATTAGTGTATTCCAGAAGCTTCTTCCAGTAAACTTTCAAGTGCAATGAAAACATGTGGTCCTGCAGGATGGTGATGGTGGTCTTAGCTGGGAATCAACACTTAACTCACAACAGTAGAACCTACGTGGTATACTCTTCCCTGGAATCAGCAGGCATTGTCTGTGTTAACCTCAGGTGGTGGTTGTGGGGGGCTTATGTGTGCTAAGCCTGTGTTTGTGCCACTAAACATGGGTCTCAGGGAGCACTTACAAGGAACTGGTGAAAGATGCCAATTCACAGACCCCATTCCAAATTGCGGAATCACCATTTCTTCGATGGGACCTGGAACACCAAATGATCTATATGCACATGACAACTTGAAAGCACAAACCGCCTATCAGCCTGGGTTTACAATAAAGATCCCATGGCGAGTTTTAAGAACCAGCATCACCTGTGCCTTCTGCCAGAGTCCTCTATTGGTCAGGATGAGAGCACCGGTGCTGCTTTAACTATGAGCTCCAGGAGATTCTCAGGGGAGGTCAGGGTTAGCATGAGGATTCACAGACGTATTTGGGAGGGCTGTGTCT
>NC_043704.1:12905057-12907974 GCF_006229205.1 Suricata suricatta | reverse complement strand
GTGTGTGCGCGCGCACACACACACACACACACACACACACATACACACACAAATAGTCTTGGGGACATATTATTCTTCCCCTTTGTAGAATATTTTGTCTCGCATCCAGTAAATGTAAGAAACTAGATGTTTTTTCAGTAGCCATTTCACTAATTTGAGACAGAGAAACAACAACTGGGCAGAGAGGCATTGGGAAAGAATAAATTCTGCATGGGGCTCTGCACTGAGAATCCAGCCGGCTGAAGATTCTCGATCCTATCTCTGTGTATTCTGGTTCTTCCATGTGTCATGGAGGAATTACACAACTTCCTCACCTCAGGTCAAGCCCTGTATTTTTCCATGTCACTCATTTATAAATTCATGCCTTGAAGTGTTATGTGGATTTACAAGGTTATGGAGTCCAGCTCAGCAGGTGCAGTGGTCCCTGAAGGATGGACGGTATCGGCGAAAGGGAGTGAGAGAACGTCAACTTTCTTTCTGAACACCAGGCAGGCATCTCTGCTCTGCTTCTCTAGCTTTATCTATAGTGAAAGGGACAAGGAGCAGAAAGAGCAGCATGTGTTTTTTAAATGATTTCTCATAGATAACTTTTACAATTTTCCAGAACGTGGACACTGCAGAAGTTACAATTCTAATCTTAGTAGCAATGATTGTGTATAAAAAGCTTAGCTACAGGCACTCATGCCATATAATGCTTTCATTAAATGGGAAGGGCAGGTATTTTTTCTTTTTAAAATTTTTCATGGTTTTTATTTATTTTTGAGAGACAAAGACCGTGCGAGCTTCGGAGGGTCAGAGAGAGAGGGAGACACAGAATCCAAAGCAGGCTCCATGCTCTGAGCTAGCTGTTAGCACAGAGCCCAACACGGGGCTCAAACCCACGATCCGTGAGTTCATGACCGGAACTGAGCCTGCCTGCTCAACCGACTGAGCCACCCAGGTGCCCCAAAATGTCTTTGTTTTGAGAGAGAGAGAACAGGATAGGGGCAGAAAGAAAAGAGAAAGAGCACACTAATCAAGCACTGTACTGACAGCGTGAAGAGCAAGGCAAGGGTCATACACATAAACCATGAGATCCTGACCTAAGCTCAAACCAAGACAGAGATACTTAACTGACTAAGCCGCCATGTTCCTGAGTATGTATCTTTCAATATGACATATTTTTTTTGCATAACATTTACCTGGGCATGGGGTTTTGAAGACAGTTTCACAATGGCAGTTAACATGTTTGATGGTTTTTCAAGAAACTGGCGCTCCTGATGGTCTGTGCAGGATCTCTAAGTGGCATTAAGGATAGGCCATTAATCCTGCTCCAGTAAGTCATGTTTTAATGAAACCCCAGGAGGAGAGAAGATCCTATAAGAAGGCAAGGTTAAAACCCATAGAATATCTAGAATCATGCCCACAACCTGTAACCAGTGTTAAGTGAAGTCGAGGCTTTTTATGCTAGAATGTTCTGTTCAGGGATAGGAAGCATCACAACTGCATCAAGGATACTGCTCCAGAAGAACAGGTCTATGCTCCACCTGATGGCCCAGAGTCAGCCTAAGATTTCTGGCTTTGAATCCCTATTGGGCCATCAGTTCAGTCTCACTAGGGACACTCTCTGCAGCAACAAAGACTCACTGGAATATTTGGGGATGTCCCTTGGAGACTGGGGTTAGGATGGCACTAGAATCGGTACCTGCTCCCCTCTCAGAGAAAGAGGAGTGAGTCATCCAGTGTCCTCTCCTCATTCCATAGAAGGAAGCTGCTTCATGGTGCCCAGGTGAGACTCATTCCAAGCTCCTTTTCCTATTTTGAGAACACTGAGCATGTGTAGAGTTGCAAACAGATAGAAAGTGATTGTTTGTATGGCATCTTGTTATTCAAAAAAAGGATGAAAAGACATGATTCCTGCCATGTAGGGATTTGAAGAACAGAGCAAACGGGCACATTGTTGAATTCAGGATTGTGGAGAGCATGAGAGGAAGAGGTGATGTACAGGGGACTTGGCTGCAGTTGGGCCAGTTTCCGTTCTGTGTTGTGGTGTGAGTTGTGGTGCCACATCTGATGGGTCATCCATGACCAAAGAGTTGTGTTTTTTTTGTTTTAAGAGTTTTTCTAAGTAGCAGTAGTAGTGTCATTTATTTTACATTCTCATTAAGAATACAAGTTTTCTAACATAATTGTCCCGGAAAATTCTGTTTATGTAAAGTTGCTTTTTATTTTATTTTATGAAATAGAGAGGAAAGAGACTAAATAGATTAACATGATATGAACTCCAGGTGGTAACATTCTCTGGGCGGGCTTAGGACTGACAGAGCAGGAAGCATCCCAGAGACAGAGACATCGAGCCTGCAGCCAGCTCCATCCCTTGCCCAGACCGTATCCACCCACTTCTGAGACCGTGTCCAGGTCTGGGCTGGCTCTGGGATCTCCCCCTTTCCAAGGACAGATTAGATTAGGGGAGATTCTGAGTTGTTGTTCCTTTCATCTCCCAGAGCTGGTGCTCACAATTCCAAAAACCGAGAAGCAGATAAACGGGAGCAGAGGACTGACTATATCTTTTAGTGCCTTCATTTCTATCTTTCCTATTCAATCCTGTTTTTCATGAGCCTTCACCCAGAATCCTATTTTCCTTTCCTGCAGATTTTCAGTAGTTGTGCAAGTAACCAAATAAAAATATACGGATATATTATGACATGATTATAACAATCTAACTAATTAACATGCCCATCACCTCATATAATTAGGAGGTGTTTTAGAATGTTTTATTTATTTTAGAGAGAGACAGGGTGAGCAGGGGTTCGGGGTCAGAGAGACAGGGAGATACAGAATCCAAAGTAGGCTCCAGGCTCTGAGCTGTCAGCAAAGAGCCCAATGTGGGGCTCAAACCCACAAACTAAGATCATTTCCTGAGCTAAAATTGGGTGCT
>NC_043704.1:12903752-12904957 GCF_006229205.1 Suricata suricatta | reverse complement strand
ACATGGAAGGAATCTGTGGCTTGAAATTTGCCATAATCTTCTATATTTTCATGATTGGTATCTTAATAAAATTAGAAGGGTGTTTTTTTTTTTTTTACATCCTTTGGAAACTCTATCACAATAATGATGAGTCCTTCTACATGCATGAGGCCACTGATACCAATTTGTCTCTTCACAGATGATGTTAACATTGTTCATGTGGATCAGGGTCTCTCTGACAGATTCCCCCAGAAAATGAAGTCTCTCTCCTTATTGACAGGGGATCCTAGCCTTTGAAAATAAAGATTTTCTATGAGTCCTGGACCTCCTATGTTGCAATTTTATTTTGTACAGAATGGATGATATATTCTCCCATTTTTGCTGTTTAAATTTTCAGCAAAAGGAAACCAGTATCATATGATTACTATATGTTCATGGTCTGAAAATTCTATTATGAGGCTTGGCACAAATGACATCATTTCAAGGAAATTATCAGGCATATTTCCGTGTAAGGAAGTATTCATGATGTTTTATCTTGACTTAAACCTTCTTTTTCCCTGCGGTGCTCTGTTGCCTTCACTGTGAATTAGTGATAATTTAGAATCTACATGGCATAGGATACTGTTGCCCACAGTTTCAAGTCTGATATGTCTTCCTTATTTTTGATTGAATACTACTTAGCAGTGGAATTGAGGGAGCTGAATATTGAAAAGTCTTACTAAGTGTTCCAAAGGGACCAAGAGGAAACAACATTTGAAGAAAGAATTCTCTATACACTTCTGTCATGTGTCCTACTCTCTACTGAGCATAGTGCTGGATTTGAAATTGTAGATTTTCCAGCCAGGGTTGTGTATTTTGCTATCAATAGGTCTTGCTCCCTCTAGAGTAGATCTGGTCAGGTTCTTTGGAAAAGGAAAGAGCCCTGTCACATGAAGAGAAAGGAGAGAGGAACCACACACCCAGATAAGTGGGAATGAAGAAAGCAGATGACACAGTGAGGGACCAAAGTTAAAGGAGAAAAGTCAATCTTAAAATGTGGTTTGGGAAGCTCAGCTTGAATGGATTCTAGAAGCCCAGGTTTATTTCGCTGGCGGTCACAGAGGTACCTCTCCTGTCTCCCTCTTCCTGTGCTCCTCCATCCTCTTAGGCGTACCCTCTGTCCCAAAGTCTTCCATGACATTCACAGTAACATTGAAAAGCCTTCCATGGCCAGTTAGGGTCTATTT
>NC_043704.1:12900412-12903652 GCF_006229205.1 Suricata suricatta | reverse complement strand
TAGAGGGAGCAAGACCTATTGATAGCAAAATACACAACCCTGGCTGGAAAATCTACAATTTCAAATCCAGCACTATGCTCAGTAGAGAGTAGACACGTTACAGACATGTATAGAGAATTCTTTCTCCAAATGTTGTTTCCTCTTGGTCCCTTTGGAACACTTAGTAAGACTTTTCAATATTCAGCTCCCTCAATTCCACTTCTAAGTACTATTGAATCAAAAATAAGGAAGACATATCAGATTTGAAACTGGGAGCAACAGTATCCTATGCCATGTAGATTCTAAATTATCACTAATTCACAGTGAAGGCAACAGAGAACCACAGGGAAGGAGAAGGTTTAAATCAAGATAAAACATCATGAATACTTCCTTACATGGAAAAATGCCTGATAATTTCCTTGAAATGATGTCATTTGTGCCAAGCCTCATAATAGAATTTTCAGACCATGAACATATAGTAATTATATGATACTGGTTTCCTTTTGCTGAAAATTTAAAACAGCAATAATGGGAAAATATATCATTCATCTTGTAAAAGATAAAATTGCAACATAGGAGGTCCAGGACTCATAGAAAATCTTTATTTGCAAAGGCTAGGATCCCCTGTCAATAAGGAGAGAGACTTCATTTTCTGGGGAAATCTCAGTGACACCCTGATCCACATGAACAATGTTAACATCAGCTGTAATGAGACAAATTGGTATCAGTGGCCTCATGCATGTAGAAGGACTCATCATTATTGTGATAGAGTTTCCAAAGGATGTAAAAAAAAACCACCCTACTAATTTTAATAGGATTCCAATCATGAAAATATAGAAGATTATGGCAAATTTCAAGCCACAGATTCCTTCCATGTCCTATCGTATTCAATGTATTTTATTTGATTAAAATTGTTTAATGTGTATTCTTTTTGAGAGAGACAGAGACAGACAGACAGAGAGAGAGACAGAGCAGGGGAAAGGCAGAGAGAGAGGGAGAAACCACATCTGAAACAGGCACCAAGTTGCCATCACAGAGCCTGACACAGAGCTAACACCCATGAACCATGAGATCTCATGAGCTGAAGTCAGATGCATAACCACTGAGCCACCCAGGCACCATTTCAACGTATTTTAAATAGTAAGTCTTTGAAAGAATCTAGATAGCAAGGCTCTTTTTCAGAACGCTGTCTTATTCAGGGCCAAATAGCCATCTGATTCCTTCGTTCATGTTCTTTTTGTTTTAAGTTTATTTATTTATTTTGAGCTAGAGAGAGAGAGTGTCTGGCAGAGGGGGGAAAGAGAGGATAAGAGTATGTGAAGCAAACTCTGCTGACAGTGAGCAGCCTGACAGAGGGCTTGAACTCAAAATGGGACATCATGACATAAGCTGAAATCAAAACTCTAACACATAACTGACTGAAGCAACCATGAGCCCCTATTTGTTCATGTTCCTTAATCTAGTTTACATAGACTCATGCCACGCCCAGATAGGACTTAAGTACATAATCTAGACCTTTACTGGGGTCCCCAACACATCCCCATATGAATCTGTCAACAAGCGGTTATTTTCAATAATTTGCAGGCCATAAATTCATGACAGGAATACCTCATTCTGTATAGACAGCCTTGTCATAGAGAATGGAGAGAGAGCCCAGAGATGGAACTCAGGAATGTCCTAATAACTGACTTTGACTAGTCCAAAACAAATTTGCAAGACAAGACCTGCAGAGATAGAGAAGTAACGTTTGCAAGTTGTAAATGCACAGCACTTCACTAGGAAATGAGGACACAGTTCCTAGCTAAGTTAAGTCAAAATTTACCTTAGAAATAGCCATTTCATCCTCTGCATTCTGCTCTCCAGTGCTTTCTGAGGTGACATTATATGGAAAAATCACACCTGTAGGCCTTTAAAGGCCTCAGCATAGCCTCTTCACCTGCTCTCATCACTTCAGAGGCAGAAAAATCCTGAAATGCTCAAAAGCTCACCCTCTCAATGACTTTGTCAGAAAAAATGGAGCTCCTGCATGCCGACTTCCATGTGAGTTTCTCCTTCCAGGTTTCAGATGTCCTCCCCTCCCACAGAGAGCCACACATCCTGCCACACCTCGGGAACCTGGGCTGCCCTCACCTGCCCCTTCCAAGTCCATGCCCAACAGACTGTCATCGTCTCTTCAACTGAAAGCCAGACACAGCCCTCCCAAATACGTCTGTGAATCCTCATGCTAACCCTGACCTCCCCTGAGAATCTCCTGGAGCTCATAGTTAAACCAGCACCGATGCTCCCCTCCTGACCAATAGAGGACTCTGGCAGAAGGCACAGGTGATGCTGGTTCTTAAAACTCGCCATGGGAACTTTATTGTAATCCCAGGCTGATAGGCGGTTTGTGCTTTCAAGTTTTCATGTGCATATAAATCATTTGGTGTTCCAGGTCCCATCGAAGAAATGGGGATTCCGCAATTTGGAACGGGGTCTGTGAATTGGCATCTTTCACCAGTTCCTTGTAAGTGCGGATCCTACTTCCTGAGACCCATGTTTAGTGGCACAAACACAGGCTCAGCACGCTTAAGCCCCCACAGCCACCACCTGAGGTTAACACGGACAATCCCTGCTGAGTCTCAGGGAAGAGTATACCACGTAGGTTCCACTGTTGTGAGTTAAGTATTGATTCCCAGCTAAGACCACCATCACCATCCTGCAGGACCACATGCTTTCATTGCACTTGAAAGTTTACTGGAAGAAGTTTCTGGAATACACTAATGTCTGAACCCATCTCCATTTGGAAAACAATATGTAGAAATCAATCACTGCAATGTGGATTGAGCACTAATTTCCTGTTGCAGTGAGTTGATGGTGTTCCCTGTAGGGAACGTCACATACATGGTGTGACTTAATCCCGATAATATCCTGTGAGTTGCCCACTAGGCATCCCACAGTAACCATGAAGATGTAGGTCCTGGGCCTGGCCCATTTTCCATCTTCTGTTTACCTGTGGATTGAAAAGAACATTTGCAACCACAGGAATGAAATATAGATGAACTGAAAAATTCAGAAAGAAGGTTAGATTCAAAGTCCAGGGACTTTAAATTGTTGTGTTTCCTTTTTTTTTTTAAACAGGATAGAAAAATGTTGTGAGTTTATAAGTAAATGCTAGTTTCCTGTACTTGGTACACTCTTATCAGCAATGTATCATCAGTTTAATTCCTCCACACTTGAGTTACCACTTTCTCAAGTTTAATCATTTGAGAAAACAAGAATTGT
>NC_043704.1:12898234-12900312 GCF_006229205.1 Suricata suricatta | reverse complement strand
CTCAGCAGGGATTGTCCGTGTTAACCTCAGGTGGTGGCTGTGGGGGACTTAAGTGTGCTGAGCCTGCGTTTGTGCCACTAAACATGGGTCTCAGGGAGCACTTACAAGGAACTGGTGAAAGATGCCAATTCACAGACCCCATTCCAAATTGCGGAATCACCATTTCTTTGATGGGACCTGGAACACCAAATGATTTATATGCACATGAAAACTTGAAAGCACAAACCGCCTATCAGCCTGGGTTTACAATAAAGTTCCCATGGCGAGTTTTAAGAACCAGCATCACCTGTGCCTTCTGCCAGAGTCCTCTATTGGTCAGGAGGAGAGCATCGGTGCTGCTTTAACTATGAGCTCCAGGAGATTCTCAGGGGAGGTCAGGGTTAGCATGAGGATTCACAGACGTATTTGGGAGGGCTGTGTCTGGCTTTCAGTTGAAGAGACGATGACAGTCTGTTGGGCATGGACTAGGAAGGGGCAGGTGAGGGCAGCCCAGGTTCCCCGAAGAGTGGCAGGATGTGTGGCTCTCTGTGGGAGGGGAGGACATCTGAAACCTGGAAGGAGAAACTCACATGGAAGTCGGCATGCAGGAGCTCCATTTTTTCTGACAAAGTCATTGAGAGGGTGAGCTTTTGAGCATTTCAGGATTTTTCTGCCTCTGAATTGATGAGAGCAGGTAAAGAGGCTATGCTGAGGCCTTTAAAGGCCTACAGGTGTGATTTCTCTACATAATGTCACCTCAGAAAGCACTGGAGAGCAGAATGGAGAGGAAGAAATGGCTATTTCTCAGGTAAATTTTGACTTAACTTAGCTAGGAACTGTGTCCTCATTTCCTAGTGAAATGCTGTGCATTTACAACTTGCAAACGTTACTTCTCTATCTCTGCAATTCTTGCCTTGCAAATTTGTTTTGGACTAGTCAAAGTCAGCTTTTTAGGACATTCCTGAGTTCCATCTCTGGGCTCTCTCTCCATTCTCTACGACCAGGTTGTCTATACAGCATGAGGAATTCCTGTCATGAATATGGCCTGCAAATTATTGAAAATAACCATTTGTTGACAGATTCATATGGGGATGTGTTGGGGACCCCAGTAAAGGTCAAGATTATGTGCTTAAGTCCTGTCTGGGCATGGCATGAGTCTATGTAAACTAGATTAAGGAACATGAACGAATAGGGGCTCATGGTTGCTTCAGTCAGTTATGTGTTGGAGTTTTGATTTCAGCTTATGTCATGATGTCTCAGTTTTGAGCTCAAGCCCTGTGTCAGGCTGCTCACTGTCAGCAGAGCATACTGCTTGGCATACTCTTATCCTCTCTTTCCCCCCTCTGCCAGACACTCTCTCTCTCTTGCTCAAAATAAATAAATAAACTTAAAACAAAAAGAACATGAACAATGAAATCAGATGGCTATTTGACCCTGAATAAGACGCATTCTGAAAATTTGGCCCTGAATAAGACAGCATTCTGAAAAAGAGCCTTGCTGTCTAGATTCTTTCAAAGACTTACTATTTAAAATAAGTTGAAAGGGTGCCTGGGTGGCTCTGACTTTGCTCATGAGATCTCATGGTTCATGGGTGTTAGCTCTGTGTTAGGCTCTGTGATGGCAACTTCGTGCCTGTTTCAGATGTGGTTTCTCCCTCTCTCTCTGCCTTTCCCCTGCTCTGTCTCTCTCTGTCTGTCTCTGTCTCTCTCAAAAAGAATACACATTAAACAATTTTAATAAAATACATTGAAGACGATAGGACATGGAAGGAATCTGTGGCTTGAAATTTGCCATAATCTTCTATATTTTCATGATTGGTATCCTATTAAAATTGGTAGGGTGTTGTTTTTTTTTTACATCCTTTGGAAACTCTATCACAATAATGATGAGTCCTTCTACATGCATGAGGCCACTGATACCAATTCGTCTCATTACAGCTGATGTTAACATTGTTCATGTGGATCAGGGTCTCTCTGACAGATTCTCCCAGAAAATGAAGTCTCTCTCCTTATTGACAGGGGATCCTAGCCTTTGCAAATAAAGATTTTCTATGAGTCCTGGACCTCCTAAGTTGCAATTTTATTTTGTACAGGATGAAT
>NC_043704.1:12896495-12898134 GCF_006229205.1 Suricata suricatta | reverse complement strand
TGAATTGATGTTGTGGACATTCTCATACAAACGGAAGCATGATTAACAGAATTCTCAAATGAGAATAGGAGAAATTGTAACCATCAAAATCCTGAAGAAATCATAGATATTTGTTATAAAAGGATCCCGCTTAGAAAGTAATGAATTACACTTTGAGAAAAGCCCTCCACTTCCAAGTATTACTGATACAGAAAAAGGAATGGAAATGAGAATTTCAGAAGTAGCCTATGCCATTTAATGTCACCCAATATTAGAGTTGTCCCTCATCTAGGGTAAAGGATGATGGTAGCTTAGAAGGGGACGCTAAAGCTGAAGACATGAAACATCATGAGGATTTTTATCTCAACATCTAGAAATCACTACTTCTTTCCCCTACAGCAGTGATCTGAATCACACTCACACAAAAAGGAACCTTCCAGGAGACATTCTTAAAAAGGAAGCACCAAACCCTACATGTGGATTTGCACCCCTGCCCCATGAAGTTAATTAGGTTTAACATGTACCCAGCAAGACCTCCAGCAACCCTCCTGTTTCTTCAAAGAATGTAAACCTTATCTTTGTTTTTATAGGAAAAAGAAATTCATTTTTATTTATGTATGTTAATGTATATTCATTTTTGACAGAGAGGCTTATTTTAAAAAGTTTATTTATTTTGAGAGAGAGACTTGTTTTTAGTGTTTCTTTATTTTTCAGTGGGGGGAGGCAGAGTTAGAGGGGGACATGAAATCCAAAGCAAACTCCAGGCTCTGACCTGTCAGCACAGAGCCCAACGGAGGGCTCCAGTCGGTGAACCACAGATCATGACCTCAGCCGAAGTCAGACGCCTAACTGACTCAGCGACCCAGGCGTCCCAGATACATCTAGTTATTGAGAGGTATCAGGATTCATGCTTTGACAATAGGATTGGGCATTATCGTTGCTTTATGGTAGCCTAGTACAATCAATGCAGTTGCTTCAAGGTAGACTAGCCTATACACTAGTGAGTGGCTCATTCTAAAATTGTTAATGGCATACAATATGACAGTCATAGTCACAATGCAGTATTCGAAATATGATTACATTTTCATAAGAACCTCTTGTCAAAAATAAATAAAAATCATTTTAGAAAACACAACTACCTACTTCTGATGAGAGGCTGAAATGTAGTTTCTCCAATTCAAATTGAGAGGTGTTCGGTGTTGTAAGAAAATTTTTTAACACAAAGTTGTAAAACACTAAGAAAACGAATATACTGTGATTTTTATATGAAATATTACTCTCTCTGTGCTTACGTAAGGATAGGTTCTCCACCTTCATATGCCTCACACACAATGTTCTTCAAGATGAAGGCTTATGCAATGATGAGGACTGAAAATAAATTCCTCCATTTCTATGGCTGAGTAATATTCTATGGTATATATATTCCGCTTGTGCTTTCTCCATTCATCAATTGATGGTCATTGGATTCGTTCCATTTCATAGTTTTTACAAAGAATGCTGCAATAAATACTCAGGGGTGCATACATATGCTTTGGTATATTTTTGACCGTATTTCTGTTTTTAATTTATTTCTTTAAATTCCAGTTAGTGGGAGTGCCTCAGTGGTTCAGTTGGTTAAGCATCTGACTCTTGGTATTCGCTCAAGTCAAGATCTCAGGGT
>NC_043704.1:12894870-12896395 GCF_006229205.1 Suricata suricatta | reverse complement strand
GTCAAAAATATACCAAAGCATATGTATGCACCCCTGAGTATTTATTGCAGCATTCTTTGTAAAAACTATGAAATGGAACGAATCCAGTGACCATCAATTGATGAATGGAGAAAGCACAAGCGGAATATATACACCATAGAATATTACTCAGCCATAGAAATGGAGGAATTGTTTTCTGTCCTCATCATTGCATAAGTCTTCATCTTGAAGAACATTGTGTGTGAGGCGTATGAAGGTGGAGAACCTATCCTTACGTAAGCACAGAGAGAGTAATATTTCATATAAATTAACAGTATATTCGTTTTCTTCGTGTTTTACAACTTTGTGTTCAAAAACTATCTTACAACACCGAACTCCTCTCAATTTGAATTGGAGAAACTACATTTCAGCCTCTCATCAGAAATAGGTAGTTGTGTTTTCTAAAATGATTTTTATTTATTTTTGACAAGAGGTTCTTATGAAAATGTAATCATATTTCGAATACTGCATTGTGACTATGACTGTCATATTGTATGCCATTAACAATTTTAGAATGAGCCACTCACTAGTGTATAGGCTAGTCTACCTTGAAGCAACTGCATTGATTGTACTAGGCTACTATAAAGCAACGATAATGTCCAATCCTCATTATCAAAGCATGAATCCTGATACCTCTCAATAACTAGATGTATCTGGGACGCCTGGGTCGCTGAGTCAGTTAGGCGTCTGACTTCGGCTGAGGTCGTGATCTGTGGTTCACCGACTGGAGCCCTCCGTTGGGCTCTGTGCTGACAGGTCAGAGCCTGGAGTTTGCTTTGGATTTCATGTCCCCCTCTAACTCTGCCTCCCCCCACTGAAAAATAAAGAAACACTAAAAACAAGTCTCTCTCTCAAAATAAATAAACTTTTTAAAATAAGTCTCTCTGTCAAAAATGAATGTACATTAACATACATAAATAAAAATGAATTTCTTTTTCCTGTAAAAACAAAGATAAGGTTTACATTCTTTGAAGAAACAGGAGGGTTGCTGGAGGTCTTGCTGGGTGCATGTTAAACCTAATTAACTTCA
Organism: Suricata suricatta; assembly: GCF_006229205.1. Classification (NCBI taxonomy): domain Eukaryota; kingdom Metazoa; phylum Chordata; class Mammalia; order Carnivora; family Herpestidae; genus Suricata; species Suricata suricatta. The sequence goes on along the minus strand of NC_043704.1, from coordinate 12,895,347 downwards.
TGGGGCAGGGGTGCAAATCCACATGTAGGGTTTGGTGCTTCCTTTTTAAGAATGTCTCCTGGAAGGTTCCTTTTTGTGTGAGTGTGATTCAGATCACTGCTGGAGGGGAAAGAAGTAGTGATTTCTAGATGTTGAGATAAAAATCCTCGTGATGTTTCATGTCTTCAGCTTTAGTGTCCCTTCTTAAGCTACCATCATCCTTTACCCTAGATGAGGGACAACTCTAATATTGGGTGACATTAAATGGCATAGGCTACTTCTGAAATTCTCATTTCCACTCCTTTTTCTGTATCAGTAATACTTGGAAGTGGAGGGCTTTTCTCAAAGTGTAATTCATTACTTTCTAAGCGGGATCCTTTTATAACAAATATCTATGATTTCTTCAGGATTTTGATGGTTACAATTTCTCCTATTCTCATTTGAGAATTCTGTTAATCATGCTTCCGTTTGTATGAGAATGTCCACAACATCAATTCA
>NC_043704.1:12888583-12894770 GCF_006229205.1 Suricata suricatta | reverse complement strand
TTCTTAAAAAGGAAGCACCAAACCCTACATGTGGATTTGCACCCCTGCCCCATGAAGTTAATTAGGTTTAAAATGTACCCAGCAAGACCTCCAGCAACCCTCCTGTTTCTTCAAAGAATGTATACCTTATTTTTATTTTTACAGGAGAAAGAAATTCATATTGATTTATGTATGTTGATGTATATTCATTTTTGACAGAGAGACTTATTTTTAAAAAGTTTATTTTTTGGGAGAGACACTTGTTTTTAGTGTTTCTTTCCTTTTCAGTGGGGGGAAGGCAGAGTTAGAGGGGACACGGAATCCAAAGCAAACTCCTGTCAGCACAGAGCCCAACACAGGGCTCCAAACCGGGAACCACAGATCACGACCTCAGCCGAATCAGACGACTAACTGACTCAGAGACCCAGGCGTCCCAGATATTTCTAGTTATTGAGAGGTATCAGGATTCATGCTTTGATAATGAGGATTGGGCAATATCGTTGCTTTATGGTAGCCTAGTACAATCAATGCAGTTGTTTCAAGGTAGACTAACCTTTAAACTAGTGAGTGGCTCATTCTAAAATTGTTAATGGCATACAATATGACAGTCATAGTCACAATGCAGTATTCAAAATATGATTACATTTTCATAAGAACCTCTTCTCAAAAATAAATAAAAATCATTTTAGAAAACACAACTACCTACTTCTGATGAGAGGCTGAAATGTAGTTTCTCCAATTCAAAATGAGAGGAATTCGGTGTTGTGATATAAGTTTTTGAACACAAAGTTGTGAAACACCAAGAAAACGCATATACTGTTAATTTATATGAAATATTACTCTCTCTGTGCTTACGTAAGGATAGGTTCTCCACCTTCATAAGCCTCACACACAATGTTCTACAAGATGAAGCCTTGGGCAATGATGAGGACAGAAAAAAATTCCTCCATTTTTATGGCTGAGTAATTTTCCATGGTGTATATATACCACTTGTGCTTTCTCTGTTCATCGATTGATGGTCACTGGATTCGTTCCATTTCATTGTTTTTACAAAGAATCCTGCAATAAATACTCAGGGGTGCTTACGTATGCTTTGGTATATTTTTTGACCGTATTTCTGTTTTTGATTTATCGCTTTAAATTCCAGTTAGTGGGAGTGCATCAGTGGTTCCGTTGGTTAAGCATCTGACTCTTGGTTTTTGCTCAAGTCAAGTTCTCAGGGTTTGTGAGTTTGAGCCTGGCTTTGGACTCTGTGCTGACACCATGGAGCCTGCTTGTATTCCTTCTCTTTCTCTCTCCTGTCTCTGGTCTGTCTCTGTCTCTCTTTCCCTCCCCTGCTCACTAAATCTCAAAATAGATGAAACAGCTTACAAAAATAAATAAATTCATGTTACTTCACATACTCTCTAGTATTGGCTTCAGGACTAAACCCCAGGGATTCATCATACATACGACATTTTTTGTTCATCTCCTTAATCTCCAACGCCCTATTAGCTTATCCCCCCCACCTCCCCTCCAATAACCCTAAGTTTTTTCACTGTAATTAAGTGTTTTACGGTTTGTCTCCCTCTCCGTTTTTATTTTATATTTCCTTCCCTTCCCCTATGTTCATCTGTTTTGTTTATTAAATTCCACACATGAGAAGAATATGAATATTTGTCCTTCTCTACAGACTTATCACACTTGGTAAAATACACTCTAGTTCAGCTTATTGCAGTAAACAGAATTTCATTCTTTGTGACATCTGGGCTCTTTCCAAAATTTGACTCTTCTTGATAGAACTGCTATAAACATTGGGGTGCAGGTGCCCCTTCAAATCAGGAGTTTTGTATCCTTTGGGTGAATACCTAGTAGAGATATTACTGGGTCATAAAGTAATGCTATTTTTCATCTGTTGAGGATCCTCCATACTGTTTTCCAGAGGGGCTGCCCCAGTTTGCACTCTCACCAGCGGTGCAAAAGAGTTTCCTTTTATCCATGTCCTTGCCAACACCTGTTGTTCCCGGAGTTGTTCATTTTAGCCACCAGGTGTGAGGTGGTAGCTCATTGTGGTTTTGATCTGTAATTCCCTGATGATGGACAGTGTTGAGCATCTTTCAATGTGTCTGTTAGCCATCCGGGAGCTTTCTCTGGAAAAGTGTCTCTTCACGTCTTCGGCACATTTCTTCACTGGATTATTTGTTTCTTAGGTGTTGAACTGGGTAGCTTCTTTAGAGCTTTTGATGCTAATCGTTTATTCCATATATCATTAGGAAATATCTTCTTCCATTCCACTGGTGGCCTTTTAACTTTGTTGATTGTTTTCTGTACTCAGCAGACATTTATAATCTTGATGAGATCCAAACGTCATTTTTGTTTTCATTTCCTTACCTCCAGAGACATGTCTATAAGAAGGTGCTGTAGCCAAGGTCAAGGAGTGGCTGCCTGTGCTCGCATCTAAAATGCTGATGCTTTTCTGTCTCACATTTAGAACTTTCATTCGTTTAAAATTCATTCGTGCATATGGTATAAGAACCTGGTTCTCGTTCATCCTTCTGCATGCTGCAGTCCACTGTTCTCAGCGCCACTTGCTGAAAAGACTGTCTTTGTTTTTTGGATATTCTTTCCTGCTTTGTCAAAGAGCAGTTGGCCATAGATTCGTGGGTCCAAATCTGGGTTCTCTATTCTGTTCCAAGAATCTCTGGGTCTGCTCTTCTGCCAGAACCATGCTGTCTTGATGAGTCGTTTTGTAATACAGTTTGAAGTCTGGAATTGTGATGCCTCCAGCTTTGCCCTTCTTTCTCAACATGACATTGGGTTCTTGAGTTAACTTTATATTTTGGATGCAAATTCTAAGAGCACTGGCCAGCATAGACCAGTTTAGGTCCTGGATAGCTTCACCTAGGACATGGACTATGAGGTGTCAGACACTTACCAGGATAATGTTAAAATCTCCACCCACTGGGGAGCCCAGCCTTCGTGAATACAACATACGATATGCATTTCAGCTTCTCTCCTCAGCATACATGTGCTTGCACTTGCCTTATACCCACCTCCACATAGGATGACAAAACTCCACTTTCAGATATTCATTGTAATCCTGAATCAAAGGAAGTACTTACCCCTGTCAACTTTGGTAGTTGTTCCCCCAATCCCCTCATTCGTTGCAGTTTCCTTTGAGTGACAATTCCAACTAGTGCATTCTCTACCTGTCACTCACCATGGAGGTAACTCATGCTAGCTTAGAAACAGGAGGTCATCGTCACTCAAGAAGAGGAGGTGTCCATAGCTCTCGAGCATCACATCCTTGTACGCTTCCCGTTGAGGGAGGCACAGGCATCCCCAGTCCTCCTGAGGGAATTCTATGGCCACATCCCTGAATGTCAGCAGCCTCTGCAATAAATGCCACAGGTACCATGTGGACTGGGCAGTGATCATAATGGTACCTCAGATGAAAGAAGGAGGTGGGATAATGGCTTAGGTGAGATTCTGCTTTCTGCAGTAAGATCATTTTTAACAGTTATATACTTTACATCTTTTCTGCCTTTGAGGTAGTGAGGTGACATATGTTTCACAGACCCACTGTGAACACTCTATTCCTGCCAGATAAACTGCGAACTGAAGGTGCCGACAGAGTCACACACGTTTGAGGACTGCATTTATATCATGCAGTATAAGTTGTTTCTATTTCTTCGTATGAAAGTTTTCGTGGGTTAGAGATGTAGTTATCCAATTACGTATTTCTTATTTTTTGGATGTTTACATATTTTGAGAGGGAAAGACAGATCATGAGCAGGGGAGGGGTAGGCAGGGAGAGCAGGAGACACAGAATCCAGGGCAGGCTCTAGGCTCCAAGATGGTAGCACAGATTCTGACACAGGGCTTGACCTCAGAAACTGTGAGATCATGCCTTGCACTCAAGTCGAACACTTAACTGACTGAGCCACCTGTAGAGGCACCCCTCTGCGTATCAAGTTCTAATGTGAATTAGCAGTTCACAGCAGTGATGTCGAGATCAGGTTTTGTCTGATTCAGGAGTTCGAGGGGAAACTGTGTCTGCATTTCGAAGAAGGTATTAGCAAATAACAAACTAGTAGAATTCCATGGAAAGAATAATCAAAGAACAAGAAATGAGTGGGGTTTATATGCAATCCAGATTTTACAGGTTAAAGCAAGACAGCCAATATCAGTACTTTATGAGCATTAGTAATGACTAGATTCCAAAAGTTTACATACATCAACACGCGTGCGCGCGCACACACACACACACACACACACACACACACACACACACACAAATAGTCTTGGGGACATATTATTCTTCCCCTTTGTAGAATATTTTGTCTCGCATCCAGTAAATGTAAGAAACTAGATGTTTTTTCAGTAGCCATTTCACTAATTTGAGACAGAGAAACAACAACTGGGCAGAGAGGCATTGGGAAAGAATAAATTTTGCATGGGGTTCTGCACTGAGAATTCAGTCTGCTGAAGATTCTCAATCCTACCTCTGGGTATTCTCGTTCTTCCATGTGTCATGGAGGAATTACACAACTTCCTCACCCCATGGGGAAAATGTAGTCTGTTTTTTTCCATGTCACTCGTTTATAAATTCATGCCTTGGAGTGTTATGTGGATTTACAAGGTTATGGAGTCCAGCTCAGCAGGTGAAGTGGTCCCTGAAGGATGGACGGTATCGGCGAAAGGGAGTGAGAGAACTTCAATTTCTTTCTGATCGCCAGGTAGGCATCTCTGCTCTGCTTCTCTAGCTTTATGTATAGTGAAAGAGACAAGGAGCAGAAAGAGCAGCGTGTGTTTTGTAAATGATTTGTCGTAGATAACTTTTACAATTTTCCAGATCGTGGACTCTGCAAAAGTTACAATTCTAATTTTAATAGCAATGATTGTGTATAAAAAGCTTAGCTACAGGCACTCATGCCATATAGTGCTCTCATTAAATGGGAAGGGCAGGTATTTTTTCTTTTTAAAATTTTTTATGGTTTTTATTTATTTTTGAGAGACAGAGACAATGCGAGCAGGGACGGGTCAGAGAGGGAGACACAGCTCCAAAGCAGGCTCTACGCTCTGAGCTAGCTGTCAGCACAGAGCCCAATACGGGGCTCAAACCCACGATCCATGAGATCATGACCTGAACAGAAGCCAGCTGCTCAACCGACTGAGCCACTCAGGTGCCCCAAAATGTCTTTGTTTTGAGATAGAGAGAGAACAGGATAGGGGCAGAAAAAAAAGAGAAAGAGCACACTAATCAAGCGCTGTACTGACAGCGTGAAGAGCAAGGCAAGGGTCATACACACAAACCATGAGATCCTGACCTGAGCTCAAACCAAGACAGAGATACTTAACTGACTCAGCTGCCATGTTCCTGAATGTGTATCTTTCAATATGACATATTTTTTTTTGCATAACATTTACCTGGGCATGGGGTTTTGAAGACAGTTTCACAATGGCAGTTAACATGTTTGATGGTTTTTCAAGAAACTGGCGCTCCTGATGGTCCATGCAGGATCTCTAAGTGGCATTAAGGATAGGCCATTAATCCTGCTCCAGTAAGTCATGCTTTAATGAAACCCCAGGAGGCAAGAAGATCCTTTAAGAAGGCAAGGTTAAAACCCATAAAATATCTAGAATCATGCCCACAACCTGTAACCAGTGTTAACTGAAGTTGAGGCTTTTTACGCTAGAATGTTCTGTCCAGGGACAGGAAGCATCACAACTGCATCAAGGATACTGCTCCAGAAGAATAGGTCTATGCTCCACCTGATGGCCCAGAGTCAGCCTAAGGTTTCTGGCATTTGAATCCCTATGGGGCCATCAGTTCAGTCTCACTAGGGACACTCTCTGCAGCAACAAAGACTCATTGGAATATTTGGGGATGTCCCTTGGAAACTGTGGTTAGGATGGCACTAGAATCAGAACCTGCTTCCCTCTCAGAGAAAGAGGAGTGAGTCATGCAGTGTCCTCTCCTCATTCCATAGAAGGAAGCTGCTTCATGGTGCCCAGGTGAGACTCGTCCCAAGCTCCTTTTCCTATTTTGAGAACACTGAGCATGTGTAGAGTTGCAAACAGATAGAAAGTGATTGTTTGTATGACATCTTGTCATTCAAAAAAAGGATGAAGAGACATGATTCCTGCCATGTAGGGATTTGAAGAATAGAGCAAACGGGCACATTGTTGAATTCAGGATTGTGGAGAGCATGAGAGGAAGAGGTGA
>NC_043704.1:12885661-12888483 GCF_006229205.1 Suricata suricatta | reverse complement strand
AGAGAAGGACAGAAACCATATGTTTGCACTCATAGGTCTAGCAGGAAAACAAGAGAGACCTAATGGAGAACCAGGGGAAATGGAGGAGAGAGAGAGAGAGAGAGAGTTGGGGAGAGAGAGGGATGCAGAACTTGAGAGACTATTGAATGCTGAGAATGAACTGAGGGTTGAGGGGGAAGGGGGAGGGGAGAAAAGAGGTGGTGGTGATGGTGGAGGGCACTTGAGGGGAAGAGCACTGGGTGTTGTATGGAAAACAATTTGACAATAAAATATTATGGAGAGAAAAAAAAATTTCCCAACGAGTAAGAGCCCAGGGCCAGATGGCTTCCCAGGGGAACCCTACCAGACATTTAAAGCAGAGCTAATACCCATTCTTTCCAAACTATTCCAAAAAAGAGAAATAGAAGGAAAACTTCCAACTCATTCTACGAAGCCAGCATCACCTTGATACCCAAACCAGGGAGAGACCAAACACAAAAAGAGAACTACAGACCAATATCCTTCATGAATACAGATGCAAAAATACTCAACAAGATACTGGCAAGTCGAATTCAACAGCATATTAAAAAAATTATCCATCATGATCAAGTGGGAGTCATTCCTGGGTTACAGGGCTGATTCAATATTTGCAAATCCATCAGTGTGATCCATGACATTAACAAAGAAAGGATAAAAACCATATGATCCTGTCGATAGATGCAGAAAAAGCATTTGACAAAATCAGCAACTGTTCTTAAAAAAAAAAAAAAAAGCACTTGAGAAAGTCGGAATAGAAGGAACTTACCTAAACATTTTAAAAGCAGTTTATGAAAAGCCCACAGCTAAGATCATTCTCAGTGGGGAAAAAATGAGAGCATTCCCCCTGAGAGCAGGAACATGAGAAAAGTTTCCACTCTCGCCACTGTTGTTTATCATAGTGCTGCAAGGGCTAGCATCAGTAATCAGACAACAAAAGGATTGGCTAAGAAGTCAAACTTTCCCGTTTCACAGATGACGTGATACTCCACATTGAAAACCAGCAGACTCCATCAGAAGCCTTCTAGAACTGATCAATGAATTCAGTAAAGTTGCAGGGTACAAAATCGATGTACAGAAATCAGTTGCATTCCTATACACCAAATATGAAGCAGCGGAAAGAAAACTCAGAAACTAATCCCATTCACCTTTGCACGAAAAACCATCAAATACCTAGGAGTAACCTAACCAAGGATGTAAAAGACCTATATGATGAAAACTATAGAAAACTTCTGAAAGAGATTGAAGAGGACACCAAGACATGGAAAAGCATTCCCTGTTCATAGATCAGAAGAATAAACATTGTGAAAATGTCATTCCTACCCAAAGCAATCTACACATCAGTGCAATTCCCATCAAAATTGCACAAACATTCTTCTCATAGCTAGAAAAAACTATTCTCAAATTTGTATGGAATCACAAAAGACACCGAATAGCCAAAATTATATTGAAGAAGAAAACCAAAACGGGAAGCATCACAATCCAAGAATTTAGTCTCTACTACAAAGCTGTCATGATCAAGACAGTATGGTATTGGCACAAAAACAGACACATAGACCAATGGAAAAGAATAGAGAACCCAGAACTGGGCCCACAAATGGATGGCCAATTCATTTTTGACAAGTTTTTGACAAAGCAGGAAAGCGTGTCCCATGGAAAAAAGACTGCCTCTTTAGCAGGTGGTTCTGGGAGAACTGGACAGCCACATGCAGAAGAATGAAACTAGACCACTTTCTCACACCATACACAAAAATCAACTCAAAATGGGTGAAGGACCTGAATGTGAGACAGGAAACCATCAAAACCCTCGAGGAGAAAGTAGGAAACAACCTCCTTGACCTCAACCACAGCAATTTCCTACTCGATACATCCCCAAAGGCAATGGAAATGAAAGCAAAACTGAACTCTTGGGTCATCAAGATCAAAAGTGTCTGCACTGCCAAGGAAACAACTGAGAAAACTAACAGGCAACCGACTGAATGGGAAATGATGCTTGCAAATGACATATCAGATAAAGGGCTAGTATCCAAAATCTACAAGGAACTCCCCAAACTCCACACCCCAAAAACAAATAACCCAGTGAAGAAATGAGCAGAAAACATGAACAGACACTTCTCCGAAGAGGACATCCAGATGGCCTACAGGCACATGAAACAGTGCTCAACATCACTCATCATCAGGGAAACACAAATCAAAATCACACTAAGATATCACCTCACGCCAGTGAGAGTGGCTAAAATTAACAAACCAAGAGAATATAGATGCTGGCGAGAGTGTGGAGAGACGGGCACCCTCCTACACTGTTGGTGACAATGTAAACTGGTGCAGCCTCTATGGAAAACAGTGTGGAGGTTCCTCAGAAAACTATCCATAGACCTCTCCTATGACCCAGCAATAGCACTGCTAGGGATTTACCCAAGCGAGATGAAGTGCTGATGCATAGGAGCACATGTACCCCAATGTTCATAACAGAAATGTCAACAATAGCCAAAATATGGAAAGAGCCAAAATGCCCATCACCTGATGAATGGATCAAGAAGACGTGGTATATATATACAATGGATCATTCCATGGCAATGAGAAAGAATGACATCTGGCCATTTGGACGAATGTGGATGGACCTTGAGGGTGTCATGCTAAGTGAAAGAAGTCAGGCAGAGGACAGATACCATATGTTTGCACTCATAGGTCTAACAGGAGGACAGGAGAAACCTAATGGAGGACCAGGGGGAAGGGAAGAGGGAAAGAGAGTTGGGGAGAGAGAGGGACACAAAACTTGAGAGACTATTGAATACTGAAAATGAACC
>NC_043704.1:12884058-12885561 GCF_006229205.1 Suricata suricatta | reverse complement strand
TGTCAATTTGATTCTTATGCCAGCTAAAATAATCTTGAAAAATAAAGGAACATTAATTCCCCCCAATGATTTTCCCATAGTATCCTAAACCACCTATGCGCAGTGTTGAACATCTGTACATGCCTACCTTATAATAAGCAATCTATCTGCATACATCATGATTCTTTTTGATCTGGATTAGGCTTCATCTGAATTTGAGGTTCCTTTTATAACACCTTATTGCAGTGATGAGGGCGATAGTCACTGTGTCAGATGCTGTGATACAGTGTTGGTAAAAATGGTCATTTTTAATGATATTCCTGGATGTCCACTTGGGCTTCTCACAGAAGAAGTGAGTGCCAACACTCAGTGAGTTACTTAGAGTGCCACGTGACACATCTCTGGTCAGTGGGATGGAGGAGACTCGCGTGTGGAGGACGACGGTCCTGAATGCAAAGATAATACCTTCCTCTCAGAATCACGAGGTACTTTCAGATTTTACTTTACTCCTTCTTCATCATGAAACAAGGTTGGAGGGGCGCCTGGGTGGCTCAGTTGGTTAGGCGGCTGACTTTGGCTCAAGTCGTGATGAAGTTCGTGGATTCGAGCCCCACATGGGGTCTGTGTTGACAGTTCAGGGCCTGGAGCCTGCTTCGCATTCTGTGTCTCCCTCTGTCTCCGATCCTCCCCCACTCACACTCTGTGTCTCTCTCTCAAAAACAACATTAAAAAAAAAAGTTTCTGAAACAGAGTTTGAGGCCCAGGGGCAGGATCACCATATTGTGGTCATGAGAGAAAAAGATGAGCACAACACCTGCATATGGAAAATGTTGCCGCAAAAATGAGGAAAAGGAGGCTACCTCCCATGATGCCTCAGTCATTTTATCAGACATGGGCTTTCTTCTTATTCCTTGTGTTCGTAATAGAAAATGTGTATTTTGTTTTCTAGAAATATTACTCTTTTCTTGGGATAGCTGAACATAAATAAAAGCTATGAAATAAAACATTATTATATTTTCATTGTATTCATGTTAAATATGAGTAACCTGCTACCCAACTTGATGGGACAGGTTTTTCCAGCAGATAAAAATCCTATTTACACACACACACACACACACACACACACCAAAAAAAAAAAAATGGGTGTAAGTACAGTAAGAGCTATGAAATTCCATGGGAATTTTTGGCCTAAAAATTGGGTGGACTGTTTGAAGCAGAAGTGCTCACTGCCCCTGCCTGCTGACGTGTGTCCCCACTATGGGGGTCGGGGGAGGCAGGTAACAGAGAGCCTAGAGCTCATGACTACCCTAATCACAGGCTAAGTGGTAATGAAGGAAGTACCTGCCAGCTATGTGTCAGCATCCCTGGAAGATCATCCATGTACAGTGGACCCAACTTATACTGGGTTTAGACACCTTGTATACTAGCACTTTGTGGAACTACAGCACATGCCTTGCTGACCCTGCCTATTATAGCATCCAGGAGGATCTTTCAGTTCCCAAATCGACTCTGCCACATGACATT
>NC_043704.1:12881919-12883958 GCF_006229205.1 Suricata suricatta | reverse complement strand
GTAATGAAGGAAGTACCTGCCAGCTATGTGTCAGCATCCCTGGAAGATCATCCATGTACAGTGGACCCAACTTATACTGGGTTTAGACACCTTGTATACTAGCACTTTGTGGAACTACAGCACATGCCTTGCTGACCCTGCCTATTATAGCATCCAGGAGGATCTTTCAGTTCCCAAATCGACTCTGCCACATGACATTGTAAAGTGATGTCCAAAGAGCTAACAGCATCCAAAACTGCCTGAGAAAAATTAGTAATCTCTGTCATCCAGCAGCATCTGCTAGTAAGGGATATGCAGGAAATTAAGAAATTATGAAAAAAAATTAGCAATTCCCTGATCTCTGGAACTCACCATATTGGCCAAGTCCCCAACTCTGTTACATTTATTCTCAGAGAACACCATCAGGAGCTGCCTCGAACTTTGGACTGATGACAGGCTCTCTCTAATCGTCTCCCCACATTTCAAAATATTTCTCTACATGTGCTTTGAATTGGTCTTATATTTCTCTCTAAAGAGTGGTCCATCATCATTTTTCATCTACGTTCAGTCCCGGTGAGTGCTAAATGTTTGAATTAAGACTGTGGTCCATTGTCTTAAATCCCTCTATTCTCAGGTGAGAGGTCAGTCAGGACACTCTAGCCATAACACAGACAAAGAGCTGTCTGAAAGGCACATGTAACTGGGAAAGCATGTGGGAGATTGAGAGGAACTGGAGATATAACAAATGAAACAAGTAAACTTCACTTTTCATTATTCAGAGACTCAGTTGTGCGAACTGGAAACAGGTGTCCTTTCTCCAAATGCAGAACTCATGCAATTCTTCTTCCTGTAATTTTTCCCCTCTTGTGCCTTGCCTCTTATTGGAATAATTTTCTGCTACCTATGGAGTATTTATTCCACACCCTGCACTGTCATGTGTGTGCATTCACTTGGTTGAAACATCAAAAGAACCCCACCATCATGCCTGGGGCTCAATCCTTTATTAGAAACCATGGGTGCAGAGTTTAGGAGTTCCTGGGTAAGTCTAGATTGAGCCCTTGAAACTAAAACATATTTGCGTAAATCTGTGGGGATCTTCTCTAATGGCTGCCCAGTGGAATGCCTAGGGGGTCAGAGCAAAGTCACCGGATATAAAATCAGTGTACAGAAATCAGTTCCATGTCTACACATTTATAATGAAGCAGGAGAAATATCAAGGAGTTGATATTATTTATAATTATACCTAAAGCACAAAGATACCTAGGAATAAACCTCACCAAAGATGTAAAAAATCTATAAGCAGAAACTCGAGAAATCTTATGAAAGGAATTCAAGGGACAAAAAGAAATGGAAAAACATTTCATGCTCATGGATTAGAAGAACAAATATTGTTAAAACGTCAATACTACCCAATGCAATCTACACATTCAATGCCATCTCTATCAAATGAACACAAGCAATGGGGGGCCTGGGTAGCTCAGTCTGTTGAGCAGCCGGCTTTGGCTCAGGTCATGATCTCACAGTCCGTGGGTTTGAGCTCCGTGTTGGGCTCTGTGCTGACAGCTAGCTCAGAGCCTAGAGCCTACATCAGATTCTGTGTCTTTCTCTCTCTCTGACCCTCCCTGCTCGCACTGTCTCTGTCTATCAAATATAAATAAAAACCAAAAAATTAAAAAAAAAAACGAAAATGCAAAAGAACACAAGCATTATTCATAGAGCTAGAACAATCCCAAACTTTGTATGGAACCACAAAAGACTTGAATAGTCAAAATGATGTGCTAAAAGGAAACCATGGGGAGAGGCTTCACATGTCTGGACTTTAGCAGGTATTACAAAGCTGTAATCTTCAAGACAGTATGGTACCGGCACAAAAACAGACACATAGATTGATGGAATAGAAGAGAGAATGCAGAAACAGACCCACAAATATATGGCCAACTCATCTTAGACAGAACAGGAAAGAGTATCCAATGGAAAAAAGACAAGCTCTTCACCAAATGCTGCTGGGGGAACTGGACAGTGACATGCAGAAGAATGAAACTGGACAAGATTCTTATACC
>NC_043704.1:12880543-12881419 GCF_006229205.1 Suricata suricatta | reverse complement strand
ATAGGTCTAACAGGAAAACAGGAGAGACCTAATGGAGAACCAGGGGGAGCGGAGGAGGGAGAGAGAATTGGGGAGAGAGAGGGATGCAAAACTTGAGAGACTATTGAATGCTGAAAATGAACTGAGAGTTGAAGGGGAAGGGGGAGGGGGGAAAAGAGGTGGTGGTGATGGTGGAGGGCACTTATGGGGAAGAGCACTGGGTGTTGTATGGAAAACAATTTGACAATAAAATATTATGGAAAAAAAACTAATTGAACTAAGGAAGAAATGTAAGGTTACAATTACTGCAATATTTCCCTCCCTTGACACTAATTAAAGCACCAGCGGGGACGGACAATAGGAGCGGTTTAGAAATGAGACCTTCCTCAAAGTAAACAGCATCTAAAGACACTCACGTCATAAAATACTTATTTTAAGGATTCATTTCCCTGTATTTGAAGTTTCTTCCACCAAGAAATATAAACAGAAAATCTCTATTAGAAATCTGTATTTAGGGGTGTCTTGGTGGCTCAGATGGTTGAGCATCTACTTCAGCTCAGGTCATGATCTCACAGTTCATGAGTTTGAGCCCCACATCAGGTCTGTGCTGACAGCTCAGAGGCTGGAGCCTGCTTCAGATTCTGTGTCTCCCTCTCAATCTGTTCCTCCCCCACTTGCACGTGCACACTCTCTCTTAAAAATAAACATTAAAAAAAGAAATCTGTATTTATAATACCAATTAGCTTAATGCTTAAAAAGTTAAATAGTTCCTGATCTTTATTACACAATGCTTTCATTGATTTAATCAACAATGGCGGCAATTTAATGAGAACTCTATAAAGTTTATACAAATCACCATGCGTCTCACCCCATCTGTGAAACCTCAGGGTATCTTCA
>NC_043704.1:12759265-12880443 GCF_006229205.1 Suricata suricatta | reverse complement strand
TCCTCTTTTGCTAGAACTATATCTTCTTATTCACCTATTCTTCTCTCTGCCTCATCAGTCCTTGAGGTGGCTGCCTCCAGTTTGTTATTCACCTCACCTATAGCCTTTTTTAACTCATCAGTTGATTCTTTGATGCTTTTCTCGACCCCAGCGATTAATCTTATGACCAGCTTTTTAAATTCTTGATCTGATATGTTGTCTAGATCTGTCTTGAGCAATTCTGTGGCTGTGACTTCCCCCTGGAAGTTCTTCAGGGGAGAGTTTCTTCGTTTTGTCATTTTTGCTAGTTTTATGTCTCTTGTCACCTTTAGAAAGCTCGTTGAGCACTGTGCAGCTATTAATATTTCTCTGTTAAAGGAGGCTTATTGACTCTCCAGGGCCTGTGGTTTCAGGGAATGTTCTCTTAATGGTGTCTCTCGGTTTCTCTTGTTGTGCCTGTGAGTATTTTATTTCCCTACTGTGCAATATTTGGGACTTGCCTTCTTGCACTCTTTGGCTTGTTTCACTGGTTGGTGAGGAAGAGGTCCAGGGCGATCATGCACTGGTCCAGGGCCTCATGGAGGCTGCTCCCAGAAGTCCTGCTGTGGTGGCTCTTCCCGGATGTCGCCCCCTTCCAAGCGGTCAGAAAGGCCATGGACGCGGGCCGGATTAGGACCACGGCGCCGGCGGCCCCTCGTGGCGGCGTGGGCGGTCACGGCAGCTCCAGTGGCAGCACTTCAGTTCAATTAGTTTTAAACCACAGACTTTATCTGTTATCTTTAGTTGTTTTGGTTTCATTAGATGAAGTGATACTGCAGTTGTGATTTTGTATAATTTAAAAAAATAACATGTTTTTTTTCTCACCCCAAAAGCAGTACATACTTATTAAAGAAAACTTGTGAAAATATAAAGAAAAAAAGGTGGACCTAGAATCTCCCTATCCAGTGATAATGACTTGACTATTCATATTCTGTGAGGGATCAACCTGGTCAGACTTCTCTGGAGGTTTGGTGTGTGAGCTTCTGGGTTTGGGAGACATGACAGCGAGGTGGGGATCAGGGCCCTGAAGATGGTCCGTGGATGGGGCAACCCAGGGTCAGACGACTCATTCCTGGCCCAGAGAGGAGGCACGCTGCTGTTACCGTACGTTTTAGTTCTTTAAGAGAAGCTGGAAATCCAGAAGTACGGATTTAATATGAAATCTCCCAATGTTTATGTGGGCCACGATTTTTATCAACACTGGGGTTCAAAGGAAGCACACCTGCTAAGGGCTGAATTCAGTCATTGTCGCCTTCCTAGGTTATAATCTCCTCACCTACAGTTGTATAGCCTCTGGTTGCCACTTAATACACTGGACTATATTCCAAGCCTCAGTAGCCCGCCTGCTACCCGCTAGTACGTTCCCCTGGCAGTGTGGACCTAGTTTGTGTTCCCTCACCACGATTGGGTAAAACCATTTTTTTAAAATCCGAATTTCATTTAACTTGCTTTGTTCTGCAACTACCCGTGAGTTTGAACATTTAGTGAGTGCGTGGTGGCAGATTTCCTTGGTAACCAGACCTTGCCAGAACTCTTTGTTCCAGGGGTGTTTTGGTCATTTGTTCCCTGTTTCTCAACACTGATCACCGTAATATCATATGCAATTAGTACCACGTTAGTCCTGGTAATTGGTCCTAATGGCAGGCACCATCCCCCAGACCTGAGCACGGCAGGACCTTGAGCACACCTGTGACCCGTCTGAAAGCACCGTAGCTGGGAAGTTCTGAGCCTGATCAGTGGTTCAGTGAACACGGGCATGTGCCCGGGCATTGCCTTAGATGTCCAGCCTTGAACCAGGACGGAATCTCAGCCCTTTAAGATCTTACGGGTCTTCAATTTCTTAAATTTCTCTTGGGTGTTTCACATAGATTGGTCATATTTATAAAAGACAACTTTTATTTCTAGAATGTGTAATTTACTTTTAGCTTGTATTTGTTACTGAGGTGAACTCCCCAAACGGTGAATGCTACTTGCCCTCTAATCTCTTAAGTTCACTTTAATTCTCTCAAGCTCTTTTAAACCCTAGACTCCTAGCAAAAGTCTAATATGCACCTTATTTTGATGAAGACAAAAACCAAGTACAGACGTGGGACTGTGTGACGGGAGTTTCTGTAGTATCTGACGCAGTCCCAATCCCTCACCTGTCCCTTCAACAAACATCCGCTCCCGCCAACTGCTTCCTCCCCGCAGTCGATGGAGAGGATCGAACTAGGCCTGGAAACCCGACCCAAGCTCGTCCAACCAGTGTTCTTTCCCTGGAGATTTGAAATTGGCCCCAGAAGCGAGGGTTTGAGCTTCACATGCTCACCACAGGGTGAAACCACTTAGGAGTCAAAGGCAGTTATGTTCTGCTGTTGTGTCTGGGGGGAGAGAAGGGAGGTTTGTAGATGGATAGAATGAAGCCTGTATGTGAAGAGAAGCAGAAAGAAGAATGCTACCTGAGTCTCTGGGAGCTTTACACCTTCTCTGCATCCCTTTCTGGGGCTGACGGCATTCCTGGTCCTGAGTTCTGTGAGATACACCTATGCTCTCAACATCCGCCTCCTTTCTCCTTTTGGAGAAGCCTAAGCCAGCTGAGGTGGGTCACCCTGTGTCATCTAGGATTCTCCTCATTCTTTTTACAGTACTACCTTGTCTCTCACATTTCTTCTGAGGAAGTTGTGTGAATTTCTCATTTTTTAACCATATAACAATAACATGGGAAATTAAGAATTGTAAGAAACACAAGTACACAATTTAATTCAGGTACTTTGTTGGAAATTCAGGATTTTTTTGGAAAGGCCATTTTGCAAATGTGGACGCCACCTCTCACCTCTTCTAAAACCATTTCAGGGGCGCCTGGGTGGCTCAGTTGGTTAAGCGTCCAACTTCGGCTCAGGTCATAATCTCAAGGTTCATGAGTTCAAACCCCATGTCAGGCTCTGTGCTGACAGCTCAGAGCCTGGAGCCTGCTTCAGGTTCTGTGTCTTCCTCTCTCTCTGCCCTCCCCTCTTCGTATTCTGTCTCCCTCAAAATAAATAAACATTAAAAAAAATTAAAACAAAAAAACCAATTCAGATCTCTAGCAGTGGGAAAACGGGAAGGAAGAGATTTAGAATGTATTTCCAAATGTCCCAGAATTTCAGTGATGTTATTTCCCTTCACATACAAAGAGCATTTTTGCCTCGTGCAAAAAAATGATACTAGAGATATTCGCAATGGAAAGTATTGTGTGTGTCCATGTAGGGGGTGAGTTTGACGTCTCTTCAGGTATGTTCTGGTCAAACCACTGAAACAAGACTCTTGACTTTGATATCTCAATACCGAGAAAATGAATCACAGCTTAATTTACCTGAGACTAGACTTATTCTTAGATTAGCTTTCTGCCTCATGGTGATGTCATAAAAACTCAGTGCAAAGTTTAAGTAATTCACTATCCTAAGAAGTGGGTGGGGGAGGGAAAAAAGAAAAGTGATAGGAAGGGAAGGAAAGGATTGTAGTAAAGAGGAAGACAAAATTCAGTGCTACAGTTTTCCTTATTTATAACTGTATTTGTCTGAACTTTTTAATGTGCACATGGAAGAAGCACAAACTGTCTTAAGAAGAAAGGAAAACATATTGACTTACGTACCTGTCAAGTCCAAGGGTTCTTATTGGCCTGGCTTGATCACGTGCCTGAGGCAGTCCTCATGGCCAGGGGAATGCGAAACTCTCCTTGGCTGTCCTGAGCTTTTAGGTCCATCTTTTGTACCAGTTGTTGAGATTGGTACCTAAACTCCTGGAATTAATAGGAGGAGGGGAAAATGGGATCAGTTTGGAGAAGAGTGCTGAGCAGGTGGGCCCATGACCAGCACTCATTATAAATGATGATCATATGGAAGGGGGCTGACGACGACCCTTTTTTTTCTTTATATGACAGTCCTTTTTTTTTTTTTTAATTTAGTTATTTATCTTGAGAGAGAGAGAGGGAGGCAGGGAGAATCCCAAGCATCTTCCTATCTTCCGTGCTGTCAGTGCAGAGCCTGTTGCTAACTAACTTAATCTCACTAATCTTGAGATCACAGCCTGAGTCCAAATCAAGAGAAGGATGTTTAACTGACCGAGCCACCCAGGTGCCCCTTGGCTGCTTCTGTAATTGCCGATTGTCGCGGAGTTTTTCAGTGCCTGATGTATGTTCTGTTAGCATTCTCTCTCAGCTCATACTGGAGGCTTTTTAGCTTACGCTCATCTGGAGCTCCTGGAAAAATATGTATATACTATGGAAAAGTCAGAGCTAGAAAGGGATATCCTTTCTTCAGTCATCTGCTTTTTTCATTTTTTTATTAGACTCCAGTAAAGATAGCAACTTGGCCTTTTTCAGAACAGATGGGCCTATATGTGAGGTTTCTTGTTCTAAGAGACTGATTACAGGAGGTGGCAAGGCTTCTGGTAACCTTGGAAAATATGTTGCACGTATTTTTTAAATTCTATATCGTAATTTATTTCACACGCTCTGATTACAGTACTTGTATCCCGAAGCTGTAGCTCCTGGGGTCCTTCTTCCCTTTATCACAAGTTCCTTTCCTCCTAGTTTGGTCTCCTCTGTATGCACCTGGGAACTCGGAGCGTGGCATTTCAGCCGTGTCCTGGCCCTTTCCAGGTCCTTCCATCCTTCAGTCCTCTCTACCCTGCAGACTTGCGTTGCTAGACCCATCCAGCTCTCTGTGTTCTGTTTCCTGTTTCCGTGCTGCCGAAAATCGGCTGAAGAGAAGCATAGAAACTTGTGGACTTCCTTCTCCACTTGGCTGTGATCTGCAAAGAATTCTTTCTCTGCTTTCTCCATTCCTCACCACCTTTGCCCTTTTCCTCACCCAGAAGCCTCTGAACCTTCACTTTCAAGAGTAATTCTGCCTCCTGTTTGGGCCTGCTGTCCGTTTCCCAAGTAGCTTTTGTAAATCTGTCTTACGCTTGCTCTCTGTTTGCGGTAAGAAGGAGAAGGAAGACGTGGGTGACTCTGTCCCTCCCCCGGGTTCTAGATGCTGTTCTTTCCTGTTTCCTGTGAGACTTCGCACCGTTCTCTCCTGCGTGTTCCCTTTGGCCTTGCCGCAGCCAGATCCCGCTTGACTGCTGTGGGCCAGGTGTTGGGGTAGGAGCCCGGAGGATAGCAGTGACAGCTCCCTGTCCTCAATCTATTTATATTGTACTGGGACAGACAGAAATCCTGGAGAAAACCCACCCCACACAAATAGCTGATTTCCAGCCGTTGTATGTGCCATGAAGAATGCGATCCGGAGGGCCTAACCTAGTTCTAGATAGAGTCCAGTGAAGTTGTGGCATGATGCACTTGGGGTCTGAGCGACGCACAGGAGTTAATCAGGGAAGGGAAAGGAGTTGTTTCCCAGCATGTGAGCAGGGCCCAGACCATAAGGAGCACTCACATCTGAGAACGCCACCGTGGCTGCTGTGAGGAACGCGGGGAAGGAGGTGAGAAGAGACGGTGCAGGGCCTCATAGGCATGTAAAAAGGGGTTTGGTGTCAATCCAGAAGCTCCGTCCGACTTGAGTTAAGCTTGTTGTCTGTCTTGTGTGCGTTCCTCTGGCTCCGCGGCCCCTTCCTTCACGTCCTGCTCAGTTTCTCCCGATGGTGCTGTGCTCCCCCTGTTTCTTGGAAGGGTGGTTTCGTGCTGGGTCTCTGTACTTTGTGCCTCTTGCTTGTAGGAGGTTCTGCCCCTGCCCCTCCATTGTTGATTCCTACGCATAGATTTCCATCCATTTGTCTTTTGACCTTTCTGTGACATTCAACACATTTCTTTTTCTTTTTTTTTCTTAATTTTGTTTAAATAATCTTTACATCCATTGTGGGGCTTGAACTCACAACCCAGAGATCAAGAGTCATGTGCTCTTCAGACTGGGCCAGCTAGGCTCTCCTCGGCCCATTTCTTCTTTAAGAACACTGTTCTACTTGGACTTTCTCTTCCTTACCTGTTTTTCTTTTCCCTTAACATCTGGGACTTCTTAGTCTCTTTGGGGGGCTCTTTACCTTGTATGTTGCTGTCTCTGGAGCCTGTTTTCTCCTCTTTTGACCCTGCACTGTCTTCCTGGACATGAATAAATCCTGTTGTCTGTGTAGACCTGGAGTTCTGACTTCTAACCCTTTGTTTACAGCAGCTGTTTACTGAGTACCTACTAAATAGCATTAACTATGTTAGATACTCTGTGGTATAATAATAATAAAAAAAAAGGATAGTTTTTGTCCCTCTTTCCAGACACTGAGCTCTGGAAACCTTTGGAATTTCCTGAGTGGTGGGAGGGTCTTTTGTTATTCAGAATTAGCCCCATTAGAGTCTACCTGACTTTATGCTAATGAAGTGACTTTTAGCCCCTCACCCCTCAGCGGGGGAGAGGGATTGACTTTAATCACAGTGAGCAATTAATTAATTAATGAGTCATGTCTGATAAAGCCCCTTATAAACGTGCCAGAATGGTGAGGTTTGGGGAACATTTAGATGTGTGGATAGGTGGGCACAATATTTCCCAGAGGAGGAGAGGATATGGATGCTTTTCAACTTCCCTCCCCCATACTTTGCCCTGAGTCTCTTCCATTTAGTTTTCCCAGAGTTGTATCCTCTATAATAAAACTAATCACAAGTGTGATGGGTTTGGGGATGATGGTGGGGTGGTCCCAGAGCTGACGGCCAAGAAAGAATTCTTGAAGGCGGCTTTGGTGCAAAAAAGTGATTTAATTAAAGCACAGTGGACAGAAAGAGCTGCCCTGGTATCCTGACGGGTAACTCATTATATGCCCTCAGGTGGGAAGGGGGTCAGGGATAAAGTAAGTCTCTCTAAGGTATTTTGGTAGCAAGGTTTCCAGGACCTTGAAGGCCTAGCTGTTGCTAGGGAAACACCATTTATTACCATTTAATAAAACCTCAGTCATGAGACCCTTCAGATGTGTATCAGGGAGGGGGGGGCCATAAGCTTGGAGTATGATTGCCCGCATAGAATTGGGGAAGTTGAGATAAAGTAAGTAGACTTACAGGATCCTCGAGTTGGGATAAATTAAGCTAAGATTCTCTATTGCCCTCAGCAAAGTGTCATCATCGAGGCCGCTGAGCTTCTAGAGGGAGGTCACTCTGATGGTTTCAAGGACTTGTCAATGTGCTGTAGGCAGTAAGGGAAGTATTCATTTGCCTTAGTGTCCCAGGTCACCACGGCCAGCACTTAAATCCCTTTCCATTGTTCTTGGGTCGCCAGGAATGTCTGAGGAATATCACACTAGTTTACCTGGGGGCGGGGAGAAGAGGGTGGAGCTATCAGCCTGTGTTCTGTCCTCAGGCTGCCCCACGCTCCGCTCCCTCTTCAGGGATAGTGCTTTCTTGAGTTTGGTGAGTAGTTCTAATGAATCGCTGAACCTGGGGGAGGGTGGCGGTCTTGGGAACCCCCAAATTTGTAGTCTTCCAGCAGAAGTGCTTGTACTTTGGGGAAGGTACTCAAGACTTGTGGCTGATGTCTGAAATAGGACTGCGCCCTTCACCTGTGGAATCTACTAATTCCAGGTAGATAGTGTCAGAATCGAATTGTAAGGACATTGAAGTCCGAGAGCTGCTGTTAGAAGCGATCGCCTGGCCGTAGGGTATCTTGATCTCTCTATGGAATAGACTCAGTGCCTGTTGGTGAGCCAGGTAGGTGGACAGACAGTCGCAATGTAGCCAGGCAAGCTGGCAGCCTGGACCTTTTCTGTTTCTGAAGTTGGTTGCTAGATTCTGTCACTTCCTCTGCCCCTGGAGCATCTTGTGAACTCATCTCTTTCTCTCTGTGTCCATCGCTGTTGTATTGGCCCAGACTTCATCATTTTTCACATTACTACTTGGTTTCTGCTGACTGGTCGGGCTTGTAGGCCTAATCCATTCGGTTTTACCGACTCATTGTTGCCATGTGCTGCCTCACAAGAAAATCTTACCCTGTGTGTTCATTTCCTGTGCTTTTCAAACTTTGGTGTCAGGACCTTTGTATATATACTCTGATAAGTTATTGGGGACCTCAAGTCGTTTTTCTTTTTGTGGGTTGTTTTTAAATCTATCACTATTTGCCAGATTAGAAATTAAAACCGAGAAGTGTACAAAGTATGTTATTAATATCTGTAATAAGCCTACTGCGTGCTTACATAAATAACGACTTTTTATGGAAGCTGTTTTACAAACCAAAAAATAATTTAGTGAGAAGAGAGCATCGTTTTACATTTTTGCAAACGTCTTTTAATTCTGGCTTAATAGAAGACAGCTGGCTTCTCATAGCTGCTCCTACAGTCAGCTGGTTGCGAAATGTTTTGAAGGGGTTGAAAGAAATCTGGCCTCACACAGATATGTAGTTGGAAGAACTAGGAGCCGTTTGATGGCTTTTTCAGAAAATTGTGGTTATTCTTTGATACCATACCAAAACTTGACACTGCTAGTTTCTTGAGGTTAGTGGCGATGCGGAATCTGAAGTTATGTTAGTGAACTTTTCATACTCCGTTACAAAAACATCTATTAGTCCATCCTGCAATTTGAATGGATATTTTACATCTTTGTGATTTTGTAACGTCATGTATTGGTATTATATGAGTTCACTGAGTTATGTAGATCTTTCAAATGCTTGTATGTTTCATTAAAAAATACCCTGTAATGTCCTGTTTGTTACTGTTACCACCTATCTTATGAGAAAATTTTCTAAATGCCAGGAAGAAGTCTGACTCAAAGTGGCAAATACTAGGTTTCCAAATTCAAAATTTTTGCTCAAAAGCTCAGCTTTTCTCATTAGCCAGAAGTTACTGCCCATTTTTCTCGAAGCAATAGGCTCACTTCATTTTTGAGAAACCATCTGCCAAATACTTAAGTCTGAATAAGCATAGTTTTTCTGTTGTTTTGCTAAGTAAAAATTGTGTTCCATGAAAAAAGTGGCTAGTTCAGCTTGCAGCTCATTTGCACAAATGTGTTTTCTTGAGACATTGGTTGTAGTCTTTGTGTCATAGAAATGCTTTATGATTACTTCCCTTTTAGTCACACAAATATTAAACACATTTATTCAAGGCCTGAGATTTAATGCAGTTTTATTATTCCCCATGACTCATCAAGGACATCCTGAAGCAAAACTGGTGTTTGTTTTTTGTTTGTTTGTTTGTTTGTTTTTTGAGATAGAGAGCATGAGTTGGGGGAAGGGGCAGAGAGAGAGGGAGAGAGAAACCCAAGCAGGCTCCACAGATCAGCGCAGAGCCTGATGTGGGGCTTGAACTCACAAACCGTGAGATCATGACCTGAGCTGAAGTCAGACGCTCAGGACCCTGATTTTTTTTTTTTAATGTGAGTGTATGGCAGCAAGGAATACATACTAGTACGGTTTGGTGCCCCTGCTAAGGTGGCATCAATATACCCAGCCTTGTTTTTGTATCACTGCAAACACAATGAAAATAATGTCTGAGTATCATTATGGTAATAGTTTTGACCATTTGGACCCTTTGAAATGATCTTGGGAACCCCAGGGACCACCCTGAGAATTGCTACCTTATAACATTTTAACCTTTGTACCCAGTTTATTTATTATTTTTTAAAAACTTAAAATTTTTTTTATGTTTATTTGTTGACAGAGGGAGCAGGCCAGGGAGGGGCAGAGGAGAGAGAGAGAATCCCAAGCAGGCTCCGCACTGCCTGCACAGGGCCTGATGAGAAGCCCTATCTCATGAACTGTGAGATTGTGATCTGAGCTGAAATCAGGAGTCAGATGCTTAACTGACTGAGCCACCCAGGCACCCCTTAATTTTTTTTTAATGTTTGTTTAATTTTGAGAAAGACAGACTGAGAGGGGGAGGGGCAGAGAGAGAGAGGGAGACACAGAGTCCGAAGCAGGCTCCATACTCTGGGCTGTCAGCACAGAGCCCAACGCGGGCCTTGAACCCATGAACCATGAGATCATGACCTGAGCTGAAGTCAGCCACTTCACCCACTGAGCCACCCAGGCACCCTAAGAGGACTAAGAGGAAAGCACTTTGCGTTCCTCTTGTGACTTAAATGTATTCATGTTAATGTATTACGTGATGAACCTTTATACCTCTAATTAAATGAAACATGTCAGCAAATAGCTGGTAGGATATAGAGAGAGCGTCAAGAGAGCCTTCTGCGGTGTCATGTGAGATTATACTTAGGTCCAGCTCGAGGAATAAGCTGATTTCCTTTCTAAGTACACAAATGGTACCTATTTTCCCAATCAGGAGTCTCTCCTGGTATCATCTAGATTTTGGGTTATATGCAGTTGGGTTCATCAGATAAGTGACCTTTCCCTAAGTAATCAGAGTTGCTCATAGCTTTTATAGAATTTGCTTTAGAATGCCTTCTAGTATTATCTGACTCACACCCATGACTTCACACATACCCAGGAATGCTTGCCTAGGACCTGTCTCATGTGTTTTGCAAGAGGCTTTCCCATGTCCTTTCTAAAATTTGTTTTCTGTAAAGCTGTGAGATAGATGGTAGATAACCCTTAGGGTTTTTTTTTTTAATTTTTTAAATGTTTTCTTTATTTTTGATGGAGAGAGAGACAGAGCATGAGAGGGGAAGGGGCAGAGAGAGAAGGAGACACAGAACTAGAAGCAGGCTCCAGGCCCCGAGCTAGCTGTCAGCACAGAGCCCGATGTGGGGCTCGAACCCATGAATGTGAGATCTGACCTGAGCCGAAGTCGGAGGCTTAACTGACAGAGCCACCCAGGCGCCCCAACCCTTATGTTACAGATGAGAAAACCTCACGTTTTTATCATTTGTCGTAATGAAAACGTTACAAATGATGCATTGGGTAGCTGAGCTTACCTAAAAAATTCTTGATTACCACAAAAGCAGATAGTATTATAACATGATGAGATGAAATTTGGTATAAATGAGCATTTATCCTGATATCAGCACTTTAGTCTATCTTTGAATTCTATAAGGAGCGGGAATTTTCTGTAAAGGATTGTTTAAATATAGCCTAAAATTCTTTCACATTTTGAGGTCCTGTAACTCTAGACAGGTGTAGCAATGCTGGGTTCATTAGGCAGTTACGCCTGTAATTCTTGCTCAGAAAATGAAATGAAATCTATAAACTCTAACATTGTGCTGATACTGGTTTTGTTATGAAATACATTACCTTTTAGATTTCTTCTCAAGTTTGAGATTTAGGTTACAAAACCATTAACTGGTATATAATTATGTTGTAAATTTGAAGTAGATGGGCCTTTAGGCCCTGGCTTTGCTGGTAACTGTAACTTATAATTGCAGTCAAGATGCAATCTAGACGCCCTTGGAAATAGACAGTTGAGTCACAGTATCCTGAATACTCTTTTGTCAGATTCAGAAAAGTTAGAAAAGATCTAAATTAGAATGATAAAATGCCATTCACTCATCTGGTTTTCAGTTTACTTCTTTGTGACATTCCTAAACCTGATTTTTTTTTAAGTTTATTTATTTTAAGAGAGAGAGAAAGAACGTGCTTGAGCAGGGGAGGAACAGAGACGGAAGGAGAAAGAGAATCCCAAGCAGGCTCGGTACTATCAGTGCAAAGCCTGATGCAGGGCTTGAACCCATTCACCCTGAGATCATGACCGGAGCTGAAATCAAAAATCAGCTGCTCAACCAACTGAGCCACCCAGGTGCCCCCAGTTTTCTCTCTCTTAAAAAAAAAGATTTGTGCACACGGGGAGGGGTTGGAACTTGGAAAGTGACACATCAGAATGTAGCCACTAACATTTCTTTTTTTAAAGTCCTGAGGTATGTAACTGGGCAGGATCATGATTGTACAGCAAAGGGATTAAAAACACAAATTTTGAAGCAAAACTGCTCAGCTGTTGAGTGCATAACCATAAGCCAGCTATTTCACTTAGCTGTACCTCTGTTCCTCATCTGTGTAATGGGGTTGATATGGTTCTTAACCTTGTAGGGTTGTTGAGAAGATGTTAAAGGCATCTAGCACAGTGCTTCACTAAATAGTAAGTGCTTATTAGTTAAGAAATGACTATTATCATCACCATCATTATTTTGTCATCATTTGTGATCCAATCCTGGATTTATAATTTAAGACAAAAATGAAGATGTTGCCAGTTGATTCTTGACCTTTTTAAATTACTCATCATTCTTTTTGTCTTGTGGAAGGTTGGCATTTGTCTTAAGCTTGGTAGAGAGGGGAGGACCAGATGCGTGGTTGGTTTAAAGTGCTTTCATGCACTTAAAAAACATGATTAGATGTAAGAATTCGTAGCCCAACAACAAAAAGAACCCAATTTTTAAAATGGGCAAAAGACACAAATAGGCATTTCTCTAAAGAAGACATGCAAATAGCCAACAGTGCATTTAGTTGTTAGAGAAATAGAAATCAAACAGAGATGCCATTTCATACCCATTAGGATAGCTATCATAATAAAAAAGGAAAATGGCAAGTGTTGGCAAGAATATGGAGAAATTGGAAGCCTTATACATTAGTGGTGGGGGTGTAAAATGGGGTTGCTGCCACAGAAAACAGTTGTGTAGTTCCTTAATAAACTAAAGGTGGACTTACCATGTGGCCTAGCAATTCCATTCCTGGGTATATATCCCAAAGGATTGAAAACAGGTGTTCAGATAAAAACTTATATTCATTTACTTGTGGGATGTTGAAAATGTTCTGGAACTCATTGGTTGCACAATGCCGAGGTATAAATGACACTGAACTGTATATTTCAAAATGGTTAAAATGTAATTTTTGTTATGTGTATTCACTGTTTTATTTATTTATTTTAAGTAAGGTCAGCGTCCAACATGGGGCTTGAACTCATGACCCTGAGATGAAGAGTTGCATGTTTTACTGACTGAGCCAGCCAGATGCCCCTGTATTCACAATTTTAAAAATGGAAGGTAACATTTAGTTTATATTAGTGACAGCTTTGTCAAAATATTTTCTTAAACCATTTTTCTGTAATTTTTAGGATAGCATCATTTTCAGTTCATATATAGTTCAATGAAATGTGTCATAATTATCCTCATGTAGCTCTAGAAATGGTAGGAGATGAAAGCCATGAGAATTTTGATACGCATTCTTTCCTTAGTGTAGAGGTTCTGGTCTGGGAGTGTGGTCTGGAGCCTCTGGGGGCTCATTGAGACAGTTTTAAAGAGTTTGCAAGTTCAGATTATTTTTATAAGGGTAGTGGTTCTTTCCTCTTTTCATTCTCATTCTCTGTAAGTGCACAGCATAGTTTTCTAGTGGCTGTATGATGTTTGAGGACATCATCCCTTTGCTGGTTAGTGGTTTATGTGCTTGTGTATGTCTGTTTCGTGTAAGTTTCTAAGGTAAGCTCTGTGGGATCCTCAATTTTTAAAGAGTATTAAAGAGTCCTAAGGCCAGAAATGTAGAGAACCAATGTCTTAGTGAACATGTTATGTGCTAATAATAAAAAAAATTATGTATGAACTGCTTGTGTTATGTAGTTTTGAAAATACAGGGAGAATAAATTATCAGCCAAATGATTTTTTGTGGTTTTATGTCTTTATTTCTCAGAGATTATTGGATTTGGAACCAAGGTGTTCTTTTTGAGACCTGTAAGTCTCTAGTTTAGGAAAAGGATCTCAGTTACTGGTTAAGTTTATGGTTTTGAATTTGAACAACTTTTACAGTAGGAATGATACCAGATACGGTGATTAAATTTAACCATATTCGGTTCCCCCAGACTTTTATAATCTGTGATACATTTGAAGTATAACTATTGTTTACTGAGCGCTTACTATGTGTTTTCCCGTGTACTGATTCATCGAATCCTCCGAACAACCCTGCAGAATAGGTAGTGTTATAATGGTTAGTTAACTCACCTATGATCCCACAACCAGAAGATGGCAGATCTGGTATTCGGGCCCATGCAGCGTGACTGGAGTCTGCACTGTGAAGCACCGTGCTCTCTCTTGTCTACGTGTGCTGTATAATACTAGCTCGCTGGGAGTGTATATATAGGAAGTTCCCGTTCGGAAGGCTCGTATTTCTACCTCTTTTTGTACAGTTGACTCATGAACAGTGAGGGGGTTAAGGTGCCAACCCTTGGCACAGGCAAAAATCCACGTACGCTTTTTGACTCCCCCAAAAACTTAACTGGAAATAGCCTACTGTTGACTGGAAGCCTTACTGATAACATAAACAGACTAGAGACACTTGTATGCTATGGGTCTTACATACTGTATTCTTAAAGTAAGAGAGAGGAAAGAAAGTGTTACTGGGAGAATCATAAAGAAGAGAAAATACGTTTATAGTACTATACTCTCTGGGAAAAAGTCCTCATCTAAGTGGATCCATGCAATTGAACCCAGTTCATGGGACAACCGTACCGCATGGCAGTGGTGGTGGAATTGGGAGGCGTCATGGGGCTGGTGCCTAAGCCAAGGGCACCAGGAAAGGTAGTTGGAGGAGAGACCGGGAGCTGTGGGGGCTAGACTCATGCCCAGGGTGCTTCCGGTCCAGACTTTGAGTTGGATGTTTCTTTTCTTAGAGATTGGCTCTGCTTATGGTCTTTAAGAGGATATCTCCCCTTTTCTGTCTTTGGAACAAGATAGGTTTTCAGTTTTCTCCTAGTGTCTGTCTCTGAGGCACGCACTTATGCCAGTTGAACTTTTCTGACAGTTTTTGCTAACAGCTAAAAATGAGAAAATTGAAATGGGGAGGGTGTTCAAAGATACCCTGTTAGAAAAATAACAGAACTAAATAGGCACAAATGTAGTACTCATGGGGGTCTTTGGAATTCAAATAAACAAGGTTCTTCTGTAACAGGGTAACTTGGCCTTGGTGTGGGTCCCTCCAGGGCTAGGCTGGGTGCTTTGCCAGGAGAAATAAGGCAGGCCTCTAGCCCTGAGCTGGAAGGGGAATGTCAACCAGAGTCTGCCTTGGGAGTAGAGGATGTTTCCTCCTACCTCCTCCCCTTTTGCTTCTGGAAAGTCAGTCTTAATGCCACAGATCGTTTTCTAGCCCCAAGAGCCATACTGGGGTGAAGCAGAAAGCAGGGCTGGGGCCTGGGAATATTCCCCACACTTGGTGTGAACGGGAGGCTCCATTAGTGTTAAAAATTAGGCATTACAGTACTTTTCCTTTCCAGCTGTACTTCCCGTGAAAGATTTTCTTTGCTCTGTGGCCATATTGTTACTCTGTCCTGAACTGCTGGTGGGGGAAAGCTCGACCCTGCGGGTGGCAGGCCCAGACCCTCCCAGCGGAGTAGAGAGAGCCAGAGCCCCTACGGGAGAAATGTGCGCAGGCGGCCCCTCTTTGCTGCTGCTTTGAACACCTCTGATTTAAAAGGGTTCTGAAGGTGAATCTTTAAAAATCATTCTACGGGGGCGCCTGGGCGGCTCAGTCTGTTAAGCGTCTGACTTTGACTCAGGTCATGATCTCATGGTTTGTGGGTTTGAGCCCCGCGTTGGGCTCTGTGCTGACAGCTTAGAGCCCAGAGCCTGCTTCGGATTCTGTGTCCCTCTCTCTCTGCCCCTCCCTACTCATACTCTGTTTCTCTCTGTCTCAATAATAAATAAACAGTACAAAAAAATTTTTAAATAAAAAAATAAAAATCATTATATGCAGAATCTTAAAGATGCTGACTGCAGGGGCCCGGCCCTGAGAGGGAGGAGAGCAGGTGTTCCTCTCTAGGCTCCTTTCCATCACTGGTGGCCACGGAGCACGATCCAGTTGTGTTCATGACCGCTGTCCCAACGTTCCGGTTCCTTTGTATATACCAAAAGCAGGGAGAGAAGAAGTAGGTTTAGCTATTATTACATACCTGCATGAGAAAGGGCTGTTTGTGCCAGAATTTTCATTCACGCTTTCATGTTTGTCGACTTATTTTGTACTTTTCAATTTTTTTAATTACACAAAATAACATGTTTATGGTATTACAATCTGAGTGGCTTCATGGTTACTCAGCTGCCCGAGTCAGAAGCTTATACCTCATCCTGAATTCCTGAACTCCCTCGTAATTATGCACTACTGATCGGGCTTCGTTCTCAAAGATCCCTCACTCCACTCTGGCACCCGCCTTGGACCTGGTCTCTCTCCGGCCAGTTCCCCCTCCTTCCATATCGTTTTCCACTGAAGCAGCAGTTTTCAGGCTTTTTCATCTTGGGACCCCTTCATTCAGCTGAGGAGCCCTAGCTAGCTTTTGTTTATGTCGGTTCTTATTTATTGTAATAAAATTAAAACTGAGAAATCACTCATTTTTAAACTCTTCATTCATGAATTCATTTAAAATGAATAAAGTCCTTACAAGTTTGGAGAAATGCGTCACAGTTAACTACACAACTTCACCGGAATTGTGGCAGAACAGTGTTCTCCTGAATTATACTCTTAGCAAGTTGAATGCCTAGTAAAAATCTTACATACAGTCTTGTGTGTTCATCTGTAAAATGGAATTTGGTTTCAGGCTCAGATAATTATAAATGGGTTTTCTCCCCTCTGTGAATGTCCAGAGACATTTGGGAGTTACATGGGATAATTCCTTGTATGAAACCGTTGAAGCAGCCTGTTAAATGCCAGTGGGGCCTCCCAGTGAATGTTACAACCAAAAATACTATATGTTTCCCAATATCCACTGCGGACTTGTACACACCCATTGAGAACCACTGATCAGTGGAATCTTGGCTGGGTTAAAAATTTTTCTTTAATGTGGGATGATCATTTTAAAAGTAAATTACATTATAAGAGAACTTCAGGAAGGAAGAGCAAGTGCCTGTAATCCCATCACCCAATGTAATCAGTAATAATATTTTGTTCCATATTTGTGTTGCTTTTTTTTATTCTTCTAGATAATTTTAGATTCTACTAGATAATTATCTAAATCTAGATATTTTTTCCCCTTCAAAAAATGGGATCATTTAGGGGTGCCTGGATGGCTCAGTTGGTTAAGCGTCTAACATTGGCTGAAGTCATCATCTCACAGTTTGTGGGTTCGAGGCCTGCGTCGGGCTCTGTGCTGACAGTGCAGAGCCTTGGAGCCTGCTTTGGATTCTGTGACTTCCCCTCACTCTCCCTTCTCCTGCTTGTGTTTGGTCTTGTCTGTTTGTTTCTGTCTCTCTCTCAAAAATAAATAAACATTAAAAAAAAATGGGATCATTTAGAAATGATTTTTTTTACTTGGCTTGATGCTACTTGATTTTACCTAGTTCATATGCCTCTTTTAAAATCGTAACATCATTTTTATTCTTGAATTGACCGTACAATTAGCATAATCTCATGTAAGGTGCAGGGGGGCCTTAGTTTTGCTCAGTCAGTTAAGCCTCTGACTTCAGCTCACTCAGGTCATGATCTCAGGGTTCATGAGTTCGAGCCCCGCATCGGTCTCCCTACTTTGCCCCTCCTCCGCTTGCACTCTCTCTCAAAGATAAACATTTTATAAAAAATAAAATAACATTTTTATTATTGATTTTTCTGGAGAACTAGCATAATCTCATATAAGGTGCAAATAATGCATACTCATGTACTCACTTTTAACAGTAGGTGTTAACATTAGGACAAGAGTGGAGGGGTCAGAGCAGAGTCTGGATTTGTAGGGAGTTGGACGGCATTGAACTAGTGACTGAACCTTTCAAACTCCACCCAGTTTTCTCATCTCTAACAAGTATTAGAGATAATGTATGTATTGGTTCTTGGGGGCGCCTGGGTGGCTCAGTTGGTGAAGCTCTGAGCTCAGGGTTTGTGGGGTTGAGCCGGCATCCGGCTCTGTGCTGACAGCTCAGAGCCTGGAGCCTACTTCAGATTCTATGCCTCCCTCTCTCTGCCCCTAGCCTGCTCAAGCTCGCTCTCTCTGTCTCAAAAATAAGTAAACATTAAGAACAAACAACAAATAAGTGAAGTTCCAGCCCCAGGATAGAGGGAGATGCTTGCCTGGCCCCTGGCTGAGCCGAATGGACTGCAGGCTTCTGGAGGGCAGGGCGGATGTCTCCCCTTTGTCTCTAGCACTAGCTCAGTACTTGATTCATCAATCCGTCGAACAAATGGATGTGGCAAAAATTTGTTACTCTGACCATGAATAAACCTTGTTTTATTTCTATCATGCTTATAATAACTCCATCACAGGTAAAGGACTATATTAATTATCTTATCAAATCTCAGTAAATCTTGTCCCAAATGGGGTCACTCATTAGTTTGGGATAAAGATGTTTCTGAAGTTTTGGGCACACCTGGTTGTTGTATTAATACCGAGCTATGGCTTGAACATTATTGTCACCGGTATTCTGGCTAATTGATTGTGCAGCCCTGCCCTTGACACGTGTAATTAAATGAGCTTGCATTCAGTGTGTTCCTTCCTTAAGCCAGTTGTGTTGACCTCAGAGGCTGCAGGAGGCTTGAAGCCATGTCTTTAGGACTCATTGGTGCCTTTAAGACATCTTTACAGGTATGATTTTCTTTAATTGTGGATCTTTTTTTCCTTCAAAATTTTATTTGCAGCTGTTAAGATATGAGATTTAACTGTTCAGTCCCCCGGAATGTTTTAATTTGCTACTATTGGAATTCTAAAAAATTTAATTTGAAAAATGATTTGACTTGTTTTTAGGGGAGTTTCTGGATTCTGAAAGGCCCAAAGCATAGAGGCAGAAAGAGTGGTTCTCAGCCTATAGCGTGCATCAGAATCACGTGGAGGACTGCTAAGATGGGGGTTTGGTGCCCACCTGGTTTCTTATTCACCAGGCCAGGGTGGGCCCAAGAATTTGCGTTTCTAACTAGCTCGTCTGTATGCCACTAGAGCAGGTCTGGGACCAGACTTTGGGAACCGCTGGGCTACAGTGTCGAGGGAGGTGATGGAGCCCAGTGTGTTTGAGGAGAGTTCCCTTTGTGCTCCCAGAAGACATTAGAATAATAAAGAAAAACCAGTTTTGGAACCGGAAGAGAAGGCGAACATGGGCATAAATCCTTGAAAATGCTCTGTGAGAGTTGTAATGGTCGTTAAAATCAAGATTGCAAAAGAGGGTTGGGAATAACTTAATTTATACAAGTTTATCTTACCTTTTAAGAACTAAGTAATGTAATGCATATTCATAATGGAAAGCATATAAATTCAGAAAATTTTCTAGAAGAGACGAGAAATTTCTTCAAATTATAATTTTATCACTTGAAGATATCTTCTGTTAATTTTTTTGATAATTCCATTTAGTAAGTCTTTTATGCATAGGATCTTTGATTTCGTTTGTCCCCTCAAATGACGTTTTATTTATCCAACAATGTATGCTCATTATAGTGAAAGAAAAAGATCATGAAGAGCACGTAATCTTTCCAGACAGGCATACTACTTTTAGCTTCCTGAAGTTTTTTCATTAGAGACTTCTTTCTAGGACGAAAACTACTGTTAGATATTATCCCGACCGTCTGGTTTTATTACTTAAATTTTTTAATGCAATGTCTTTTCGTGTCATTAGATGTGATTCTGAAGCAACTTTTTTTAGGTACAGAGTAGCCTAATCTGATAAACATAATTTATACCTAAATCTTTTCAGACAGCCCCTTAAACCCTCACCCTTACTATGGATTCCCTGAGGTGCAATTGGTAGATCAAAGAGCATGTAAACAATAAACTATTATAAAAAAAAAAAAGAAAGAAAGAAAAAGACAGAGCATGGAAAATCTAAGGCTCCTGATATACTTTACCAAACTGTCTTCAGGAAGGGCTTAGTAATTACTGCCCAGGCTTCAAATCTACATCCTTGCCATTTTAAGGTCTGCCAGTTTGATAGGTGAAATACAGTATCTCCTTGTTATAATTCTGTTCTTTTGAGGATAAGAAGCTTAGCACTTTTTTTTCATGTGTTAATTGCTCATTTATATATCTTCTCTTTGAATTTCTGCTCTTGTCCTTGTCACATTTTCTTCTGGAGTTCATCTTTTTTGTTAATTTATGTGAGCCTCTTATACTTAGGGATTTTAATTCCTTAGTTCAGATGCTTCAGATATTTATGGCCAATTTTTTATTTGCTTTTAAAACTTGTGGTTTTGTTCTTTTATAGAGGTGTTTAGCTCCCCTCCATCCCTGCAAGTCCATCATTATTTTCCATTTTTAAGAATTCTTTCTCATGATGTTTAACAAGAAAATTCTCTCTGTGATTTATAAATGGTAACCCTTATTTTCTCCTAGCACACTTTAATGGTTTCATTTTTCACTGGAATCTTTGAACCATATGTAATTTATTTTGGTGTGAGCAAATAAATTTATTCTAGTGTGAGCAAGCGTGGTTTACATTTTTGTCCATTTTTACTGTTAGGTGATACATTTTCTTAATATTTAATTATTCTGATCACACTATGCAAACAGGCAGATTTAGATAGCAAGTTGGAGATAAGCATTAAGTTGTGGGGGGTTTTTAATGTTTATTTTGAGAGAGAGAATGCATGGGTACATGAGAGCACAAGAGGGGAGGAGCAGAGAGGGGGAAGAGAGAGAGAATCCCAAGCAGGCTTCTTGCTCTCAGTGCAGAGCCCTATGTAGGCTCCATCCCATAAGCTGTAAGATCATGACCTGAGCTTAAACAAGAGTTGGACACTTAATCTACTGAGCTTCTCAGGTACCCTAATAAGCATTGTTTTCACACTGCTTTGAAAAGCACTGGGGATTCTGAGAAGGCTTTAAAGGGTTTGACATGGGAACATAGAAGTTGGAGAGTGGGGAAGAGTTGGGCAAGCATGTGGGCATTTGTAGCTCCCACTTCTCCCAAGAACTACGGACTTAGATGCTCAGCGGGGCACCTGCGAGGCGGGTCTTCCTGGGTAGCTAGTAATGGGGTATGTAAGATTAA
Source organism: Suricata suricatta (assembly GCF_006229205.1). Taxonomy (NCBI): domain Eukaryota; kingdom Metazoa; phylum Chordata; class Mammalia; order Carnivora; family Herpestidae; genus Suricata; species Suricata suricatta. Next base: position 12,859,688 of record NC_043704.1, on the reverse strand, counting down.
TGTGGTCAAAACAGAATTCTTTTATTTTTTTATTTTTTTAATTTTTTTTTCAGAATTCTTTTATTTTTAAGATTTTTTAAAGTTTATTTTTCTGAGAATGAGAGAGAGTGGGGGGAGGGTTGCAGAGAGAGGAGAGAGAGAATCCCAATGAGGCTCTGCACTGTTAGTTCGGAGCCCGAGGTGGGGCTCAGTCTAACAAACTGCGAGATCATGATCTGAGCTGAAATCAATTCCAACATTTGACCAAGTGAGCCACCCAGGCGCCCCTAAAGATTTTATTTTTAAGTCCTCTCTACATCCAACGTGGGGCTCATACCTACAACCCTGAGATCAAAATAGTCACATGCTCTACTGACTGAGCCAGGTTGGCTCCCCTAAACAGAATTCTTAGTGCTATCCCTACCCTAATCTGCATATGTAGACCTTTCTCGTCTTAGTAAATGGTGCCATTACCCGCCCATGTGTGCAGCATGAAGGTGTCATAATTATCCTTGTTCCCTCTCTTCCTCTCACCTCGATTCTAATCCATTGTTAGGCTTTCTGTCCAAAATATATCCTGAATCTGACCAGCCCTCATTATTTCCACTGTTAACAACATTGGTTCTGACCACCGCTGTCTCACTCCAGGGTCTGCCGTGCCCTGCTTGCCGGTTTTCTGATTGCTCCCTGTTTACCAGGAATCGATTCCACACTGTAGCTTCTACTGCATAAATCAGGTCATGTCATTCTCTTGCTTAATAACCTTTCAAAGATTTCCCACACTTAAAATCCAAACCTCACTTACAAGAGATCCTTGTGGTCTGGCCTCTCTGACCTCTCCAGTTTCCTCTTTCTACACTGCCCTCATTTACTTTATACCAGCTAACCTGGCCTCTTTCTATTCCTTCAGCAGCTTCTTTTCTTTCTTTGGATCTCTGCGTGGGCTAAACCTTCTCTACAGCTACTCAGAAAATACCCCAATGTCGTCTTAGAGAGCTTTCCATGACTGCCCAGGCTCACCTAGGACAAGTAACCCCGGACACTGCCTCCGGCTATCACATACCTTGTTACCCTACCCCAGGTTCTTTGGAGTGGTTCTTTGTACGTGAAATGATCATATTTATTTGTTTACTTATTTATTAGCTATCTCCTCATTCTAGAATACAAGCGCCCTAAGAGCATGGACTCTGTTTTTTTCCTTTCTCAGTTCCCTACAGTTAGCCCCATGCCTGGCTCCTGGTACTGATGGTGGGTGGGTACCCGGAAGCCGTTTGTGGAACTGCTCCCATCCGGTGGCTACCCACACTTGGCCGGAGCGGCTCAGCTTTTGTATCTTGAGCTTATATGAGGTTTTGTTTACAGAAAACTTTCCTGGTTAACAAAAGTTTGAAGATAATTTCCTTAGATGCTAGGAATTTAAGGATATATGAGAAAGAAAAGATTTTATTTTGAAATTTGCCCGAGTATTCCATTTATTTCTTAAATATCTTGGTGTATGGTTCCCATCTTTGTAATCTGAAGGAGTGAGCATGAGAACAGCATAATGATTTTAAACATTTCTTGCCCAAGAGTACTTTTCTTTATATACCGAATTGCATACCATAGAAGGTTTTTATCCTATAATTAAGAAGATTATGAGATTGTATCCTCTTATATGTTTATTTACCCTTTTTAATGAGCACTTCCTGAATCCCAAGCCAAAGCATTTATGTGGCTTTATTTTGTAAATATTTGTGTTCCAGGTGTGTTATTCATATAAATGTATATTCCCCTTGACCTGTATGTGTATGCATAGTATTTGTGTTTTCTTTTTCCCCATTAAGTTGTAAACACTCTATTTTATGACCTCTTTTTAACATTTATTTATTTTGAGAGAGAGAGAGAAACATGAGTGGAGGAGGGGCAGAGAGAGAGGGATAGAGAGAGAGAATCCTAAGCAGGCTCCAAGCTGTCAGCGCAGAGCCCAACATGGAGCCTGACACATAACTTGAACTTCAACCTGAGCCGAAATCAAGAGTCACGTGATTAGCAGACTGAGCCACCCAGGTGCCCCTCCAGTGTATGACTTCCAGGCTGCCGGTTTAACGCCTCACTGCATCAGTATTCTGTTCTGTACCAGGTCGCCTCTCCCGTAAATGAATCAGATTTTGTGACACTTGTCCCGTGACAGTTTTATGTATTTTAGTTTTTGGCTACTGTGTGAATTAGGAACTCTTCTTAGTTGTATTTTAAGTTTTATTACTTTCTACATTTTAACCAGTAAGTACAAAGAGATTTCCTTTTGTTTTCGCGTTTTGTGTTTTCATGTTATTGGGAGCATGCAGTTTTTACAACTGTTGTTTTTATTGTGGATTATGAATCTTATGAAAATAAAATTGCTTTTTTAACACATACAGCTTTTTCCTTGAAATTGTGCTTTATTAGTTTAGTGACTCTTGTTATTTGTGTTTTTTGGTCTTTACTCATATTTTTAATCTATTTTATTTTAGGTACATTCTGGCTAGCTTGGCCTGTTCTCCACAGCAGCCTGTTGTTTGATAGATATAATATTCTTTTGCATTTTATTGTTTCTAGAGCAGGTATCTTTTAGTTTAAAAAAAATCATGCCGTTAATTTTTAAAAATTGGCATATGATTTTTTTTAATGTTTTTTATTTATTTTTGAGAGACAGAGAGAGATAGCACGAGCAGGGGAGGGTCAGAGAGAAAGGGAGACACAGAACCCAAAGCAGGCTCCAGGCTCTGAGCTTGTGGTCAGCACAGACCCCGACGTGGGACTAGAACCCACTAACCGTGAGATCATGACCTGAGCCGAAGCCGGACGCTTAACTGACTGAGCCACCCAGGCGCCCCCAAAATTGATACATAATTGACATAATATTATACTAATTTCGGGTATACAACATAATGATTTTTACAGTTAATTTATTTCAAAGGAAAGTGGTAGATTTCATTCCTCTGGACATTTCTTGTTACTTTGTGTCCTATGGGATATTTTTGTTGGCACCAGTTTTTTGAAGTTTTTTTCAAGGATGGGAACCTCACACATGTCTCAGGGTTGAGTGAGAGAGCGGCTGCATGTGCCTGAGGGCAGCGTGTTGACCTACCTAGACTTTTGGAGAGAAGATGAAACAAAACAAGCGCTGGGCGAGTAACTGCTCAGATCGGGGGGCCCAAGTGGTATCATTGGTCTCTTACAAGATTAAGTTGTAAATCCTATCAGGGATACAGCTAGGGAGGACTTTTTTCTGCCTCCTGCCAGCTGGTGAGTGGTGTTCTTCCAAATATCAAGTGTCGGGGTTTTGCAAATTAGCTTTTCCTAAAATTATTCTATATTAAGAATCCCAAATCTCGGTAGTTTACAACAACAAACCTTTATTTTTCACATTAATGCCTTTCGTGGGCTTCATTCCAGGGCCCAGTATGAAAGAGGGAAAAGAATCACCATAGAACCTTTCAGTGGTTCCTAACACTTCCGCTCAAAAGTGGCAGATGCCGTTGCTACTTATACTTCATTGACCGAAGCAAGTCACATGGTCAAGCATGCCCTCAGTGGGCAAGAAGTATAATCCTTTGCAGGGATGGGCAGGTAGGGAAGGATCTGGCAAGAAGAGGGCATCAGTTTGACAATAACAATGTCTGCCGCGGTGCAGTTGGGGATCTAGTGATAGTATACGAAGGCTTCCCACTCGCTTGAGAGGCGTTCAGGGTTGGAGGTGGGGGCAGGTTTGCAGCTCACGCTCTCAAGCACTTTGCGAATTGACTAGTTAATGTCTTTAATATTATTTTTGGGATCTTAGCAGACAGTGGACCTAATAAATGATAGCTTTTTTTAAAATTTATTTTTATTTATTTTGAGAGAAATATAGAGAGCAAGTGGGGGAGAGGCAGAGAGAGAGGGAGACAGAATCCCAAACAGGCTTAACGCTGTCAGCACAGAGCCCGATGCAGGGCTCGATCTCACAAACCATGAGATCATGACCTGAGCTGAAAACAAGAGCCAGATGCTTAATCAACTGAGCCACCGAGGCACCCCTAACACATGATAGCTTCTTGATAAACATTAATTGATTCGTTGGCAAAGAGGTCTAACAATAGTAAGAAAGTATTCTCATTGTAGTGCTTTTTACAACTTAGCTTGAGACCATTTTACAGTCTCCTTTATTCCTATAACTTGCACCTTTTATATACTAAATTAAAAAATGATTTTTGGGCGATCCTTTTTGCTATGCAAAAAAAAATTTTTTAATGATCTTTCTAGAAAATTTGAAAAATGTGTATTAAATACAAGCAAGGCAAAGATCATCTTTTGTCTGGCTACTCAGGACCATAACTGATCACATTGATTATATACTCTGCTGTATTTCCTTTTCCTCCCTTTTTTCTCCATATAGTTTTTGAACAGTGTCCATGTTCATAGTCCTATTGTAATCACTTATTTTTCTCCTTTTGCAGTATCTCTTGTTTAACAGGGTTGTGAATCAATACTTCAAAGGTCGTAGCTGACACAGAAAGTAGTATTAAGGTGAATTGTAATGTTCCTTGTTCTCTTTCTCTTTTCTCAAGTCTGGACTCCTCCATATGAGCTGTTAACTCAGTCACGCAAATGTTATCCCCTATTTCTGTTCCCTCTCTGACCACCGCACGGATGGAAAAGAGTAATGCAAGGTGTAGGCCTGGAGCGCCTGGGTGTCTCAGTGGGTTAATCCTCGGACTCTTGGTTTCGGGTCAGGTCATGATGTGGCGGTTTTGGGAGTAAGCCCCATGTTGGGTTCTGTGTGGACAACTGTGAGCCTGCTGGGGATTCTTTCTCTCCCTGTCTCTCTCTCTCCCCTCCCCCACTTGCATGCACATGAACTCTCTTTCTCTATATCTCACAAAATAAATACATAAACTTAAAGTTTAAAAAACAAGATAAAAGGTGCAGGCCTGAAAATGAAGAGGCCAAGGAGATTATCAGACTAGATTATCAGCTCCTGGAGAATCAAGCTCGTTTCCTTGTTTTCCTTTCATTTTGCTTTTCACTCAGAGATCACTTGTTTATATCTTGGAATCTGTAGGTCCTTTGAATGATCCAAACGTCAAGAACTTGATAATAAATTGATTTTAATCCAATCATCATTTTGTGACTGATACACTAGAGAGAAGTTGAAAGTGAGTCATTCAAGAACTTTGCCCCTGCTTGAACCTGTGTGTTGAGCGCCTGCTTTAAAATCGAAGGTTGAAGCATTTTTTAGTTTGCAACTGACTTTTTTTTGTAAGCAAGTCATTGAACACGTTTACAGTCCTTTTTTTTTTTGCATCATTAATCATCTTTCCTCTGACCTCTGGAAACGTGGCTAAATCTTGAACCATTTGGCCCTTCACAATGTGGGGAAATCCATCCTGCTGGGGCGAATGCATGAAATAATTGTTGTCACAGTATAGATCCGCGACTGGTTTGTCTCCTGTGATGCACAGATTGAATCCCTTGTATGTTACTAAAAGGTGCCTTTTGTGTCCATTTATAAGAGCTCTGATCAGAGCTGTAAAAGTTACCATATGGATGACATGGTTAACCTTCTTTTGAATTACTCCTGCTACTTCATGTAATTTTCAAATATTTTGAAATATCAAATGTAAGCTCTGATGGGAGAGCTGTGATGAATTGCTGTTTTAGTTTTTTATAGTTGCTATCCATTTTAGAAACATTCACTCTGCCAAATAGGTTAGCAGTGTGTGCAGAATGACAGCTTAAATTATGTGCATGTTTGCTATTGAAGCAGATGCCTCTAAGTAAAGCTACCGGATCAAAGAGGAGAAAGATTCCCATGTACTATGTTAAGAGACTGTGAGCCCTTGGAGATTTTCTTTGTTTCCCACCCTCGATTTTAATTTTCTCTAAGAAAGGATTTTGATTAATTCTGTGTTAGTAGAATGCTGATAACTTTGTAAAGAAATGTGATTCAGTAATAACTTCGAGTTTCCGTGTGACTGCTTATCTAATCTAACATGTATCTCCTTTAAGAAAAGTGTCCGTGGTTAAGGTCAATTCACAGGTCAGACATTAATCTTGATTGTCAAGTGTCTGCAATCATTTACGGAGACTGAAGAGATCTTGATGGCACTCATCTGAGTACTGATTCTATTGAATAGAAGACAGGGCTCTGGTCTCTTTTGTGTTGCAGTTCTTAGCAGGATCTGAAAGAATGAAAAGTTCCAAAGATGGACTAGCATGATGTATGATAGTATTTATTAAAATATAGGCAATATGTTAAAAATTAGTTTTGTTTAGTCTAATGGAAGGTTAGCTCTTAGAAACTGATAAAAAGGATAGTTTAAAATTTGCTAAGCTGTATTTAAAGTCTGGGTTTGTGGGTAGAAACAGTTTCTCTAGGGTATCCCATAATTCCCTTTATTTCAGAAAGAGTGTGGTCAGGATGAAATAAAAAATAACTGGTCATTCTTTCAAATCAGACTTAACTGGAATGACATATAAGGGGGAAAAAATACCAATCTAGAGACAGGTGATTTCTTAATTCAGCTTTTTACTCTGGTGGGAACACCAGAGGACCACAGGGTCATTTTGATTGTTTCATAACTATTAAGTTTTCAAACGGTAGTTATATTCTATTCCTTTTGGATTCTTGGTTAAGTAACTCCTGAGCTGGTGGCTTATACAAATAGGCTAATGCAGAGATACTTTCTAAAACTAGCTTTCTTTTCTTTCTTTAGTTAGCCTTTTATTATGAAAAATTCCAACACCTACAAAAGTGAGGAGAGTATAAACCCCATGAACCATATCCATTACCCAGCTTTAGTAACTGTTAACTCTTTGGCAGTCTTGTTCCAGCTCCCCTCCTGGCCCCACTCCAGATTATTCTGAAGCAAATTCCAGACATCATTTCATTAAAGTGAGTTGCTTCTCATAGAGACAGGAGAAGCCATTTTCCCTGTTGGCATTAGCACAGACACCCGGGGCCGAATAGAATTTATACGAATATAGACTTTGCGTTGGAAGAGTTTACCTTGTAAGAAAGGAGCTCATATTTTCACTAGAAACTTTCTTCAGGTTTCTCTTATCTTTCATCCCAGGTGGGTCTGCAGAGTTCTTAAGTTCTTATCTGTTTGGAAATTCCTGTAGCAAGTTCAGGTTTTGTCATTCTGTGCTGTTTTGGCTGTGCCTTATCTAAGTCGGATTGAGGGAGGAAAGAATTATTTCACTAAGAGCTGGCTTTGAGAAGAGTTAGATATATTCAGTATATTCAGGAAGTACCCCTTAATGTTGTAATAATATACTGGCTTTTAAAGGTACCTCATCATAATAGCTCTTAAAAAGTACAAATAAAATGCTTAAAAGTGATCTTTTGTCCTTGCCGTCAGTGGGACAATTTAATTCCTTTTTTGGGGCAAAATAAAATTTTCTTTCAAGCACCTGAGATCTACAAGTATTGGTTGACTCATCCTTTGTTAAACCTCTTCATTTCCCAGGCCAGTGAGTCTTTTTGTGTATGTTGACCTTGCACTTTAAACTGAATTCCTTTCCTTTGAATGAGGCATAAAGCTGTCAGTTCGTGTTGGTTAGTGTGAGAATTTTTACTTTTTCTGTGATTTCTAAATTTCAAATGGTTTTAATAATAATAGTTTTTTCAATTTACTCCTAAAAAATAAGGTGGATTCAACATCTCATAGAATACTCCAAGTGTTTTTCTTTTACAGCTGAAGCCGATTTTGCCTTAACTATTAAATTTTAGAGTACAGTCCTTGAACTTAGGTAACCTACATTTTACGTTGTTACAATTACAGGGTACTTGGTGACTTGGCTGTATCGGATGCTGGAAGTACTAGACTGAGCTAGATCAGGAATCTAATTTGCAGAGTGATTAAATATGCCTCTACTTCTCCTCAGTAGCCAAACAGAAGTAATTATATTTACATTTTACCGATTTCACAGAGATATTGTTAGAAGTACTATAATTAGATTTTCTTTTAATTTGCAAAAATATTTGAACTGCTTCACAGATAGGTACTATATAAAAGCAAGGTGTTATTAACATCTCATTTTTCTTGCTTTTGACACTAGAAACATACATTGCTATTTCTCTTTTTGGATACAGGTTCTGATACATGTTTTGAAATGTGTTCTCTTAATGTTTTTAGCAGCCGGGATACTATAAAAGCATTCTTGTGTCCTATTTTTAGTACACAGTGATGAGTCTGGATAGATGGCTAAGTTAATGGCAAGGCAATTGAACTGTGCTAAGTGCTCGCCTGCGTATCTTTCTGGCCTCTCCATTTTCCGGGTAGAGTTACTGTTTACAGCGACACGTTTTGCTCTCTGTGACTGGGAGGTCTGACTCCATCTGCCTGTTGCCTGACTGCCTCGAACTCCATTTTTGTCTTCTTTCCCTCTGTTTTGTATTTTAAATTTCAGGATGGATGATCTCGTTGGTTAACTACTGCAGGGAAGAAGAGTGCTAATAAAAGCAGAATGAGATTCTTCACGTATGGGGCATGATGTGCGAGTCCTAGAACTAGTGAGTGAGCAGATCTGACACTAGACTCTCCAGTTTTCCTCGACGCCCACTGTGTGTTTACGGGGAAAATTGTTCTCTTTATCTGGTGTGGGTGGTGGTGTTTGTCGAGGCTACTATGGTTGATTTTTCACCACCACTTAGACATGCTTCACATTCACGTATATTTTACGGAATACTCACTTTCCTTTAGTCCTAACCATCGCTGGTCCAATTTTCTACTTAATGAAGTTGAAAAGAGTTTTAACCTTAATAGTGAAACAACTTCCCAGCTACATTGGGAAGCTTACAGGCACTGCTTTGCTTTTCAGTAGGAGATGCTCTGTGATATATTTAAGTTTTGATAATTTCAATTTGTAGAATTTGGAACAGAAGTAGTTTTTCAGGGAACAGGACAGATTTCTTACAGGGTGGTCTCCTTTGTTACATTGTTTTGTTGACCAACTTGGAGGGTTAGTATCAGTTTCAATTGGAAATGAACTAGCTTTGAAGATACATGAGGCGCTCCTGGGTGTCTCATTCCTTTGGGTCTCTTGTTTCGCGGCAGGTCTTGATCTCATGGTTCCTGAGCCCCTCACTGGGCTCTGCACTGATGGTGTGGAGCCTACGTGGGATTCTCTTGCTCTGCCCCCAACCCCGCCTTCCCCTGCACATGCATTTTCTCTCTCAAAATAAAACAAATGAGATGACTTGCTTTTAGGACAGTCTCCCGGATACGTGGACAGGGACAGTTGTAAGTGGATTATGAAATGTTAGTGGCCCTCATTATATCATACAGCTTGAATTGGCATCCTGCAGCAACCGCCTTTTAAAATGTTCTTAAAAACAGGGATAACCTACTTTGGTACTGAGTAAACAAACAGGGAAGCCTCTGATGTTAGACTGAAATTGTTTGATTTTAAGGCCAAATAAATGAAGACTGTTTCTAAGAAAACCTTGTGCTGTGCACCGGTTAAAAAGAACTCCTAAGCATTTTTATCGTTGCCCCCAAAATAGCACATTTCTAGAATAAGATTACCTAGTTTATAAAAAAAAAAAAAAAGCCACCTTGTGTATGTTAAGATATTTAAGTAAAATAAAGTCATTAGTATTCTACTTGTTTTCCTTGAAAAGGCATATGTTTAAGCATCTGCTTCATTAGTTGGACTATATTTTACATATTTCTGTTAGAACTCCAGATAACTGACTTGAAAATTACATGACTAATGTAATGCTGTGAAATTCAGGAAACTAGTAGTTCATTTCTGTTGAATTCCTTGAAACATCATTGCGAGTCAAAAGTCAACTTTAAAACTTCTTACTTTGGGGCGTGAGGTTTTGTGTGTATGTTTTTGCTTTGGTGTCTGTTACCTTGGAGAATTGAAATTGGCTTCTGAACCTGTGGAGTTCTACATTATAGCAGGAATCTCGCTGGGAAAGGACTCCTTTTTCAGTTCGCACTCTGCACACGTGCCCACTGAAGATGGAAGGGTAACCACACGGAATTCTCAATTATTTACTTCATTCGTTCAAAAACCCATTCATTCAGTAAGCATTGTTTGTATGCCTTTTATGGGCCAGACCATGTAACAGATTTAAGAAACAGGATGTAAGCCTGATCCTGTAAGCTTTCTGACTCAGCTGCTTTCTAAGATAAAGTGGTTTACAACAGATCTGGTTCTAAGCTAAGAGCATGTGAAACAAGAGGAGATTCACTTAAACCATTGTTAGGGTCCAAAGAAGACATGTGGCCCAAATTTAGAATGGCGGGAAGAGTTAGCCAGGGCAAGAAGAGAGGACAGGGAGGGAGCATGGGCAGAAATCTGCAAATGGTAGGTAAATTCAGTTCTTTTTGTAAGAACAGTTCCCTAGTAAATAGTTACCAACCTGTAGTAGTTATACGATAAATAAAATACTTATGGTTGCTCAATGTAGACATACTAATTTTGGATATCTTTCCTTGATGCGTCTCTCCGTGATGTGTTTCTGCGCATTGTCCAGGCTATTGTTTTCCCTTTGTGACTTTGTACTTGTTATGTCCAGCGACTACATTCTCTTGCCATATCTAATGTGTGTCTGTTTGGGTCTCCCCAAATCCAGCTTCTTTGTTGGCTCAAAGGGGCAAATTGGAAAAAGTAAATAGGTAAAGGTAAGTCTGGTCCTAACATACTCCTGTTAAATCTCTAAGTAGCTCTCTGTCCAGGAGGGAGTGCCGGCAGGACATGATCTAGTCCAGCTCCGTCCACCCTGACCCCTGTCCTTGGGATGGCTTCCTTCCCGAGTGTTCACGCTCAACCTGGTCAGTGATTCTACAAACTTACCTTTATTCTCCAAAGCCTATCTGCTGACTGGTGACCTTTCTACCACGCTCAGTTCATCAGTTTCTCATGTCTGCTGCCTTTGTACCCTGGCCTGCTGTCTGTTGTGTGAAGTCCACTCGGCCAGAATTATTTGTTAACTCTCTGTTCCTGCTCTAAATTTGAACTCTTTTAGGCAGGACCTGTGTCCTTCTGTCTTTGGATTTGTGTGTTTGTCACAGTAACTGTCAATTATTTTGCTTAAGGTGAGCAATATAATATTTAAACATGTAGTTCTGGTAGCTTTACTGTCTGATAATTGTGAGTAAACAAAAGTGCATAAGGCACTGTTTCAAACCTTATACTAAGACTCATTTAATCCTCCTTATTGTTAAAGAAAAATATTTGTTCTCACACTCATTAAAATTGTGAAGAAGACTTTATTCAAGACTGTTGTAATAGAGGAGAAAGATTAGGTTCAATTCTGAATACAAGGACAAGTGGGGGTTTAATAGCCAAGGGCCGGGATGAAGGGGGTCAGTAGAGGGAAAATTATGATGAAGAGCAGGGATTCTTGCTAAAGGCAGGCCAAGGACTCATCCATCCAAGGTTTGGGGATGGGGAACTTGATCACATATCAAGTCTGATCAAATAGCAAAGGTAGAGGGATTCTCACGAAATTAGCTTAGGATTCTTGCTAAAATTGAGCTAGGCACACTGAGGACTGGATGGGGCCAAAGGCCAAGGCCTGCTCAAGAGGAGGGCTTAGAAGGAACCTGATTAAAGTGTGGTCAGAGAGAGAGTCTTTGTCATTATGAAACTTCACTGTTAGGGACTATTATTACCAGCATTTTGTAGATAAGGAATCTAGAACTCAGAAATAGCCTAAGCAACTCACACAAGGCCCAGAGGCAGGAAAACCAGAGTGGATGCTTTCCATCTGATGACTTTACACTGTGGGTCCTCTGCTGCCCTGCCTGGTGATGATGGCTCAGTGAAATTTTGCTACCCTACCGTGAGAATCGACAGCGGTTTACTTTTATTTTTGAATGACTTGTGGTCTCGTTGCTGCCAGGCTGTTGCGAAGCCCATCACTTCTGTGGAGCAACATACACCGCTTCTAACGGAGGACATTTAAGTGTTAGCCTCTTTATTAGAATTTCACATAGGTGGGGTGGCTATATAGATTTCTACTTTCTATTCTCTTCAGCAGAGTAACATTTTTCAGTTTGATTTCTGGATCTTGCCTGTTGAAATATAGCCACAAAGGAAGAAAATATAAAAATTAGAATTAAAACAAAATTTTTAATGTTATGTATATATTTTTTTTTTTTGAGAGAGAGAGTGCATGTGAGCAGGGGAGGGGCAGAAGAGGGAGAGAGAGAAAGAATCTCCAACAGGCTCTGCACTATCAGCACAGAGCTTGACATGGGGCTTGAGCTGAAATCAAGAGTGGACACTTAACCAACTGAGCCACCCATGCATCCCGCTCTCCCCCAAATTGGGATTTTAGATGTTCTGAACATAAAAGGTGATTTTAAACATTAATCAGTAATGTAGTTCTATGCAAAGCTTTTTAAAAGTGGGTGAGTGATCCTGCAAGCTTTCTGAGTCAGCTGCTTTCTAAATGGTAATAAGTGACACGTGGCCATTTTTATATGATTTCATTCAGTTTTCTAAGAAAATTAAAAATCAAATAACTTGTATAGCTGCTGTTCTTTCTCGCATCTGCAGTCTGAATTAAGAGGAAGTTTCCTCAGATGGCCAGGCAGTTTGGAGGTTGTTTTCCACTTCCTCCCTTCCCCTGCATAGCATCTCCTGTCTTCTCTCCTGCCCTCCAGAATCATTTAGACCTTGGGGGCATTCTGTACTTTTATATGGTAGTTTGCCCCTGCCTTCATGCCTTTCTTCAGCCTAGAATGCTGTTATCTCCATTTGGATACACAGCCCCTCATTTAAATCACACCCATTACAGGCTTCTTACTGTCTCAGTCTTGTTGGTAGTTGTTTTTCCCCCCTTTGAAAAGCTTTCACAGCCCTCTCCAAGACTACAGTGTGTTATTTATCTCTTATCTCATTTGATATAATATATATGAAAGTAGTAACTATGAAGCATTATGCCATTTTAGATGCTAGAGTATTTATAAACTCCTTATCCAACTTGTAATTTTGGGGTATGTTTTCTTCTGTCTGAGCATTTTTTATTTACAGTTTACTTATTTATTTAGTGAGAGAGAGAGAGTGCAAAGGGGGAGGAGGACAGAGAGAGAGAAAGAGAAAGAAAGAATCCTAAGCAGGCCCCACACTGTCAGTGCAGAGCTCGATGCGAGGCTCGAACCCATGAGCCATGAGATTGTGACCTGAGCTGAAATCAAGAGTCAGGTGCTTCACTGACAGAGCCACTCAGGTGCTCCTCTCAGAGCATTTAAAAAAAAAATAACATGGTAGACGTAATACCTGTATAAAGTTATAAACTTTTTTTAGTAAGCATTTTAAATTGTTTTAATGGTAACATATTTCATGGTATAGATATAATTTATCTATACATTATACCTATACTGTTAATAATGTTCCTATACTATCAAACATTTAAACTTATTTCACTTTTAATTGTTCAGAATAACAGTGAACACACTTTAGACATAGATCTTTGCATTTTGGATTATTTTCTTAGGGCAGATTCCCAGGGATCAAATTATTGTGTACACGAGTTAAGAACATTTTTCCCACTCTTTTTTTTGTTTTGTTTTTAGTTTATTTACTTATTTTGAGAGAGCCATGGAGAGCAAAAGCAAGGGAGGGGCAGAAAGAGAGGGAAAATCCCAAGCAGGCTTTGGTCTGTGCACGGAACCCGAAGAGGGGCTTGAACTCTGAAGACTGTGAGATCATGACCTGAGCCAAAATTGACAGTCAGCACTTAACCAGCTGAGCCAACCAGGCACCCCTTTTCCCCACTCTTCATACGTTTCTTGTCCTGTTGCTTTTCCGAAGTTGCAATAGTTCACCTTCCCAGCAGTGTGAGAGAGGGCTCTCTTTGCTCTGGGATTATTAACATTAGAAATCTGAAATAATAAACTTATGTATTTTGAGGCTTTACTTCATTCCTTTGTGGTGAGTTTCCAAGCTGGGTTGACCTTAAGTAAATTGGCTCAAATTCTCAAGTAAAATTTCCCTTAGACAAAACCTTCATAAGATCCATTTAAAAGTTGTAACGTCAAGAAAATAAAAGCTTTGTCAGAGAGGAAATGAAAGGTTAGTTTTATAATGGCCACAACTAGATGAATGTTAATTCAGTGAAATACATATTGAATGAATTAACTTTTCTTCCCTTCAGTAAAAACAGTTATCTTTTCAAAAACCTTTTGAATGTTATTTGGAATTACAAAGCTTAATAACTCTACTGGATTTCACAACATTGAAATTAAATGCAGTCAACATTAAGTATGCAAACATGCCTAAAATAGAATTCTAGAAATATTGAATTGTAATCCACATTTTGAGTATAAAATTGGCTTCTCCCACATTTTTCATATTATAAATATAAGTTGAGCCTTTTAAAGAGAATCTGAAACTGAGAAAATCTGGGATTTTCTTCTTTGTAGTCCTATTCCAGATCACAATGTATTTGTGATTCATGTTAACAGAAACTTCCAAACTTCCTTTCTGTACTGCAGTGGCACAGCTGGGTCTACTTAAAGAAATTAGTGAAATCTTCAGTAAATGATGACCACGAGTCTTTTCAGCTTTTCTCAGGCTTAAATATATTTGTGTATCTCAGTCAAGTGAAGTGAAATTAAAGATTTGAATCATGTATCTGTTGCCTTCTAAAACGGTCTGGTTTTCTGTTAGCTACAGTCTATTTAGTGGCTTAGTGATGCTAATGTTATTGAACGTTTTTAGTCCTAAAACTTCCTAGAGGTGATAAATCTTATCCTGCATAGAAGTCCCCTGGGTCACCCAGCAGGGCGCAGTTGGTTTTATTTATGACTGCATTGTCCTTTGCTCTCATTCATGACACTCTGACTTTTCATTGATGTTACAGTAAGGTTTTTCCCCTTGGACTTCGCCCATTCTTTACACATTGGTAAATAAGTTTCCGCTGTAGCAGCAGGCAGCTAGCATCTCTGCGTGGATCAGATTATCAATCTGTACCCATGCAGATTTCCTTTATCTCCTGATTGAGCAAACACTGAATTGTCCTTAGCAAAACCTCTAAGGGATTAAAACACATCTCCCTTGAGTTTTCTTTCCACTTGCTGGCATCGGGAGTTCGTTGTATTGGACGGGAGGGTCTAAGTGATATTGCTATCCGTTGTGGCACCACATCTGTGAAGATGTCCAAGATGTGAGATGTTTCCTGGGCTCTCAGTTAGTCTCATCAAGGCTCATATGTAGCCAATTCAGTTTTGATGACTACATTCAAATGTAGAGCATTTTATAAATACTGGCACCTGGTTTGTTTGTTTGTTTGTTTTTTACACAGAATGCATATGTTTCATTTCTTCTTCTACTGTGATCTATAAGCCCATATTTAATTTATCCAATTGCAGCTGGTGCACTATTTTTGTTGAAGCAGACTTAAAAATCTGGCAGGAAGCCTTCCTGCTTTCTTGCTCTTTTCAGTGTTGCAATGTGATTTTGCTCTTTCTGGGTGGTTTCTTGACTTTTTTCTAAAGCTGGAGGCTTTCTCTAAAACTTGCCTCTGCCTGGCTTCCCACCCTTCCCGCAGGTGAACGGATAATAAAGTCCCTATGCTGCCTTCCTGTACCGCTGCGTGGACGTTCATTTTCCTGTTTTCCTTGAAGGATTTCATGTGCCTTGTAATGCGTGGAGTTTAAAGTTTTCATTTGGAAGAAAACTTCAGATCGTCTCTTTTTTAGTGACAGTATACATCCACATTACACAGATGACAGCATTTTGTTCTCCCTTTACCTGGCTCATTACATTTTTTTTTCATGTGACAAAAGTTTATATATTTTTAATTTATGTTTATAATTTATAAATCATGTTTGTAATTACCTGTTAAATTTCCTTTTTGGGGGGGGTCATTAGTTTCTATCTGAGAGGACACTGAAAAATATATGAGTTGAAAATAGGTTAAATGTACATAATCTCATTTATGGCTGATAGTCTTGTAATTCCCTATGTTTTATATTTAACATAAAGGTTTGGTCTGGAATGCTCTTCTCCCACTCAGTGTTTCTTAAAATTATTGTTTGTTGTTTGGTTTTACAGTACATGCTTTTTACATTACTTACTTTTTCCAGGGAATTAACGCTTTCAGCTTTCAATACCTTGAAGTGTTTTTTTTTCTTTCTGAATGATCCTCTTGAAACTAGAACCTTCTCGAATAAATGAAGACCCTCATTTGTTTTATTGAAGCCTGTTGAGTGGTTATTCTATCTCTAATTGTAGTGCTCTAGCCTCTGATTTCTTTAAAAAGTTAGCCAAGCTGTGGTTAGTGACTTTTCAGAGGTTACTTTGCAGTTAGCTGGTGGTCTAAAGGTGGAAATAAGCTTAAAGAGGGGTTGGTTAATTTCCATTTATCTCTTAAATTCCTTTTCCCAGTTTCTCATTGCTGCCCTTCGGGTTGTTTTGTGGGTTTTTTTTTTTTTTTTAACTTTGTAGCTATGTCTTGGTTTTATTGCTCCCAGATGAATTCTTTTCTGTTGCCAGTATTAAAGTTAGGATGATTTAGAAGAATTGAGGTTAAAATCTGTTTATTGAAGTTCTGTATAGGCCAGCTTCTGGGACATTTCTCTTTGTGGAAAGTAAGCAGGAATAAATGGACAAATAGTCTGAAATGCCAGTGAGTGTTGCCAAGTAATGTGCTGACAGCTGGGCCTGACAGTGATTCCTCACCACTGGTCATTTCTGACCTGTCCCCTTCTCACCTCTGTCCCCTGCCACCACCCCCTCTCCCAGCAACAAAAATCTGGGAGGAATGCCTGTTCCCTTTTTAGAGAAGTACGTGGATCTTCACTACTGTTTTTTAGACAGAATGTCAACAGCGTCTCTTTGAACTTAGTAGTAAGGTTCTCCTCCTTTTTATCAGGTTCTTGACCCTTTGTGCAGTTTTAAAATCTGACTCATGAGCAAGCTGTACATCCCTGATGGGTCATCTTGCTGTATTTGAAACAGCAGCACATGCAGAAGCCACATTTGAGGCCCACGACTTGAGACATGGCAATTTGGCATTGATCAGGTTGGCTCTATGTTTGGGAATTGTCAGTTCCTTTGTCCATTGATTGCTCTGCTTTCAGTACCTTTTCTCCGTGTTTCAAAAGGGCTTTGTGTACATCCTGCCCGTATGTGTAGTCTTACAGGGCGGCCGCAGCTCTGTGTTCCTCTCTTGCTCAGTTTTCACAGGAGTGGGGTTGGTTGGAAGACTCGCTCTGGAACACGGGTGTAGGCTCCAGCTTCTATTCATTGCAGACCTTTTCATATGCATATAAGAGAAACATTTCCTTTGATTTTTTTTTTTCTTTTCTTTGAGGTTTTCTAATTTTGCATTTTTGGAGATGTAAAAGCCTCCAAAAGGAAAAGAAGTGGGGACAGTAGTTTTTAGTGATTCCTTTTCATTTTTATTTTTATAGATTAGGGGTAAATGTGGCTACAAAAAATACCTAAAACCAGAATCTTCACAGTTCTCAAATATCAGATATATCATGCTATGAGTGTAAATATTTTTATGTTCCCGAGGATATTTTTATATACTGTAAAGATCTTTAAAAAATATTTTTTTCATCATCTCACATATTAACATTTTTTCCTTTCTTTTCAATATTTCCTTGATGCCAGATTTCTGGAAACTTAAAATTCTTATCGTGTATCTTCCTATTCCTGTAGTCCTTGAACCTAAAACTACCTTTTGAGTAACTTTCTTTTTTTTAATTTAAATTTAAATTTTTTTAAGTAATTCTCTATGCCCAACGTGGGGCTTGAACTCAGGACCCTGAGATCAAGAGGAGGATGCTCCCTTGCCTAAGGGAGCGAGGTGCCCGTCCCCTTTTGAACAATTTTCAAACATTAAAAAAAAATACTTCTTTATAAGAAATGAAGTTAACGTTCACAACCTACCTTACTACCATGAAAATCTATTTCAAGTAAATTAGCCTGAAGATGGGGAGAGGACTCCCTGAACTGAATGTAGACAGTAGACCCGTTAAAACCCAAGCCCAACGTTTTAAATATGAGAAAGAATAGATCTTTGGTTTCTTTACCTCTCTGGCCTCTGGTACCTTCCAGCCAGCCAGCTCACCTTTCTTTCTCGGGCCGCACCCACCGAGCTCTCTCTCTACAAACAGTCCTGGGCTGCTGGAGCATTGTAAATTTAGGGAGAATAGGAGAGGGTGAGCCTGATTCACTTAAAAACGTTCCATGATATAAAATACCTCCTCTACCAAGAGTACATTTTAAAATCCTGATATGACGTGTCTTTTACGTTATAAATCCAGTAACCTGGGTCCGTGGAGCGTTCGCAGAACCACTCAGGCCTTTGCCTCCACCCTCCCGTCCTCTCCTTATTCATGTAAGAGGATTACCAGATTTTTGTGAGGGCATGGTCAGTAATTAAGTGAAGAACTGATAATGTATGTGCATAATCTCCTTTTCCTCTTTAGATCATTAAATCCTAAATTAGCCCTGTTTCTCGGTATATTAGAAATTTGCTGATTATTTGAATTACATAATCATGAAGATTCCTGTTTCTGTGAATGATATGTTTTAATTACCTCATTTCATCTCACATCCTTGTTTTCATTTATGCCTTTGCCCCCTTTAATTTAAAAAAGTCTTAGAACATTGTCAAAAAAAAAAAAACCCCAAAAAACCTTAGAACTTTTACAAACCTTAAGGAAATCTAAAATCAGATGACATACCTGTTTTTAAACATGTTTCAGGTAGTCAGTTATTTATTATAAAGTTTAACGTTTTAAATTATGCCAATAATTTAGGGTTTAGAATTTTCTCAAAAAAATTTATTGTTAACTTTAGCCTTTCTAGACTGCTAAATTTAGCATTTATTTGTACATTCTTTTATTTTGTCTTTTGAAATTGTTTCATATTTTCCGAATCTCCCTTTATGATAAGAAAACATTGGAAATCAAATAACAAACCTCTTTCAACATAATTTTCTTTTTCATGTGGAATATTTAATAAACACTATTTTAAGAATGGTCTTCCTACTTTATAAATACACTTTTATAGAGATCTTCTACTTTAAATATATCAACATTTAGAATTTTAATGTAGATACTGAAATTAAGGATCAGTATTTATTCCTTTAGCTTTCATTAATTAGCTTTCCTTTCTGAAGCTGAAATGAAGAAAGAGTACATTTGTTCAGACACATTCTAGCCATTGACTTAAAAATCTTAACATCCACCTGAAGTTTTTAGAACTACCATTTACTGGGGCGCCTGGGTGGTTCAGTCAGTTAAGTGTCCAACTTCGGCTCCAGTCATCATCTCACAGTTCATGAGTTTGAGCCCCATATCAGACTCTGTGCTGACAGCTCAGCCTGGAGCCCGCTTTGGATTCTGTGCCTCCCTCTCTCTTTGTGCCCCTCCCCCGCTCACGCTCTATGTCTCAAAAATAAATAAACATTTAAAAAAAGTTTTTGAAACTACTGTTTACCTATTTCTTGATTGCTCAATATTTAGTCTGTCTTTTCTCTTCTCTTCTCTTTCTTTCTTTTCTTTCTTTCTTCTAATTTTATTTGCAAGAGAGAGCAAGCAGGGGAGAGGGACAGCGGGAGAGACAGGGAATTTCAGTCAGGCTCCATGCCTTGTGTAGAGCCTGACTAGGGGGCTCCATCCCACATCCCTGGGATAATGACCTGAGCCGAAATTAAGATGCTCACCCAACCGAGCCATTCAGTTACCCCAGTTTTTCTATTTTTTATATGTAAGTATAGGAGTGTTTGCCTCACTCTAAAAATTACTAATTCTGGCACTATGTTTATGAAAGGCTTTAAAATAACTTGGGGAAAGCATGTATTATAATAGAAAGTGTGAAAAGAAGGAAACAGTTGTATATTTATAGGGAGAAGACTCAGAGGAAACGTACAAAGCTGTTAATTAAAGTAGGAGGGTATAGGCCATATTTGTCTGCATAGTGACCACCCTCTCTGCCTCTAAGAACTCCAGGTGCTTGAAGCACTGCCACACTCGGCACAGCCCCGGGGAGCCCTCCAGCCCAACATCCTGTCCCTCCTTCCCCGGCCGCAGGGCCAAGCCCCTTCGACAGAAACATGCCCTTCTCTGCTTTGCTCTAAGTGCGTTCTTGCTTTTCTGTTGGTTTAGTAACTCCACTGAAATCCTATTGTATGATTAGAACTTCTGCCTTCACTCACTTTTCTTTTGTTTTTGTTCTTTCTTTCTTCCTTCTTTTCTTTTTTCTTTCTTTTCCTCTGGGATTTCGGGGACAAACACACACACACACAAACACACAATATATAGTATAACTATATACTAGTTATATATATGTGTGTATATATATGTATATATAAACAAACTCTGGGCTTCTATGTGATAAAGGTTTACACTTCAGGAAGCTTTGCTTTTTTATAATAAGTAAAAGCTCTTTGGACTTACATGGCAAAATTCTGTCAAACTTCTTTCTCGTACTCAGTTTCCTCTTTGGTCTGCTAGGATACTTTAAAGAAACAAACCAACCCTTGGTTTCCCTTTCTGCCTCCTGTTTGTGTTCTAGTGCTTTCATTGCTTGGAATGGTATCCCCTCGCCCCGCAGCTCCCAACTCCACCCTGCTTGGTTTACCAAGCTAACTACTTCATGGTTGTTCCAGTAAGTTCGTAATCCTGGAAATATGAGGTTATGATCATGTGCCCTGAAACCAAACCCTGTTCCCCTCTTCTATCATTTAATAAGTGTGTAAACTCTTGCCTTAGTTTCTGTATCTTTAAGATGGGAGAGCAATGATATTTAACCCATAGGGCTGTTAGTTCATAAGATTAAGTTGGCTAATGCAGATCAGATGTATTAGTAAGCATTTATCAAAATTGAGTTAATTATTATGTGTTGCTTACATCTCGCTCTGTGTGCATGCATGCTTTCTCTCTCTCTCTCTCTCACACGCACACATGGATTTTTGATGTGTATTTTCTATCTCCTATGTAATTGTAAAGCCATCCCCCCCCTCCCCAGCTTTATTGAGGTACTGTGCATTTTGGGTACACAATGTGATGATTTAATTATTCGTGTACATTGTGAAGTGTGTACTGCAGTTGAGCTAATTAATGCATCCATACCTCACATAGTTAATTGTGTGTGTGTGTGTGTGTGTGTGTGTGTGTGTGTGTGTGGTGAGATCACTGAAGATCTATTCTCTTAGCAGATTTCAAGTATAGAATACACTGTTACTAACTACAATCACTATCTATACATTAGATCCCCAGAACTTAGCTCATTTTATAACTGAAATTTTAAGTTTATTTATTTTGAGAGAGAGAGAGAGAGAGAGAGAGAAAGAGAGAGAGAGGGAGGGAGGGAGAGAAAGAATTCCAAGCAGGACCCATGCTGTCAGTGCAGAGCCCAACTCATGGCTCGATCTAACAAACTGAGATCCTGACCTGAGCCGAAATGGAGAGTCAGATGCTTACCCCAGGAAGCCACCCAGGTGCCCCTGTAACTGAAATTTTGTATCCTTCGACAAGCATCTCCTTCCCTCTGCCTGCTAACTCTTAGCAATCACCATTTTACTTTCTGGGTTCCATTAGTTTGGCTTTTTAAAGATTCCATCTAGAAGTGAGATCAAATGGTACTTGTCTTTCTGTATCTAGATTATTTCATTTTGTAAAGTGTCCTCCAGGCCCATCCATATTGCAAATAGCAGGACTTCCCCCCCCTTTTTAAATGGCCAAATAACACACACACACACACACACACACACACACACACATATGTCTATGTATGTATGTATGTATGTATGTATACACACACACACACACACACACTCACAGCACATTTTCTTTATCCACTGACATTATCTTGCTGCAATAAACATGAGGGTTCATACATCTCTTCGAGATATTGATTTCATTCCTTGGACATAGACTCAGGAGTGGGATTGCTGGATTATAATTCTATTTCCGGTTTTTTGAGGAGCCTCCGTACTGTTTGCCATAGCAGGTGTACAAATTTACGTCCCTTCCAACAGGGCACAAAGGTTCCCTTTTCTCCATGTCCTTGCTAGCTAGCATTTGTTCTCTTTTTGGTAATCGCTTTCCTACCTCAGTGTGGTCTTGAGTTGCATTCTCCTAGTGATGAGTGATATTGAACATCTTTTCATACTTCTGTTAGCCTTCTGTAGATCTTCTTTCGAAAAATGCCTTTTTGGATCCTTTGCCCATTTTTCTGTTGTTTTTAACATACAATGCCATATTAGTTTCAGGTATGTAGTACATTAACTCAACCACTCTACATCACTCAGTGCTTTCCACAGTATGGTCATCATCTGTCATCATGTATTATTACACTAGTGTTAATTGTATTCCCTGTGGTATACTTTGCATCTTTGTGATGAATTTGTTTTAAAACTGGAAGTTTGTTCTCTTAATTCCCTTCTTCTATTTCACCCAGCCCCCCACCTCCCCTCTGACAACCACCAATTCTCTATTTTAGAGTGTTTGTTAAGAGTCTATGTTCCTTTGTCTTTTGTTTTTTTTTTTAGATTCCACATATTGGGGAAATCATAAGGTATTTATCCTTCTGTGTCTGACTTAGTTCACTTATCATAATGTCCTCAAGATCCATCCATGTTATCACAAATGGCAAGATTTCGTTCTTTTTTATGACTGAGTAATAATCGTGTGTGTGTGTGTGTGTGTGTGTGTGTGTGTGTGTGTACACGCCACATATTCTTTATCCATTCATCTATTGATGGACATTTGGGTTGCTTCCATATCTTGGCTATTATATAATGCTACAGTAAATATAGGAGTGCATATATCTTTTGAAATTCATGTTTTCTGTTACTTTGGGTAAATACCCAGTAGTGGAATTACTGGATCATATGGTATTTTCATTTTTTTTAAAAGGCTTTTCTTTTTCTTCCATTTTAATGTTTATTTTGAGGGAGATACTGTGAGTGGGGGATGGGCAGAAAGAGAACCCCAAGCAGGCTCTGTGCTGTCAGCAGACAACCCAATGCAGGGCTTGATCCCACGAACCGCGAGATCATGACCTGAACCGAAATCAAGAGTCAGACGGTCAATCAATGGAGCCACCCAGGTGCCCTGGTATTTCTATTTTTCATTTTTTGCAGCACCTCCTTACTGTTTTCTGTAGTGGCTGCACCAATTTATACTCCCACCAACAGTAGAGAAGTTTTCCTTTTTCTCCACATCCTCACCAACAGTTGTAATCTGTCTTTTTGCTTCTAGCCATTTTGCCAACTGTAAAGTTACATCTCATTTTTTAAAATTTGCATTTTTCTGATGATTAGTGATGTTTAGCATCTTTTCATGTATCTGTTGGCCATCTGTATGTCTTTGGGAGAATGTCAGTTTTGGTCCTCTCCTCATTTTTTTGTTATGTTTATTTATTTATTTTGAGAGAGAGAGAGAGAGACAGAAATAAAGAAAGAACATGAGCAGGGGAAGGCAGAGAGAGAGGGAGAGAAAGAATCCAAAAACAGGCACTGCAGAGCCTGATGTGGGCTCGAACTCTCAAACTGTGAGATAACGGCCTGATCCAAAATCAAAAGTCGGACGCTTAACCTACTGAGCTACCCAGGCACCCCTGCCCTTTTATTTTAAATCAGATTTCTTTTGGTATTGAGTTGTAGAAGTTCTTTATGTATTTTGGACATTAACCTCTCATTGGATATGTCATTTGCAAATATCTTCTCCCATTCAGTAGGTTGCCTTTTCGTTTTGTTGATGGTTTCCTTTGCTGCACAAAAGCTTTTTATTTTGGTGTAGTTCCAACAGTTTATTATTCCTTTTGTTTCCTTTGCCCGAGGAGATAATATCTAGAAAAAAGTTGCTAAGGCTGATGTCAAAGAGATGTCTATGTTTTTTTTTTCTAGGAGTTTTACAGTTTCAGGTCCTCCATGTCTGTGTTTAATCCCTTATTTTTGTGGATGGTGTGAGAAGGTCCAGTTTCATTCATTTTCATTAGCTGTCCAGTTTTCCCAGCACCATTTATTGAAGAGACTGTCTTTTCCCCATTGTATATTCTTGCCTCCTTTGTTGTAGATTAATTGACCATATAAGCGTGAGGTTATTTCTGGGCTCCCTATTCTGTTCTGTTGATCTTTGTGTCTGTTTTTGTGTCACTACTATACTTTTCTTGATTACTGCAGCTTTGCAGTGTATCTTGAAATCTGGGATTGTGATACCTCCAGTTTTGTTCTTCTTTCTCAAGACTGCTTTGGCTATTTGGGGTCTCTTGTGGTTCCATACAAATCGCAGTATTATTTGTTCTAGTTCTGTGAAAAATGCTGTTGATATTTTGATGGCAATTGCATTGAATCTGTAGATTGCTTACCTTTTAAATTGAGTTCTTTATTTTTTTGTATTGAGTTGTATGAGTTTATTGTAAACTTCTTTTTTTTTAAATTTTTTTTAATGTTTTATTTATTTTTGATACAGAGGGAGACAGAGCCTGAGAGGTGGGGAGGGGCAGAGAGAGAAGGAGACACAGAACCAGGAGCAGGCTCTAAGCTCTGAGCTAGCTGTCAGCACAGAGCCCAATGCAGGGCTCAAACCCATGAACGTGAGATCTGACCTGAGCCAAAGTCGGAGGCTTAACCGACTGAGCCACCCAGGCGCCCCTGTAAACTTCTTAATAGCAAGGATCATGCTTATAATTCCTCACCTTAGCCAAATCTTTAATTTTAGCATAGTGTGTAGACCATTATCTCTGATTCTGGAGTAGAGCTTCATGATGTCATTTGAATGAGATAAGAATTTATAAATCAGCTTTTTTAAGACAATCTTAAAGTGCTTCAATGAGGAGATAAAAATTACTGATACACGCCTGTTGTGTTTGTGTTGAATCAGTATAGGTTTATGTTGTCCATGGGAATAAAAAGTTTTCCTAAGTAAATGAATAGGCTTTGGAAAGAGGGAATCTTTGAAAGGCATAAAGGCTTATTTTCATGTAAGATCTAAATAGAAATCATAAATGAGAAGAATATGAAAATATTAAATATATAAATGCTCAGACTTGGCATAAAATACTTCTTTTTTTTTAATTTTTTTAATGTTTTTTATTTATTTTTGAGAGCCAGAGAGAACAGGGAAGGGTCAGAGAGAGAGGGAGATACAGAATCTGATGCAGGCTCTAGGCTCTGAGCTGTCCGCACAGAGCCCGACATGGGGCTTGAACCCACGAACCGTGAGATCATGACCTGAGCCGAAGCCGGAAGCTTAACCGACTGAGCCACCCAGGCACCCCGCCTTATAAAATACTTCTCTTTCAATTATCTTAATATTTGAAAATTTGTTATAAATTTGTTATCAATCTAAAAGATTTATACTCTGGAAATTTGAATAGAAAGGTCTTAATAAAATATCTCGCCAGATGCTGTTAACTTCAGAGACAGAGGGAGTGAAGTTTACATCTCTCATATCTTCTAAATTTGTGTTTTATCTATAGAATTTATTGTGACAGCTACAGCAGTGTGAATGCACTTTTAATTTTTTTCTGAAAAGCCTTTATGGTTTGCCTCTAGGGGTGTATATATTCTTCTCACACAAACCAAATGCTGTTTCTGTGAGGCTTCGTACCTACTCTTATGTTGCATTTGAATTTTGTTTATATACTTACGAATACTTTGATTTCTTTTCACTTAATGTGCATTAAGATATATGCAGAATTTGATCTGTATTTCTAGAGTTGGGCCAACTTTTAATTGATGGCATTTTAAAGAATATCTGGTTTTTATTCTATACTTTCTAGACTTTTTTCCCACTTTAGTGAAATTGAAAATCAGAATCGAGCTGTTATGTGCATTTATTATTTGGTCATAGAAGCATTTGGGAAACCACTGGTCTTTGTATAGACCATCCCACCCTACTTCTGTAAAAAAACAAAAAAAACAAAAAAAACAAAAAAAAAAACCTTTCTAGAAATACATTTTCTCTTTGTCATCTTTACTAAATAATGTTTTTAAGGATTCATAACCACAGTCTGAGAACTGCTGCTTAATTGTATTAAACATTCTTGCTCAAAAGCCTTATTCATTTGTTCTGTCTCTTCAATTAAGTTTTTATGTTGAGCTCAAAGTTGCCTTTTTGTTGTTGTTTTCTAATGATCAAATACTTGCTGGGAATTATTGGGAATAAGTACTTTTCTCAGATGAAATTCCAACACAGACATTCCAATTTGTTTTGAACTGCTAGCATTGCACAATGCTTGATTTTATTCATAGCGTTTTTTGGTGTGTTGTGGCTTATGACTTTTTCCCAACTTTATCAAGATATAATTGAACTACAATAACTCCATATGTTCAAAGTGTACACATTGGATCAGTGTTGATATATGCATGTACCCACGAAACCATCACTTTCCCCCAAAGTTTCCTTGTGCCTCTTTCTGTTTTTGTAATCTGTCCCTTCCTGTCTCCTGTCTGTAATCCTGTCTCCCATCTCCTGGCAACTACTGATTGGTTTTCTGTCACTATAGGTTACTTTATATTTTCTAGAATTATAGCAAAAAAGGCGTCAGACAGTGTGTGTAGCTTCTTTCACTTAGCATAATTTTGACATTCATGCATGTTGTGGCTTGTAGCACAAGTTTGTTATTTAAAAAAATTTTTTTTTAACATTTATTCATTTTTGAGAGACGGAGACAGAGCACTAGTGGGAGAGGGGCAGAGAGAGAGAGACAGACACAGACACAGACTCCAAACCAGGCTTCAGGCTCTGAGCTGTCAGCACAGAGCCCAGCGTGGGGTTTGAACTCATGGACTGCGAGATCATGACCTGAGCTGAAGTCCGACATCCAATGGACTGAGCCACCCAGGCACCCCTCGGTTGGTTCCTTTTTATTGCTAAATAGTATTACATTTTATTGCTAAGTAGTATAACAGATAAGTCACTCTTTATCCCTTCATCAGTTGACTGACATTTGAGCTTCTAGCTTTGGCTCTTAGAAATAAAATTGAGGGACACTTGGCTGGCTCAGTCAGTTAAGCATCACCTCAGCTTAGGTCATGATCTCAAAGTTCTTGAGTTCAAGCCCTGTGTCAGGCTCCCTGCTGACAGCTTGGAACCTGGAGCCTGCTTCAGATTCTATGTCTCCCCCTCTTTCTTCTCCTTTCCTACTCATGCTTGCTCTCACTGTCTCTCTCTCTCTCAAAAATAAAAATAAACATTTAAAAAAAGTTGATATGATTGCTTGTTTAGAAATTTTTATGTAGGCATAAACATTTATTTCTTTTCCTTTATTTATTTATTTATTTTGAGAGAGAGAGAGAGAGAGAGAGAGAGCACATGAGCTGGGGAGGGGCTGAGAAAGAGAGAGAGAGAGAGAGAAAGAGAGAGAGAATCCCAAGCAGGCTCTGCACTGCCAGCACAGAGCCCAGTTTGGGGCTTGAACCCATGAACCGAGAGATCATGGCGTGAGCCAAGGTCAAGAGTCGGATGCTTAACGTACTGAGCCACCCAACCGCCCTAAATTTTCATTTCTTCTAGCTAAATACCTCGAAGTTGAGTGGTAAGGTCCAGTGGGATCTATACAGCTTTCAAAGGAAGGTACGCTTTTCAAAGTGGTTGTCTCATCCTACTTTCCTACCAGCATCATTTCAGAATCCTTGAAATGGGCAGCTTTTCATGTTTGTGGTTCCAGCAGAAATTTGGTGCCAGTATCTTTGCAACTTAGTTTCCCTAGTGGCTCCCAATGTTGAGCATCTTTCCGTGTGTTTATTGGCCATTTATTTAAGCTATTTTGTGAAGTGTCTGTTCCGTATCTTTTGACTCTTTCTTCACTGAGTTGTCTTTTTTTTTCCCTAATGTTTATTTATTTTTAGAGAGAGAGAAAGAGAGATGGGGTAAGAGAGCACAGACAAGTGGAGGAGGGGCAGAGAGCTAGGAAGAGAGAGGATCTGTCTGAAGTGGGTTCTGCACTAACAGCAGAGAGCCCAATGCCAGGCTCAAACTCACAAACCATGAAGTGAAGTCAGACACTTAACCAACCAGCTAAGCCACCCAGGCAAGCTGTCTTATTATTATTTCTTCTAAGTACAAAAGATGCTTATTTGGAAAGAGCAGAGGAATTGCAATTCAGGATAAGCAAGCTATGGTGAACCATAGGCAAATCCATCTTATTATTAAAAAAATTTTTTTAAGTGTTTATTTATTTTTGAGAGACAGAGCATGAGTGGGGGAGGATCAGAGAGAGAGAGAGAGAGAGAGAGAGAGAGAGAGAGAGAAAGACACAGAATCCAAAGCAGGCTCCAGCTCTAAACTGTCAGCATAGAGCCCAATGTGGGGCTCAAACTCAGGAACCATGAGATCATGACCTGAGCCGAAGGCGGACACTTAACTGACTGAGCCACCCAGGTGTTCCTGTCTTAATATTTTTTGTAAGTTTATTTATTTATTTTGACGGGGGTGAGGGGGCAGAGAGAGGGAAAGTGAGAATCCCAAGAAGGCTCTGCGATATTGGCATAGAGCCTGATGTGGGCCCAGGAACAGTGAGATCATGACCTGAGCTGAAATCACGAGTTGGTTGCTTAACCTACTGAGCCATCCAGGTACCACTCCCCTCCTTCTGTTCCCCCCCCCCCCCCCCCCCCCCCCCCCCCCCCCCCCGTCTTACTATTTTTAAGAAGGTTATAAGAGTTCCATATTATTCTGAATACAGTTCCTTTGTCTGATGATTGTGTTGCTAATGTTTTTATCTTGCTTTATAGCTTTCATTATTGTTTTCTTAATGGTACTTTTGAAGAGTGAACTTTTTTGAAGAAGCCCAACTTCTCCTCCTTTTTTGTAAATAAATCATGCTAATTTGTGTTCTGAGAAATTATTATCTAGTCAAGGGTCATGAAGGTATTCTCCCATCTTTTCAAATTTTAATGTTAAACTATATGGTTTTAAATTAGTCCAAGTTTAAAGTTTTAATTTTTAATCCATTTGAGTTAATTTTTATGTGTCACATGAAGTTGAGGTCAATGTTCTTTTTCATTTTTTTTTATATGAATATCCAGTTGATCCATTTGTGTTTGTTGAAAAGTCTTTTTTTTTTTCCCTCCAGTGGCTTGCCTTTCCTACTTTACTAAAAAGGAATTCACCAAACATGTATAAGTTTATTTCTGAACTCTTGTTTTTTGTTCCATTGATCTGGTATGTCTTTACACAAGTTCCAAAGGTCTTGATTACTGTTGCTTCATAGTAAATCTTGAAATCAGATAGGGTAAGTACTCCAGTTTTGTTATCTTTTAAAACTGCTCTGGTTACTCTAGGCCCTTGGCATTTCCATGTTAATTTAATATTAGCTTCTTAGTTTCTACTAAAAAGCCTGCTGCGGTTTTGATTGGAAATGCATTTGAATATACAGATCCATTTGGAAAGAACTGCAACTTTAACAATATTAAATCTTCTAATCCAGGAAGTTAGTATATTTCTCCATTTATGTAGGTCTTCTTTAATTTTCTTCCCCAATATTTTGTAGTGTGTTCAATGTAGAGGCCTTGGATGTCTTTGGTTTGGTTTGTTTTGTTTTTTAAGTAAACTCTGTGCCCAAAGTGGGGCGTGAACTCATGACCCTGAGAGCAAGAGTTGCGTGCTCTCTACCTACTGCGCAGCTAGCCACCCCGGGATGTCTTCTGATAAGTTTATACCTAGCACTTTTATTTTTTTTGGCACCACTGTAAACAGGATTGTTTGTCTGATTTCACTTTCCAATTATTTGCTTCTAATATATGAGAAATCAGTTGATTTTTAGAACATTATTATGTTAACCTTTTATCCTGTAATTTTGCTAAGTCACTTTGCAAAATTAGAATTTGGCAAATTCACTCATTACCATATTTAGTAGATTCCTTGGAGTTTTCTATAAGTAGGGAGAGTTTCATTTTATTCTTTTCCGATCTTTATGGCTATTATTTTTCTGTTTTTCTTACCTTATTTCAGTGGCTAGAACCTTTAGAACATATTGACCAGGAGTGGTGAAAGTAGATGTCCCTGCCTTCCTATTTCCTGGGGAGAAATTCAGTCTTAAACCATTAACTGTGATACTAGCTGTAGGTTTTCATAGATGCCCTGTATCCGAGGAAGTTTCCTATTAATTCTAGTTTTCTGGGAATTTTTATCACTATTGGGTGTTGAGTTTTTGTCAAAAGCTTTTTTTCCCCACATTTACTGAAATGATCATATTGGGATTTTTTTTTGCTTTATTCTTTTAATATGGTAAATTACATTAACTGATTATCAAATGGCAAGCAAATTTTGCATTTCTGGGATAAACCCTACTTGGCCATGTTTTATTACCCTTTTTATATATTATTAAGATTAAGCTTTTCATACCTTGTGAAGGATTTTGGCATCTGTATTCCTTAGGATCTTCATTGTAATTTTTGGGGGGTAATATCCACCAAGAGTTAGCATTATGATGGCTTTAAAACCAGGCTTTAGTAATTTTTTTCCAAAGAATTTGTGTATCCACATTGTCAATTTGTTGGCATAAAATTGTTTTTAGTATTTCTTATGCTTTTAATGTTTGCAGGATTGATGGTAATGACCCTTATTTTATTTCTGACCTGATTTGTGTTAATCAGTCTCAGTAAGAGTTTGCCATTCCCCCTCCCCCCACCACCACGAAACCAGATTTTGATTTCATTTATTTTCTTTATTGTAGGTCTTTTATAAAAAAATTTTTCGTATATCTGCTAGTGTCTGTATTATTCCTTTACTTCTGTTTCTTGCTTATATTGCTTTTTTCCCCGTAGGCTGTTCTCTTCTTTAGTGTTTAGACCAATAACATTCAATATCACCATTGGTATTTTAGAATTACATCTGTCATTTTGTTTTATTTATCCTTTGTTTTTTGTTCTTCTACTCTTCTTTTCTGACTTTTGAATTGAGTAATTTTTTTAAAAAATTTTAACATTTTATTTATTTTTGAAAGAGAGAGAGAGAGAGAGCATGAGCAGGGGAAGGTCAGAGAGAAGGAGGGACACAGAATCTGAAGACAGGCTCCAAGCTCTGAGCTAGCTGTCAGCACAGGGCCTGATGCGGGGCTCGAACCCACAAACCGTGAGATCATGACCTGAGCCAAAGTCGGATGCTTAACTGACTGAGCCACCAAGGTACCCCTGAATTGAGTAATTTTTAACATTCTATTTTCCTTTGTCTATTGACTTTCTGGCTATATTTCTTTGTTTTTATTTTTATTTTTCTATGTAGTCACTCTAGGGATTAAATATATTTAACTTTCATAGTCTGCTTACAGGTAATATTACCTGAAATAAAATGTAGAAGGCTTGCAGCCTTGTAAGTCCCTTGCTCTTACCCCATAGACCTTTATGTTCAGGTTATCTTATGTATTACGTTTATACACATTGATAGCCCTACTAAACAGTGTTACTTTATTTGCTTTCAACAGTCTACGTATCTTAAGGAGCTATGTAGGAAAAATACAGTTTTATATTTACCCATATATTTATCATTTCTGTTGCTGTTCCTTTATTCCTGAAGATCTGCGTTTATTTCTAAAATTTCCATTTTCTTCTTTTCAGCTATTTTTTTCTTCTTTGCTGAACAGGTGTATTTCTAGTCATTTCCCTTATGTTTACTTTTACCTTATTGTGGAACATCGGTGATAAATCTTAAAATCTTTGTAATAATTTCAGTATTTGTATCATCTAGGATCTGGGATCTGTTTATTACAGGCTTTCCTTTTCTTTGAGAATGTGTAAGATCTTCCTAGTTGCGTGTATGTCGAGTAAATCTGGATTGCCGCCTGGAGATTGTGAATTTCACGTTAGGTTCTGGGTGCTGGAGTTTGTAGTAGTGGGTCTTCATCGTGATTAGGTCCCAACTACAAGTTCTGTCTGCTGCCTCCGCACAGAGGGTCCATTGTTGGATCAGTTTTCAAGACGTTCGCTGTGCTACTTTTGTTCTGTCCTGTAGCTCAGGGGTGAGCCTGAGTCTTGTGGGAGTTCCTTTACAGAATTGGGGAATCCTCACAGTCTCCTGTCCACAGAGGCCTTTTTTATTAGTTCCTGTGGCCAGACTGGATTTCTGTCAAGAGTTTTACTGTTTGCTCCTCTGCCTCACTGCGTAATTTCATGACCAGGCAGGGCCGACTCATGGGGCAGAGCTGCTAGAGAAAAGTGAACAAAAATGGCAGGGCGGGGATCTTTTGACTGTCTTTCAAAATCTGCCTACTTTTCTTTACTTCTTTCTGTCCTGCGGTATTTGTTTTTGTGTTGTTGTGTTGTTGTTTTTGCCCAGTTGTTAGAAAGTGTTTTTTGTCTTTTTTTAAAGTTTATTTATATTTGAGGGCGAGAGATCAGGGAAGGGACAGACAGAGAGAGGGACAGAGAGAGGGACAGAGAGAGGGAGAGCCCAGGCAGGCTCTGCGTCGTCAGTGTCGCTATCGAGCCTGATACGGGGCTTGAACCCATGAGCTATGAGATCATGGTCTCAGCCAAAACCAAGAACTGAACACTTAACTGACTAAGCCACCCAGGCAGGCGTCCTTGCCTAGTTTTAAGGTTTAAGAGGGACAGAGAGGCTGTAGTGGGCTTATTTCACTGTAGCCAAACTAGAACTCTGGTTTTTGGAATTTAGAAATCTTGTGGTATTTTTTATAAAGCATTTTATTTTTCCAAATTATTGTAATGCGTACAACACATATATATAAAAGTAGGAACAAAACAAGTTGAACCAAGGTGTTATCACCATGGTCTGTCTCTGTGGCATAGAACTGAAAAGGAGGTAGGATTGGAAGGTTCCATTTGGTTGCTTCATTGTGTGTTAGTACTTTGTCTGGGGTTCCCCAGGAGCTGAGCAGAACCTAGCTGTGAATAGCATTTAAAGTGCCTGTGGCTAAAAGAAATGTGTGTGGGAACATTCCAGCGTCATCCTTAAACTAGCATTTGGACATTTGTGTTGGTAAATAAGTCTGGAAGGTACATCTTCACCCTCAAAGTGACTTAGTTTTTATTAGGTCCATTCTTTACGGGAAGGGCTTTAATTTGCAAGTGTAGGACACAGGCTCTGCTTGCTACTGGTTTATTGTTACTTGTTTGTGGATGTAGGATGACCAGGAAGCAGAGAGGGTAGTTAAGGGCCAGAAGATACATTTTGTCTGATGTTGCTAACGAAGTGACAGCTTTTGGGGAAGAGTCGGGGGGGGGGGGGTCGGGGGGAGGTGATTTCCTGAATAGAAAAGACAGTAAACAGCACATACTTTTTTTTGAGAGAGAGACAGAGACACACAGAGGGAGCATATGAGCAGGGGAGGAGCAGAGAGAGAATCTTAAGCAGGCTTCATGCTTAGTGTAAAGCCTGACTCAGGGCTCAATCTCACTAATGTGAGAATGATGTCCTGAGCCGCTATCAAGAATCAAATGCTTAGCTGACTAAGCCACCCAGATGCCCCCCCTTTTTTTCTATTTAAAGTTTTTTATATTTCAGCAAATATTCTTAAATACTTTGCAAAGAGCTACAGCTCATTAAAATGTACTTTGGGGGCGCCTGGGTGCCTCATTCGGTTGAGCTTCTGACTTCAGCTCAGGTCATGATCTCACGCTTTGTGGGTTTGGGTCCCACATGGAGCTCGCTGCTGTCAGCACAGAGCCTGCTTCAGATCTTCCATTTCTCTCTCTCTCTCTGCCCCTCCCCCCATCACAGAACTCTATAAAAAATAGACTTTAAAAAAATGTAAAACCATATACACACCCATACACACAAACACTTTGGACTATAGGACTTGTTATACTCTGACTGTGACTCTCAAAATAGCTGTGAAATACTTAAGGGAAGGTGTATAATGATATCTATGTTACCATAGTTTAGTATTAGGCTAATTTCATAACCTGAATTTATGAGTATTTGGTCTTTCTCTGTGGAATTATTTTAGTAAAAGGAATTATTTGTTCCGTGAAGGTTAGTTCAAACTCACCCCTAAAAACTTGGGATCTTTTTAATGTTATATCTTTACATTTCAGGGTAGTTCTATGGTCGATTAAAGTATTATACCCTTTTAAAAGATCATTTTGGAAATTATAGTGAAGTAGGAATCCATTCATTTCCTCTAGATTCTCTGTTGCATAGAATTGTGTATAATACTTTCTTAAGCAAAAATTCTGAAGAAAAAAATGAGCAAATTGGACCTAGTTATGTAGTAAAAGAGTAACATGCATATCTGAGTTGGGTTTATTACATAAATTCTAGGATAATTTGTATTAGGAAATTTATCACTATAATTTAGTAGGCTTAATTTAAAATACAAGGTCATCTTCTTAAATACTCAAAAAAAAAAGCCCTTGAAAAAATTTAGCAGACTTTTCTAATGAAAATTTTAAGTCAAATAAAAATAATAGGAAACTGCCTGTTACCAAAACACAAGAGCAGGTACAACTACTTATAACCTATCTCATTGGTTATGAAATATCAATACTTATGAAACACCCAAACCATCACCATGAAAGCCAGGGGCAATGTAAAAATTCCTCCTGTTCCACCTACTATATAGCTCAGCTTTATTGTTTGGGCAAATAGTGTAAGCTTAAATTCTTTATTCTCAGAGGATGGAGATCAAGAAAACCCAAGACTCTCCCCTGAGTAACTTAGCACTAATAAGAAAATGTGGTAAAGTGGCTGGGTACCAAGAAGATAGATAAATCAGTAACTTTTCTCTATTTTGCAATAAATAGTGAGGAATGGAAGTAAAACAGAACAGAATGTTCTTTCATATTATATATGAAATATTTGCATTGCTATGCTTTTAAAAAATGAGAGCTTACTGCTTTTATAAAGCTCAATAAAAAGATGTATGATTTGTCCATTTTAAGAACATTATAAAGATTAAGTGAGATGAAACACATTAAAATTTTTTGGAAAATCATCGTCCTCTCTGTAGTGTATTGAGCAAGAAATAGTCGAAGAAGAGATAGCAGCTATGATTTTTTTCCCTAAGGCTTATTTATTTAATTTGAGAGAGAGAGTGCACATGCACGCAAGAGAAGGAGAGAGAATCCCAAGCAGGCTCCACGCTCAGGGCGGAGCCCAGTGAGTCTAGATCAGAATCTCCCAATAGCAAGATCATGACATGAGCTGACATCAAGAGTCAGAGGTTCAACCAGCAGGGCCACCCAGGTGCCCTAAAGGAAATTGGCGATGAGAAGTGGCTACTTCAGAACTGGAATCAGAGACGCCTCCCCCCCCGCCCCCCCAAATATGGTAGCTTGACCACATGTATTTTCTCTTCTTCCATGAAATCTGCAGTGGTCACCAAAGAAGCATAGCAGATGTTAACACATAGGGAGAAAGGTAATAGTAGATAGTGAACAAAAGATTTGCAGAATTTTTTGGAAACAGTGAATAGAGTGGTAACCAAGTTCAGACGAAGGTGCGACCTGGTGCCTACCGAAGGGTGACAGAGATGAGGGACAAGTCAGCAGTCCCCAGGAGTCTCTTGACAGGCTTCAGAGTGGTTGGTGGCCGCCAGAGGCAGAGGTCAGTTTTGCAGCTGAAATGGAAGTTCTTGAAAAGTCTGTGTCCAGATCTTTTGGAAAGTCGTCTACATCCCCAGCAAACATGATTTCTTGAGTCCTAGTTTTCCTGGGGAGATGGAGCAAGCACTAGAACAGAGATGCTCCTGACCAGAAAGGGAAAGCTTGGGGCTGAGAATAAGGGGGGCATGTCTTAGTGTGCACCTGGAAGTGTAGCCTGTCACTTCCTCCTGCCTTTTCTACTCCCCAGACGCCAGCACCTCACATACACTTCTTTCTGGCAAAACTGGGCAGCTTGAATGAAGAGACCTCTGCGTACTGACATGTGGAGGTCTCCCACTGGAATGTGACCATTGTGTGCAGCAGTCCATCAGTCAACGGACCTAGCACCCATGCCCATTTGTTTTTAGCACCTTACCCTTAATTATGAAGGAGCAGCCAGATCACCAGATAGAGGAGGAAAGCCTCAAAAGTGACAGAGACCAGATAGATGAAGGAAAGCCTCAAAAACAATCAGCCAACAAACAAAAAAAGGAATCAAATGATGTAAGAAACGTAAGAAAATGAAAGAGCAACATACTTCCCTTCGCCCCCAAAAATCAGGAGAGTAAAAGGTATTGTGTCCATTAAAAAAAAGACTGAGTACTAGGAATAAAGGGTTGAGAATAAGAAAGAGCTTTGGGAAGTTTAAAAATATGATAGTTGGGGAGGAGAATTCATGGACAGATTGAAATAGGAAATTGAAGAGTATTAGGACTGTCACTGTAAATATCTAAATTGTTTAATGTATGAATATTTAGTACTCATTTTTAACTGTATGCCCCTCTCATGCTGTTAAGCATAAAGAAAATATTCATTAATTTTGGATTATTTTAGTTGAGGAAGAAGATGAGTTCAGCTTGGCTATTCATGAGCGGATAATGCCGGATGGGGGCTTGAGAGCATTGGGTTTGTGTTTGGTATTCTGGATAGACATTGACATAGGATACATTGTTTACGGCCTTTCTCAAGTCTCTCAGTAGTGATTGCAGAGGTGTTTTTCATGGGTGGAACGCAGGCGGTGGAGTTCGCTTTCCTTGCTCCAGACCAGCTTGGTCACCACATGTCTGGTATTGCTCCAATCACTTCATCTCTCTGAGTCTCATTTTCCTCATCTG
Organism: Suricata suricatta; assembly: GCF_006229205.1. NCBI lineage: Eukaryota > Metazoa > Chordata > Mammalia > Carnivora > Herpestidae > Suricata > Suricata suricatta. Next base: position 12,823,112 of record NC_043704.1, on the reverse strand, counting down.
TAATAAGGGGATGTTAATACCTGTCTGTCTCCCTGATATTACTGGGCTGTGATCATGAAGAGGGAGGAGCTATAAATCACCCAGAACAGTGTGCAGCCTGTACTAAGTGCTCATTAAAAGAAGCTGCTGTTAACAACCATCGGGCAGATGGACTAGTATATGTAGATGAATGAGTAAAGCATACCTTTAAATAGTAACAAGTAAAACCCCAGTGAGGTAATAGGCTGTTCTGAGCGAATGGTATCACTCCCCGACTGAATGTGAGCGTTCCCCAGTGCCGGTCGTTGTAGCTGTATCAGTTTCTGATCATTAAAGCAGCATATTAGTGCGTTTTTAAGTGTATAGAAATGAAGTTTTCATAAACTTAAATGTTGCATTTCAATTACAGGCGTCGATTAGCAAGGTAAAAGTAACAGAACCATGGCTCAGTTTCCAACACCTTTTGGAGGTAAGTTCTTAGAGATTTTTCTTTTTTAATGTATTCCAGACTTTGTATCTATCTATCTATCTATCTATCTATCTATCTATCTATCTATCTATCTATTTACTTTCGAGAGATAGAGCACAAGTGAGGGGAGAGGGGGAGAGGAGAGAGAGAGAGAGCGAGCGAGCGAGAGAATCTTAAGCAAGCTCCACATTTATTCAGCACAGAGCCTGACATGGGGCTCGATCTCATGATCTGAGCCGAAATATAGAGTCAGATGCTCACCTGATTGAACCAACCAAGCGACACAAGACCGTATTTTTAACATTGTTTCATCTGGATTCTTGGGAAGCAACTCCCAGGCATCATATCATTTCATCCACAAATATTTTGGTGTTTCTAAAAGATAAAACCCTCTTAAAGACATAACTACAACACTCTTATCACACCTGTAAAATTCACAGTAATTCCTTAATATACTCAGCTATCAAGTCAGTGTTAAAATTTTCCTGATGGTCCTCAGACCTTTTTTTGCTAAGGTTTGTCGGTTCAAATAAGGATGCAGACATTGCTCTCAGTTCTTGTGTCTTCGAAGCCTCCTCACTGTTTTTCTCTTTGCATCATCCTAGTTGAAGTGACTGGATCATTTATTCTGTACTTTTCCTAAAGCCTGGATTTGAAGCAGTATATTTTTGTTTGTTTTACTTTATCTGCTTGATCTATATCAGCCTGCATAAAAACTTTTGTGTCAGGTCATTTTTCCTAATGTTATGATTAAGTGTTAAATATTGGCTTTGTTTACTGGCCAAGCTTTATTTAGTTTTGAATAGAAGGTGCCATTTTAATGGCTGACTCTTGGCAGCTGTCTGATCCAGTCATAAAGAGAGTAGGGCACAAATCCCCACCCTCTGATGACATCTGTACAAGTCCCTGTGGAATCCCAGGCCCTGAACGTAGGAGGCAGTCAATACATATGTATGCTTCCAGAGACTGAATGAATCTCACTCTCCTTGTCACCTAACCCCATGGAGAGGGGAGGTGTGATGTTCCGACATTTTGCATTTGTGCTGGCCACATTCACATTTTATTGACATATTCAGCTTTTGGAAAGTCTCTTAACTTTGGAAGGTCTTCAGTCTATATGTAATCAGAAATTATTTTGATCACATTGAGGAGACCTGGTACAAAAGCAACGAAGATCTCAGAAGTGAGAGGGTATGTGGTCATTCTCAGAGCTGAAACTGAAGGGGAGCCCAAGCCCATTCTCTTTGGCTTGCCGTTTTTTGTTTTGTTTTGTTTTGTTTTTTCAGGATACCTATTTTTAGGGGCACCTGGGTGGCTCAATAGGTAGAGCATCTGGTTTCGGCTCAGGTCATGATCTCGCAGTTTGTGGGTTCAAGCCCTGCATCAGGCTATGTGCTGACAGCTTGCTTAGAGCCTGGAACCTGTCTTTGGATTCTGTGTCTCCCTCTCTCTCTGACCCTCCCTTGCTCACACAGTCTCTCTCTCTCTTTTTCCCAAAAATAAATAAAACATAAAAAAATTTTTTTAAAGGATACCCATTTTAAACACATCTTTATTAAGATATTACTTATGTACCATAAAATTCACCATTTTTAACTGTACTATTCAGTGACTTTTAGTAAATTTGCAGAGTTGTATAATGATAGTACAATCCGGTATTTCAATATTTTCGTCACTCCAGGAAGATTCTCCTGGAATCACATGGGATACGAATTGTGAAGCTCTGGTCTTTTCTTAACGTTCACCTGTGGCATTTGATTCACCTGAGAAGATAGCTTTACGTTGGTTCATTGCTCGAGTTTATATAAATAAATGATTATTAACTTCTGTCTTTAAATAGTCCTGCTAACTATAAGATTATGGACAAGTTTTTAAAAAAAGAATTTGTGTTAGTATCTTTCTTATTTTGGCCTGTTTTACTCTTAATTTTCTAACTTTATATGCATTTCTTCCAAGGGAAAACATGGTAATCAATCAAATAACTGATAACATATTGACAGAATCCGAAAGTACTAGGGAAATAGTGTGTGTAAGCACTTGCTTATTCTTTTTTTCTCACCGAATAATTTCTTTGTCTTTTCTTTGGGTTGTAGGCAGCCTGGATATCTGGGCCATTACTGTAGAGGAAAGAGCGAAGCATGATCAGCAGTTTCATAGTTTAAAGCCAATATCTGGATTTATTACTGGTAATTGGAATCAGTATTTCTATTTATCAGCAGTGCATGTACCTGTGGAAAATCTCTTATGCAAAGCCAAGGCGGGCACATATGGCCAAGGGGTATTTGCCATGGCCTTGAGCCTGTATTTTTTCAGTTGTTTTTCCCATAATGCATTCAGTCTTCTTTGCCTTCCTTGATGGATGTCAAGCCGCTTGTTTTGGGCACATCACTGAGGGGAATTGGTGATGGTCAATGCACCACATTCTTTAAGTAATAAAGCAATGGACTGTGGTTCTTAATCTAAAATCCTGGTTTAATTTTGATCTTGAACTGGTTTGGAAAATGTAAATAAAGAACATATTCTGAACATTTAAAAAAAACATCAACAACGGAATTCTCATATTGCTGTATCCCTAAAGTTCTTTTTTTACTTTGCCTTTTCTATTATCTTTTCGGTTTGGTTATTCTTTAGGATTTAGCTACAGGAAAAAAACGGGATCTAGACTTCCTGAGGAGTTGTTTTCATATGTGTGCGTATCACAGTTCTCTTTCAATATTAATTCCTAATCATTGATGTGCATCTTGTAATCATTGTTACTTTTCTCCATCAATGTATCAGACGTACTGACAATGTGAAGTGTAGGTATTAGGAATGGCAGAGAACTTAAAAAGTAGATGTGTGGGTCGTCAGTTTCTTGAGGATTCCTATAGATGTGCTTTGTCACATGTGCTTTGGCGTATCTGTTCCCACGTTACTAAATAGCAGATTAATTAGAGTGGACAGCCTACCCCTGTCAAAGTGTTAAGTCCTAAGTTCTCAAGTCGGTGCTGATGGATTCATTTTACTGCTGTTTATAGGCTTTGGCTTTTAGCCTGTATCTAATTCAGTATTTGCAGAGTTATCAGCCTCTTTCTTATTTTTGCAATTTTGTTCTAAGAAGATACCTGTCAGCTGTTGTTTTTCTCCTGAACCTTTTTTCATTTAATTTACAGGTGATCAAGCTAGAAACTTTTTTTTTCAATCTGGGTTACCTCAGCCTGTTTTAGCACAGATATGGTAAGTTGGAACTTCACATAAGCAAAAGGTAAAATAAAATATTCCAATAATAAGATTTCTTAAGATATAGTCTGAAATACTCCACTACTTCTTACCAGAGAATACTTCTGAAAAGTATCTTTCTAAGGTGGAGCTTTAAAAGAAAAAGTGGTAACCTTTGCAAGATACCACTGTCCAAAAGTGGAATTCTCAGAGGAGGAATCTACATTTTGATACTTTCTCATTAATTTGCTTTAGCCTTATTTACATCACCCATGGGCGTCTGAAAGGCCCGCATTTCTTGCTTTATAATGTAGTGGTTCTGTATCTCTCATTGACTAAAAGGTAAGGAGAATATTTCACGGTTAGTAGTGAAACCACCAGCGGAATAGTGAGATAATTAGTACTTATCGTAGTGTCGTACAAGGTGAATGCATGGTAGATATTGTTGAATTCCTGGATTAACTGTCACAAATAAGCATTCAGTCCTTTGAACCCACAGGAAAGAAAGGGGTAGGGAAAAAGAGTGGGAAATACGATTGTGGATTTTAAGTGTATGACTTTGGTCACGTCGTGCTGAGTTCTGTCACCAGGAAGTCACCTTTTCCCACCCAGTGCGGCTCTTGCAGTGAATACTTCGTTTCCAGGGGTTGTTAGCGACGACGTGGAGGCAGCTTGCTGTGCGGCAGGCAGAGCGCGGGGTTTGTAACCACGCACCTGAGTTTGGATCCCAGCGGTACTGTGTTCTGTCTGTATGACTTAGGGCATGTATTTATCCTCTCTGACCTCTGTTTTCTCATCTGGAAAAAGGGAAGGTAAATTTTCCTTAAAGGGTTGTTGAGAACATTATTAGAGAAACTAATAATGTATAATGTGTATAAAGGGCTTAGCGTAGGACCTGGTGTGTAACAGGCCCTCAAAACAGAACCCAAAAAGGTACTTGCTTTCGTTGTCAGGGATTGGGTGTTCCATAGAACTAAATTGTCCAGATAATCGCTTGTCCCCGTAAATGATCAGCCTTTCTTATAATATGGAAATTAATAAAGATTGACTTAGTTCCTTGTTGCCCTCAAGCAGAGTCTACGAAATGTAGGTAAAACTTAATTAAAGTGTCATCAGTATGAAAATCATTTACTGTGTTCAGAATAGCAAAACTCTCTTGGGAAATCTATACATATCTATACACATATACACATACACACATATACACACACACATGTACATACATATATATGCACAAATATATACATGCACATATTTATATATGGCTATATTTGAATTGAAACTAAATGATACCAGATTCCTGTGCTTTCTTTGGTGTCCGCTTTCTTTTCTCTTCCCTGGTTGTCAGCATATCGGCTGCCAGACTGTCTTTTCTAATTGGTGAGCCTCCTCCTATGATGCCCTTCCGGCTCTCTGATCTACTTTGAGCTGGGAAAACCAGATAACCAAGGCTTTTGGAATTCCTTTTAAAATGAAGTCATAGGTTTGCAACGAGTGGGAGAGTGGTGGGGAGAGCAAGAACTTGTGCTCACGTGAGCACGCGGGCTCTGACCTGGCAGTTGAGTGCCCGAGGTTAAATTCAAGAAGACATGTGACATGTGCTAACTTTAAGAACCTTTCTTCTGCTTTGTGTTCTGCTATATGATTTCATTTCACATCATCCGTCAAGATCACTCACTGGAGCCTTCCTTTCCCAGATGTAGCTTCTTCCATTGAATTCTGCTTTTGTGCCATATTCCCAATTTATGAATGTTCATTCAAGAACTAGTTTTATGGTGCATATCTGCTGCCAGAAAATCTCACCTTACATTTATTCATTCAACAGTGGAAAAATATTTATTGAACGTCTACTATGGGTCAGTGATTGTTGTAGATGCTTGGGATACAGTAGTGAACAGAATAGCCAAAAATCTGTGCTTTCATAGAAATTACAATCTTGTGGAAGGATATAGGTAATAGTAGTATAAAAATTGCCACGTAGAAATAAGTATAATGGGGAAAATAAAGTATTATCTAGTAAATTTCACTTTTTTTGCAATTACATTAGTTGTCAGCTTTCCAGACTGTTTCTAGCTAAGCGTATAAAGTCATTTTTCCATCTTACTATTTTTATAGTGAAAATTTGTATTAACAACAAAAATGATGAATTGGCAGTCTTGGCTTGAGTCAAAACTGCTCTTGGTCTTTAATTTTATCTGACATTTTGTTAAATAAATTTGTGATGGCATGTTCTTTTATCAAGAATTGTTATGCGGTGAGGGAGGCGCACCTCTAAGTAAGTATCTTTTCTCCAAAGAAATGTCTTTGAGTAATCATAAATTTCATGAGCCACAGATATCCTGCTAAGATGACAGAATAGCGTAGTGCGAAGTATGAGTAAGATCTGTCTTCCAGCACTAGCAGTGACCCTTAGGAACCCTGAGTAATACTTGACCTCTTCAGAGTAGGTATTCATTCATTCATTCATTCATTCATTCTTCTTAAAAAAAATTTTTTTTATGTTTATTTATTTTTGAGAGAGAGAGAGAGTGAGTAGGGGAGGAGCAGAGGGAGAGGGAGACACAGACTCTGAAGCAGGCTCCAGGCTCTGAGCTGTTAGCACAAAGCCCAATGCGGGGCTTGAACTGCGAGATCATGACCTGAGCCAAAGTCGGACACTCAACCAATTGAGCCACCCAGGCGCCCCCATTTATTCATTTTTAAAGTTCATTTATTCTGAGAGAGAGTTAGGAGAGGGGTAGAGAGAAAGAGAATCCCAAGCAAGCTCTGCACTGTTAACAAGGAGCCTGATGTGGGCCTTGAGCTCACACCATGAGATCTTGACCTAAGCTGAAGTCAGACGCTTAACTGACTGAGCCACTCAGGTGCCCCCAGAGTTAGGTTTTTAAATGTATCAATAGTAACAGTTGATCTAATGAAATAGTTTTCACTTTCTGTCTCACATGCCAATCTTGTGTTCTCTTGGGGGTTTTGTGTGGGGTCCCAGGGAAGGTCTGTGCCCCCTTTGGTAGAAAGAGGGGGGTGGGTTTGAGCAGTGCCTTCGTCAGTCATGGGGGGAGAAGAAAATTTTGGATTGAGAGTTCAGAGCTATAATAGTAGCTATCTCTCTGGGCCTTCCTTTCTTTGCTGTGGACCTCAGTTTGAGTACCTGAGTGATGTGGATTGCTAGGGGATCTGTGTTACAAATCTGTACAGGCTCTGTTCCAGGTAAAAGCCATATTCCATCCAGTTAACTAGTTTGTGAACTTTTTAAACTGTAACCTACTGATGATACTTTGGGGCAACTTACCCATCCAACCCAGTTTCCAATTAATCATTCGGGGAAACCTGAATTCTCAGAGGATGGAGTTAAGCTAGTGTGTGTAATGCCAAAGATGATACAGCTTCCTAGAAACTGTCTTACTATTAAGGAGCTGGAAGGAAACTGGCAAATATCCCATATCCTTTTGGCAACTCCAGATGCTTAAAGTTGTTCCAACCTTGGCCTCAAGTGGAGAGGGAAGAGGAGAAAGCAGAGGGGACTGGACAGGAGGCCGGATGGTCTGGGAAATAAAGAGGTTGAATGAAGAAGGCTTTGACATCAGAGGCAGTAGAGGCCATAGAAATGGGGACTCGAGGCTCCTAAGGAGAGAAAGGAGGGGCAGGGAGGCCCACCGGAAGCTGGCCCAGAGAGACAAGGCAGGAGCCTGGGACATAAATGTAAATTTTAGAACCGCTTGGTGATCTCTTGGGAGGCACTGCGGGCAAGGCCAACAGGATACTTCTGTGCATATGTCAGAAGGGCCTTCAGGCCCCAAGAAGATCAATTTGCCAAACTTATTTACCAGAAACTAAAAAAAGTCATCTGGATTCTTATGCCCCTCTCCTCCACCTTACCCTCCATCCTCGGCATCGAGCATCTGTCTAGCTGCTGGTAGCCAGGCGTGATTCCTCTCTTTTCCTCCCCCTACACATTCAATCCATCAGTGCATCCTTCTGGCTCAGTTTACAGATTTTATCCCCAATGTGGCCGTTTCTTTCTGTTGCCATTGCTGCTGTCCTAATTTGTCATCTCACTTGGGCCCATTGGTCAGCATTTTGAGTTAGAGTCTCTCTCAAGCTTACCACTTTAGATTTCATTCTCCATACAGCACGTACACTGTGTCTGTGAAAAGTAAATCTATTTTAAACTCCCCAGTGAGAAGAAAATCTAAAGTCCTATCAAGGCTCCGGGGCTCTTGGTATTTTCATCTTCTTTCATTTTCCACCCTTCTCATCCTCGATTTTTGTATTCCAGTTTCACTGAGCTTTCTGTTTAAATGGGCCAGGCTTCTTGACTTCTGGGTCATTGCACTCAGAATTTCCTCTTCCCATAATATAGTTCTTCCGGACCCTTACATGGCTAGCTGGCTGACTACCTTTCAGGTTTCAGTTCATAAATCACCTCCTCGTTAACTCTACAGAATTAATACAGTACCATTGACTTTGTTCCTCTTAATGCCCTTCACCTATTTCACCATCCTCCCACCCCGCCCCATAACCTGTATTCCCTGTTTTCTTAGTATTTATGAGTCTGTTTTTGCTTTGTTTTGTTTATTCATTTGTTTTGTTTTTTGGATTCTACATATAACTGAAATCATATGGTATAAAAATGTACTTTCTGACCTCTCATCTGAGGTAGTCCCCTCTGCCCACCTGCTCCTACCCACCATCTTCTCCCTCCTACTACGTTGTTCGAATTTTTAATGGCACTTACCATCCTGAGGAATCATCTGATTTGTTTTCTTGCTTCGTGTCTGCTTGCACTCAGATATTAGCCCTGTGAGGGCAGGAACTTTCTCTCTCTTTCACGGTTGTACCACCAATTCCTAGAAAGGGCCTAGACCTTAATAGGTATATCTCCGAAAATTATTTATTGGATGAATAAAGAAACGAATGAATGAATCAATGAATCAGTGAATGAATGAGTAGGCTGGACTGATCTGCACTGGGAGATGAGCATCTTGTGAAAAGCCATTGTGGCTGAGATGGGTCCCTAAAGAGCCACAGGCTTTCAACTCCAGCGCAGCGAACGAGGTGAGTGAGGGGAGGCTGGTCTTCTCCTTTAGTCCTGGAATTCAAGGATGTAGTGTCAGAACTGCCCCACTCACGGCCACTGCGCACAGTCCTTGGAGTCGGAAGTAATTCATGATTCCTGTTGTTTAGAGCCTGAAGTGCTATGTTTAACTCCTTCTATGTGGGTACGTGACTTATCTAAAATACTCTTGGGTTTATCTGGTTTTGTTTTTATTCAGTTCAGGGATCTCCTTTCTTTGTGGGCTTAATTTTATCTCTGAGTATGTAACACATTAGCAAGGTTCTGAAAGCAAAACCGAACAAAAAAGTGAACCCAGAGACGTGTCACTCCCTGTGCTATCCCTTCATCCCTGGGCTCGCCTGTTTTGTTAGATTCTCATCATCTTTCCTTTATTTCTGTGCGGGGAAAAGTAAGTTCATAATATATCTGTATTTACTGTGCATGTCTATATTGAAATTGTTTCCTCTTCCTTCTTACTTTAAGGATTACCACCTGTAAATGTTCTTTTGTTCTTCGCTTTCCTCACTTAGCACATCCTGGAAATCACTCATATCATTCCATACATCTCTCTCTCTCTCTCTCTCCCTCCCTCCCCCCCTTACTCCCTTCTTTTTCTCTTTCACTCTCTCTTTCTGTCTCCCTCACCCCCTCTCCCCTCTTTTTCCTACAGTTACATAGTACTCATTCTGGGAGATATACTGTAATATATTCAACCAGTCTCCTGTGTGTGTGTGTGCGTGTCAGTTACTTCCAATAATGCAGCAGTGATGAATGAGCTAAATAAAGCATGGATATTTTTATATTGCTGGAGGTGTATCTTCAGGGTAAATTCCTAAGAGTGGGTTTGCTGGGTCAAAGAGGAAACACCTAGGTGGTCCTGTGGCTGTTGCCAGATTTCCCTTCATTTGGACTTTTCACACTTTGTCTCAGCAGCTGTGAGTGAGCCTGTTACACAGTTTATCTGTCCCGATCATAAAGCTTTCTCCTCTCATCTCAACCTCACTTGTTGCCGTGTAGGGGTTTTAATATCAGGCTAAACATTGTATTTTTTTATCACTTTGTTGTTGGTTTTTTTATTGTGTTTTTTTAACATTTATTCATGAGACAGAGTGTGTGTAGGGGAGGGGCAGAGAGAAAGGGAGACAGAATCCTAAGCAGGTTCCAGGCTCTGAGCTGTCAGCATAGAGTCCAAGGCGGGGCTCGAACCCACAAACTGGTATCATGACCCAAGCTGAAGTCGGACGCTTCACTGATCGAGCCACCCAGGTGCCCCAAGTTCACATTGTTTTTAAGAGTCGCATACAATAATTTTTTGCCTTACGCTTGTTATATGCATGTGTATATTTTCACTTTGGAAGTTTTGTGAATTTAATTTTAGGATTCTTGGGCTTTTTAATGCATCTTCTGGGGGGATTATTAGAAATGACTAAACTATAAATGGGAGGTGAAACAGATGGCAGAGCTGAAGTCTTTTTTCCCCCTCCCAGAGAGACCTTGAGAAATAGAATTTCAGGGGAAAGAAGGGAAGGAAGAGAAAGATGAGCTTTTGTAGGAGTAACTCGTGTATTTGCGATCAGTCTTTTGAGGTTTTACTACCAGTGGGTCCCAGCAGTTATGTTTTATTAGTTGAGAAAAAAGATTTTAAGAAAAATCACGCAGACCTCTCACAAAGAAGTAGGATTGTGGTGGGTGGCTTAACGCCAGGCACCTAGAACCCGAGGATTTCACGTCTCCTCTCCCACTGAGGCACTTCAGTGGAAGGTTTTTAGAAACATGCAATTCTTCTAATTAAACCCTTATGGTACTAGAAAGTCTCTTCTCCCTCAGTTAGTCATTATCCCGCATTGAATAACTGTTACTTGCTAGAAAATGTGCTTTGGGGGCACCTGGGTGGCTTAGCTGGTTAGGTATCTGACTTCAGCTCAGGTCATGATCTCACGGTTTGTGGGTTCCAGCCCCACATCCGGCTCTGTGCTGACAGCTCAGTGCCTGCTTTGGATCCTCTGTCCCCCCACCCCTTCCCTGCTCACTCTCTCTCTTTCAAAAATAAACAAACATTAAACAAAAGAAAGAAAATGTGTTTTGGGGGGCAGTGGTGTTGGGAATAGAGAGTGAGAATCCATCTGCTCGATTTTTTTTAAGTATGCATGTTGATGTTGATTGTTGACACGTTTTTTTTCTCCTGAAAAGCATTTGCTGAATATCTTTTCAGAAAACATTAGCAAAAGAAGGAAAGTTCACCCTATCATTTTACTTATTTAACTTCCTGTATAAAACCTGAAAATAGTTACAAAAATAAACCAGAGACCAGGGTTGGGTTTTTTTTGTTTTTTTGGTGTGGTTTTTTTTGGCGTAGAGGCAAAAATCAAAACAAAATCTTAACAAACAGAATTCCACAATGTATTAAAACTATGACCGACTTGAACTTATTCCAGGAGTGCAAGTTTTGGTTCAGAATCAAGACGTTTTCTCAACATTATAGCAAAAGGAAGTATGATCATATCAGCAGAAGATGAATAGACATTTGATTTAAAAAAAAAGTAACCCTTTCTTATATGTAGAAAGGAAACTCCTTAAATATGTCAGGCTACTTTCTAAAGATCACTACTAAATATTATTTAAAAAATTTTTTTTAATGTTTATTCATTTTTGAGAGACAGCATGAGTGGGGGAGGGGCAGAGAGAGAGGGAGACACAGAATCTGAAACAGGCTCCAGGCTCTGAGCTGTCAGCACAGAGCCCTATGTGGGGCTGGAACTCATGAGCCATGAGATCATGACCTGAGCTGAAGTCAGAAGTTTAACTGACTGAGCCACCCAGGTGCTCCCTAAATATTATTCTAAACAGTGAAGCATGGCAGCCATTTCATTGTAACCCAGAAATTCACAGGATATTCACACATTCAGCAATGTCTTAGAGGCAGTAAAACCAATTTAAAAAAAGAAAGAAAAAAAGGAAGTGTATAAATACTGGAAACAAAAGTTAACTCATTTTTGCTAGTTATATGATTGTATATTTAACAAACCTAAGAGATTTTAGTGTAAAGAGGTAGCATTTATAGAAGTTTGGTAAGATAGCTGAATATAGCTATAAATGATTATTAAAAGCAAAATTTTTCTCTATGCTTGAAATAAACACCTAAATATGGAAATGGGGGGAACGTTCCATTTAAAATAATGGCAGAAATCATAAGACTCCTAAGAATACATTTACTAAGAAAAGTAATTATTTACATGAAGAAAGTGATATAATCTTATTAAAGGAAGTGTCTGTAGAATTGACCACAGACATGCTATTGTCCTTGTTGGGCTAATGCAGTTGCAACTTGATGCCCAGTTGGGTTGTTTGTAGAATAGGTAAGTGATCTTAAAATCCATAGGGGAACAAAAACCAAACATCTGTGAATAGCCAAACAAAGTTTAGAAGTCTTGCCAGATGACCAGACCGCACCACAGAGCCAGTGTGATCATGTCACCGTTACATCGACCTGGGAACTGTTCATAGTAGATAATCCAGAAATAAGTTTCACTTCATATGAACATTTATTATACAGCAAAGGTATTTTTTAGTTTTGTGAGAAGAGGCTGGATTAGTTAATAACATAGTAATATTATATTAATTTCAAGCATATAACTCAGTGACTTGACATTTTTCTATACATTATGACATGATGGCCCATGGTAAGTATAGTCTCCATCTGTCACCCTACAGAATTAATACAGTACCGTTGACTTTGTTCCTCTTAATGCCCTTCACCTATTTCACCACCCTCCCCCCCAGGGTCCCCACCCCGCCCCATAACCTGTATTCTCTGTTTTCTCTGTATTTATGAGTCCGTTTCTGCTTTGTTTTTTTACTCATTTGTTTTGTTTTTTGGATTCTACATATAAGTGAAATCATATGGTATAAAAATGTAGAATTTCTTACAGTAAAGATACACAAATGAACCGAGTAACGATAACTTAAAAAAAATCAACAATTGACAGATAAATGGTCAATATGTAGAATACAATGAGCTCTTACAAACTGAGAGGAAAAAGACATGTAGTCCATCAGAAAGCTTAGCAAAGAATGTGAATAAGTGATTTATATACGAATCCAAATGACAAACATATGCAAAAGGTCTCTCAAGCTGTTAGTGAAATTCAGACCCCACTGGTGGGGTTTCATTGCTGAACAGGACCATCGACTCCAAGCAGACTGGAGTACTCCTCACTAGGCAGAAAGGTGGTTTCTGTAACCTGTTTCCCACTTTATGACTTTTTCTAATTGACATTAAAAAAAAAATTTTTTTTTTAATTTATTTTTGAGAGACAGAGAGAGATAGTGCGAGCAGGGGAGGGTCAGAGAGAGAGGGAGACACAGAATCAAAAGACAGGCTCTGAGCTAGCTGTCAGCACAGAGCCCAATACAGGGCTCGAACCCATGAACTGTGAGATCATGACCTGAGTCAAAGCCGGACGCTTAGCCGACTGAGCCACGCAGGCACCCCAAAATGTTTATTTATTATCAAGAGACAGAGGGCACAGTCAGGGAAGGAGCAGAGAGAGGGGAACAGAGGATCCAGAGCGGGCTCAGCACTGACAGCAGAGAGCCCGATGCCAGGCTCAAAGCCACAAACCATGAGCTCATGACCTGATCTAAAGTCAGATGCTTAACCACCCATGTACCCCCAACATTTTTAGAGATTTTTTATTTTTGTTGTATGTCATGCTTTTTATTGTGTTTCATGTTTTCTTCCTTGAGTTAACTCCAGCAGTATGGGATTATTTTCTATGAAACGTACTTTTCTTTTTGGGACACTACTAGATGTGGCTCATTTAGGATCGCCAATCATGGCATTTTAACTGGAGCAGTTGGTCTTACGTTTTGCTGTCTCAAATAAAATTGTTCTTAAGATAGGTTTAAAATAACAAAGCATCCTAACACTGTTAATATCTAGACTAAAAGAAACGAATTTGGGTGAACATTTTCATGCAGAGGGGTTACTTGTGAATATGCACAGTTGTGGTTTCCACAAAGGAGTTTCCTGGTGGCAGTGGTTTCTTTTCCTTTTGCTTACTCTTCTTCGAGAGAACATACATTAAAGCTCATTGCCCAGAAACTAATGTGACATTGTCAACTCTACTTCATTTAAAAAAAGAAAGAAAAAAGACTGCCCGGACAGCAAGGAGACTGCTTAGGACTCACTCCTTCTTTCTCTGCCTCTCCCCCACTTGCACTGTCTCTGTCTCTCTCTGTCTAAGTAAACTTAAAAAAAATTAGAGAGAGGCGCCTGGGTTGCTCAGTCGGTTGAACATCTGACTTTTGGCCCAGGTCGTGATCTCACAGCTCATGGGTTCGAGCCCCGCATCAGGCTCTGTCAGCACAGAACCAGGAGTCTGCTTCAGATCCTGTGTCTCCCTTTCTCTGCCCCTACCCCACTTGCACTCTGTGTCTTTCTCAAAAATAAACATTAAAATAGTTAAAGAAAAATAAAAACATGAATAGGAAAATGCTTATTGCAAGTTATACTTGACATTTATGTCTGAGTACCATTTTAAAGTAATGAATAATTTGTAAACTCCATTTTCAAAGCTTTAAAGGTATAATAGAACTATAGTGAACCCCAGCATGTCATGTCTCCATGGTAGGGTTTGTAGAACTCCACGGAGGAGTTGGTGCAATCTAGTCAAATATCTATAGAAATAAACTCTCTTTTCCTACTCCCCCTTCCCTCCCCCCAACATCTTTTTAAGGGAAACTCAGGGTTTAAACTCAGGACCCTGAGATTAAGAGTCACATATATCCACTGAGCCAGCCAGGTGCCCCTTCTGCTAACATCTGTATTACAACATAATTCACACAATAAAATTCCCCTTTTAAAGGTATAATTCACTGGTTTTTAGTGTGTTCACAGAGTCCTGAACCAATGCCACTGTCTGATTTTGGAACATTTTCACTACCTCGGAAAGAATCCCATTAAACATCCAAAGTACATATCCTGGCATTCAGACTGAAAATTACCTCATGTATCACATAAGTAAAGACTAACACAATAAAACATGTTTTACTTTGCTACAAAACCTTGTCAGTATTCCCAGGTGGCTTCCTATAGCTTGGTAAACAAATATTGGCTAGGTTTGGTGTGCTTTGTTTTCTTCTGTTTTTTGTTCTCCCCGGGATTAGGGAGCTGACTGTTGTGTTGTGTGGGTGGGAGTGGTGGTTTAGGGAAGGTTCTTTTATGGTCTGAATCATTCCAAGCCCTTGATGTTGATTGCAGGGCGCTAGCTGATACGAACAATGACGGGCGAATGGATCAAGTGGAGTTTTCCATAGCTATGAAACTTATCAAACTGAAACTGCAAGGGTACCAGCTCCCTTCCGCACTTCCCCCTGTCATGAAACAGCAGCCAGTTGCTATTTCTAGTGCACCAGCCTTTGGTAAGTCTGAAAAGGACTCGGTTCCTATATTTCATTGTATATTTTAAAAGGAAATATTTCCCTTTTTTCTCCTTTTCCGTTGGTGGCCTTGTGAAATTCTAGGAGGCCATTCTGTCTGAAAAGTGATGGTCCTGTGCAGGCAGGTGGTGCTGGAAGAGAAGAAGCATGTTCATGTTCGCACCCTAGGCTGTGCTAAAGAACAGTTCAGCTGAGTAAATTTGAAGATGAAATGGGCTTCATTAAGCGATTCATGAATTGGGCGGCACCCATCTAGCAAGTAGAGGGGAAGGATCTTAGAGGAAAGAGGGGGACAAGAAAGTAGACAGGAAAAGAAAAAGTTGTACCTGGTAGATCACTTGCCCTTGTGTGAAAGGCCAAGGGGTCTTACCTGGCTGGTCATCTCATTCATCTTCTTTGGGGGATGGACAAGGCCTAAGGGACAAGGCCCGTGGTACAGTGGGACAGACGACCTCATCGATGCTGATCAGAAAATTCTGGACTGATGGGTTAAGACTGCGTTTCTAGGGGAAGTTGAAACTGCCATTAGGTTGGGTATTAAGCCCCAGATTTGGTGACATGGCCTAAGTGACACCATTTGGGTCCTGTGGTTTTCTTTTTAATAGATGCTGGTAATCAAGATGAAAGCGAAGGTACAGAATGTCAGGGTAAAAGGAATAAGCCTGCAGTCTGCTATGCATCTTCTGCCTTTTTATTGCTCTTCTTGCATCCTTGACCCTTCCCAGCGCCACATGCTTTCTTTTGGCTGTTTCCGTAACATCTTTATTTTCCCTGTGCGTAAAAAGCTCCCTTGGATTATGGTACCTAGCAATATGTTTTTAAATTTATGGTATTGAGACAATTGGCCACATTTAGAACAAAACAAAATAAACATTATGTCAGTTAAAAACACAATTCCATAAAAAGATATCTTTAACCAGATAATTTTCTTAAAACCGAATCAGTAATTAGTTGACTAAGATCACCAACAGTTCTGATTTCTTCTCTGTTCTCACCTTAGACTTTAATTATTTACATTGATTTAAGGATTGCCGTTATCAGATCTAAAGTCTGACTCATGAGAAAGTATTCAGTTTAAACCAAACACAAAAATTGTGGCTAGGGTTTTCCTTTCTTCCTCCTGATATCCCTGATAACAGGTGATAGGTGAAATAGGTTTGGGAAGGAATAAGTCAGTAGTAAGGCCTGTCTCTGACACAATTAATGATAAGCTGAGAAATAAATGCTGTGGCTTTGCTTAATAGATTTGCCATTTAAAACACACTAAGCATTGCCTTTCTCTTGGTGAGGTGTAGCCACAAGACTGGTGGTTATAAGGTGAAAGAAAGGTAGCCTCAAGGATAAGGTGAAAGGTGCAGGTCGAGCAAATGGGATAGCTTGTGCACCAAGCTAGCTAGTGATCCAAGAGAAGAAAGGAAAACTCGGGAAGTCACACCGGAGCAAAGGCTGGGAAGAGCAGCGGTGAAGAGCACAGCCGGCTCCCCGTGCCTGGGGCCCTTGGTCTTGTCCATTGTGTTCCCAGTCCAGAGCTCTTAGGTAGCCGGCTTTTTTCAGTGGGCGTGGCTCTGAATCTCTTGAAGGGTCCTATAGCCAATGTGTGGTCAGGACCCATGGGTTAAAACAGCTAACAGGTGTTTGGTTGTCTTTTGGCTTCCGTTCTGGGCTGCAAGAAGAAACCTCAGAGGGGAGGAAGAGTCAGATAACCAGAGGCATCCCATTTCCTCTTTTTCCCTCAAACCCCGGGGTCAGTCTTTCTTCCTCTAACATTTAATATGTCTTCTCTTATTCCATTCTGCAGCAGGACTTTGGACTCTAGAAACGTTGCTGATTTATTCCCACAAGGTTGCGGCCTCGCTGCCCAGGCGGCTTTACTGTCACTTAAGTAACCTGTCACTGCCTCTAAGAGAACCTGGGAACTCTGAGCTGCCATCCCACCAGTCGGTCCTGAGCTCTTCCCCCAGGCTTCCCCCCCACCTTTCCTCCCCTACCTCCCATCACACCAGCATCCTCAGGAAGTTAGTTTGAAGAGAGGAATCCCCAGGGAATATCGGGACAGGAGAGAAGTTGAAAGTACATTGTGCCCTAACCACGTGTGCCCGGGTTTACTCAAAGATCTGACCTTCGCTGGTCTTTCTAGTTCCACCTCTCGGCTCGACCCTCGCTAATTTTTTTAATAATACTTCTTCCATGGCTACTTCGGAGGGAAAAAAAAATTGTTACTACCGTCATTATTTTCTAATTAATATTAAAAGTTATCCGACTATGCATTTCCTAGCCCTTACATATTGTACCTTCACATGTATTTTCTTTGGTTACAACGGTAACCTTAAAATGCGCAGAAATTATTAGGCCTGTTATGAGAGAATCGAGAGTCTAAGAAGGTGAACAGTTTGCATATGACCATATTTCTAAAAAGGGAGGTAGAGCCTGTCCAAACATACAGTTTTTCAGAGGCTTCCTTACTTACCTTCCCACTGTCATTACTGTCCCACTGTCCATACGGGTGGCACGGAGCGTGACTCTGGCTGGGGTCCTCGCGTGGGTGCGAAGGCGCATGTTATATGTGGAAATGAGGCCGACTAGGGGTGGAGCAACCCTTTCGTTCAACTCCCCTATGTGAAGGGCAGGAAAGTGGGGTGCAGTGATACTGTGACTTGCCTAAGGGCAGCCAGTGTGTTCCAGGAGATTCTGTGAGTTTGCCCGCTTTCTTCCCTCACAGCATAGTTCTTTGATTCTGAATCCAGCTGGTTTGGGGAAGGACTATTTGTCTTTTGCTTGGCTGTTTACTTGCCAGGTCTCATGGTTTTATTAGATTAAGCCATTATTTCTAAACCCCAACTGTGTGCCCTGGTCGCTGGCAACATGTTGGTGAGCGAGATAACATGGCTTCTACTGCTACGAAGCTTCGTGTTAAGTTGGGGAAAGGAAGCACCTAGATGAAGAATTTCAGGGCACGATAAGGGCAGTCAGTTCTGTAAAACAAGGTGATATGATAGAGATACTGATGGGACAGGTTGATGAGGGCAGAATTCTCTGAGAAGAGGTGACTTTGAGCTAAATTAGAGATGAGAACCATGTGAAGGAAGACTGAGGAAAGAATGTTCCAGGCAAAGGGAATAGCAGTTGCAAAGGTTCTAAGACAAAAATGAAATTGGTATGTGCGAGAAACAGAAATGAGAGCACTGTCACTGAGGTATTGGTGGCCCTTCAGGTCAGGGAGGTAAGGCAAGAGCCTAATAAAACCACTAAGGAGTTAGAATTTTTTTTCCTTATTTTAAAGTTTATTTATTTTGAGAGAGAGAAAACACAAGCTGGGGAGGGAGAGAGGGGAGGAGACAGAATCCCAAGCAGGGTCCACGCTATTAGCACAGAGCCTGACGAAGGGCTTAAACTCACAAACCTGAGCCAAGCCCAAGAGTTGCACATTTAACCAACTGCGCCACCCAGGTGCCCCTAGAATATTTTTGCAACGGAAAGCTACAGAGAGCTTATGGGTAAGGGAGTACATGCTTGGTAGACATTTAGAAAAAATAATCTGTGTTATCTGAAGACTGGATTGCAAGGGGACAAGAGTAGAATCAGGGAAATCAGTAAGGAGGTTTTTGCCATGGGCAAGAAGTAGTGGGGATTTAGATCTGGGTGGTAATAATCAATGTGGAAGAAAAGTAAATCAAGTTTTGGTCATGTTACGTGTGAGGGGTCTAGTGGATTTCCAAGGAGGCAGATGAATCCATGGGTCTGGAACTCAGAGGAGGGATCCGTCAGCTCTGGAAGAATTTGAGTATGGATGGAATTGAAATCTGTAGCACTGGATAGAATACCCTAGAATGTGTAACTGGAGTAGGCAGGAGGCCTGGGACGAGGCCTTGCCGTGCTGTGACATTTAAGGGTGTAGTAAAAGGGAAGAAGCCAGAAAGAGTGAAATAGGAGAAGGTTGGTGTCCCAGTAGACAAGAAAACGTTTTTCAGAGAGGGAGAACTTCATTGTTTGATTTGCTTCTGAGAGATTAAGTAATAGAGCAGAAAAATGATTGGATTTTACAAGATGGATTTGACCTTGAAAAGCAGTTTCATTGGGGTGGTAGAGACGTAAGCCTGGTTGGAGGCCTGGAAGAAGGAGAGTTCTGCCGTGAAGGAGAGAGGAAGCTGGAGGAGCATGTCAGCTGAGGCTGCTGTGGATGAGAATGCCCCTGCATTTTCAGAGAAGTGAGGGAAAGCCGGGTGCTTGAGGAGAGATGGGAAAATTTCAGGAATTGTAATTTAGCAGAGTCCAGAGAAATGGCATATAAAACAGCCTCCAGTAGATGCATTTCTTTAGAAATATTTAGAAAATACTCATTCAGAAAAGGTGGTCAACTGGTAAAAGGATGTTAGTCTTTGTAGTGGCTATTTAAAAGCTGGCCAGGGGCGCCTGGGTGGCTCAGTCAGTTAAGTGTCCGACTTCCGCTCAGGTCATGATCTCATGGTTCGGTTCGTGGGTTCGAGCCTCGCATCGGGCTCTGTACTGAACTCTTATGCAGAGCCTGAAGCCTGCGTTGGATTCTATGTCTCCTTCTCTCTCTCCCCCTCCTCCGCTCGTGCTCTGACTCTATCTCTCAAAAATAAATAAATGTTTAAAAAAAAAAGGGCTGGCCAAACAAGGCTTCCTTGTAGAACAAATCCCTCCCCTGAGGAGAAATGACTGGGAGTGGAATCAAAATTGAGCAGGGCAGCGACACAGACATGAAAGAATAAGAAGGTCCAGACCACTGTGGGGGTGGAGGACAGTGACTGGAAATCCCAGGAAACGAGGCTCACGTAAAAATGAGCCACAGGCAGTATCAGGCAAGGTCAAATCCCACACAAAGTTATTATTAGGAAAAGGAGAATACAGAGCTGAATAACAGCCCTGTGGACAGTGACGGCACCCCAGGGGAACCTACAATTTCAAAACAAGCTGAAAAATACTAAGAAAATGACCCAAATCATGAAAGACCAACACAATCGGAATTTTAAAGCCTCAGAAATAAGTCGACGGAACTCAGAAAAGAAAGAGAAATTTAAAAAAAAGTCACTTCAGAACTGGAGACAAACCAGATGCAGCACAAGAGATGCTATCGGAAGAAAAATGAGGTGAAAAGAGGAAGATTTCAAACATTAAGAGGAAATGAACAAGAGATAAGAAGGATTTGAGAAAAAGTGACTGGTATCGAAGGCAAAGGAAGTTGAATATATGGTAGCTGAGAGTCCCTGAAGAAGGAAACTGAAGTAAGGAAAGAGATTAAATGGTAAAGACTAGTTTAAGACAACTTGCTGGAAATAAAAGATTTGACACTTCATTTGAAAGAATATGTCATATGCTTGAGAATGTCAACATGGAGAAACCATCACAAAGATAAATTCTACAAAAACAAAAAAGTATTTGAGTATATAGAAAAAGAAAGCACATGACTTACAAGGGAAGAAAATTGGAATGTCTTCAGACTTTTCGATAGCAGTGCTTGATGCCAGAAGAAAATGGAGTAACATGTTTAGGATTCAAGGAAAGACAAAGCCAAGAATTTTGCATCCAGAAAAACCATGCCACCAAATTTTTCAACTCTCCAGACACTTATTTTCTTATAATTAATTCTGAGGATAACTACAGGAATTAGCATCAGATTCCAAGAGTTGAAGAGCCCAGTCCTACAAGGCTGCCCTCACTACTTGAGACACAAGTAGTCAGCTCCCAGGGTACCCATACTTCTGTCTGACTTGACTACACACACACTCTTCTTCCCCTTTCTGAATTTGCTAGAACAGCTCACAAAACTCAGACATTTACTTAGCTTTACCAGTTTCTTATAAAGTATATGACAAAGGATGAACAGGCAGATGAAGGGGTGGGTAAGGGCAAGGCCCAGAAGGGTACCGCATGTAAGCGCTTCTGTCCTGATGGAGTTGGGGTGTGCCACTCTCCTAACGTGGATGTATTTACCAGCCTGAAAGCTCTCCAGAGACTGACTTCATTACGTTGGTGTGATTGATTACATCCTTGGCCCTTGACTTGCTCAATCTCCAGCCCCTCTACCCTCCCCTGAGGTCTATGTGGACGTGGGGAGGCGTGGGATAAGACCGAAAATACAACCTCTAACTGTGCTTTGGTCTTTTCCTGTGATCAGCTCCCATCCTGCAGCTATCCCGGGCCTCCCCGGCTACCAGTCACCTTATCCAAATACAGAAAGACACTCCTATCACTCCAGAAATTCCAGGGAGTTCAGAAGCCCTGGTGTCAGGAACCAGGGACCAAGACCAAATGCTGTGTAACAAAAGGTGTTCCTATCAGTCAGGAAATCACAAGGGTTTTAGGAGCTCTGCCAGGAACCAGGGACAGAGACCAGATATACTTTTCTCTTTATGGCACAAGATCACAAGTTCAGACAGAGAAACAAAAAAGAAGGGAAACATATATCATTTCCTCATTCTTTGGTTAGAATACTCTAACCAAAGAGAAAATCCCCCTTGAATTGTTTGGTTACTCCGAGGTTGAATATGTAAAGGAAAGGCAGGATAAATGCTTGATTTCTTTTCCTCCTTCATTTATACTAGGAATAATAAATTATACCTATGATAGATTATAGGTGATTATACCTATTGATTACCTATGGTGACCAGTTAGGATTTTTTCAATATCATTATGAATTCATAAATTTAATTCTCTCTGGTGGCTTTCATTCCATTGCAGTTATTATTATTGGTCCTCAACTTTGGCCAGTAGATTCCTTTTTAAGTTGGGTCTTGTGCCCTTATTATGTGCTCCTTGACATAATTTTTGGTGTTCTCTGAAATGTGAGCTTACATATTTTTTTCGGAATTTCTATTTTAAGTGAAAATATGTTACAGCTGAAAAGTGAGTTTCTTCTTCAAACCCTCCTGGATTAATGACCATTGAATGTGGAAAGGTGATTCCATGTGACCCTTGTTGGGATTTTTCCTTCCTAGGAATAGGAGGAATCGCCAGCATGCCACCACTTACAGCTGTTGCTCCAGTGCCAATGGGATCCATTCCAGTCGTCGGGATGTCTCCACCTCTAGTATCTTCTGTTCCTCCAGCAGCAGTGCCTCCCCTGGCTAACGGGGCTCCCCCTGTTATACAGCCTCTGCCCGCGTTTGCTCATCCTGGTATGTGACCTGCCGAGTCCACACACTGACTTTTTATGACTTGTTTCTTACTCTTCGTTCTTGCTAAATCTTTTATCTTCCCTTTCTGATTATACTTGATTGGCATTTTATTCCAGAGGAAGATACCTTCCTTTTTTAAATTTAATGTCTTATTTTTCTCCGACACCCTGAATAGGTGTAGAGAGAAGTAAAGGAGAATGAAATTATGGCTCTCTGATACCATTATGAACAAAGGTGAACCCATGAGCTGAAACCAAGAGCATAATTTCCTTTCAAGGGCTTGACAGGAGCAGCTCAAGGTTGATTAGTAGTTGAACATTTTCTCTTCCCATGTGTCAGTTACTACTTATCTTCAGCTACTATGAATTGCTAATAAACAAGCCATTCCCTGAGGAGAATGTGGGGAGAAAAACAGAACACAGCCTATTTCTTTCTTTCTTTCTTTCTTTCTTTTTTTTTTTTTTTTTTTGAGGAGGCGGGGTGAATCAGGAGGAAGAGGGAAGGAAGTTGATTAAACGGCTAAATACATTAAAGACAGAGTATTACCTGCTTGCTTCATTGATGGAAAGGACTAAAAACTTCCTGGTGTAGTTAATTTCATTTGAGACTTTCTTTGAGGGCTTTTTCCCTTTAGTGACAAGAAAGCGTAAACTGTAGATGTGGTCTACAAGTCTTATCCAGTGGGTGAAGTATTTTTTTTAAAAAGTACTTTGGATATGTCTGCATAATTCAGTAGTGATGAAGGCCTGGATTTTAGCCACCGGTAATGATTATATTTGAATTGTGATTTCTCTGCCCAGTTCCCTGGATTTATTCTATCTGTCAAGATCTGTCTCTAACTTACAGCCAAAGAATCTAAATGCACCACCTTTATTTATTATTTATTTATTTATTATTTAAGATTTTCTTTTCCCTGTATGTAGTTCATCTTTCACATGTGGCCATGGCTATAGATGTGATGGCAGCTGAGAAAGTTTTTGCCATTACTTTGCTAGTAGCATCTGTGAATCCATGTGCTTGGTCTTGTTTTCTTTTGGGCTTCATAGCAAATGTTGCAGGACAATAGGCGAGGAGGAGGGGAATGTGGCTGAGACTCAGAGTGTTTTCCTGGCACCCGGCTAACCAGCCCAAATGGGAATCAGACACATGAGCTGATGCTCCCTGGCATCCCATTTTATCTGGCCAGGATTCCAAGGCTGGGTGGGACCTTTTGCTTCTTTCATCTGGAACTAATACTTCTGCTCCTTTAGCACCATTAAGAAAATGCCATCCTCTGTATTTAAGCTGTTGCTTCTTTAACTATTGGAACAGATCCATAAAATATGTTACAGGGGCACCTGGGTGGCTCAGTCGGTTAAGCAGTTGGTTGGTTTTGGCTCAGGTCGTGATTTCACAGTTAATGGGTTCAAGCCCTATGCCAGGCTCTGTGCTAACAGTGAGGCGCCTGCTTGGCTCTCTCCCTTTCTCTGCCCCTCCCCTGTTTGTGTGCTCTCTCTCCTTGCTCTCTCAAACTAAGTAAATAAACAACAAAAAACAAGATATGATACAAAACTTTTAACAAAGAGTTGTGGATTGTAAACATTACTACTTAGTAAGGTGATTTTCATTCGGAATGAGTAACCTAGAAAAGTTGTTGGCAAGGGGCAGGGAGTGAGGAGGGAATAACTCTTTTTGAGTCCAGGGTATTAAGGGAGGAATAATTTCTGCCTCAGATTTGATGAGTATGCAATTTAATGTTCACTAATAGGAAAATGTTTCTTTTCTTTGTAGGATTAAAAATACTCAACACTTCTTTGTTTTTACAGCAGCCACTTTGCCAAAGAGCTCTTCCTTCAGTAGATCTGGGCCAGGGTCACAGTTAAACACTAAATTACAGAAGGCACAGTCATTTGATGTGGCCAGGTAAGTGTGCTTGTTTCGAAATGGGCGTTGGATCAAAGCCATTATCTGATTAACTTCTAAAACTGAAAATGCATCAGCTGTATGTTCTTTATTATCTTTTATTTTGTAGGATGCCAATAATTAGTTCTGGATACTGTTGCTAGGTTTTATCACTTATGTGTTGTAGAGATGACAAATAAAGAACATGACATTTTCTTAAAAAGCTTTGGGTGTTGTTTTTTTTAAGTAATAAAAACAAATAGCTACTGGTTTTACTAATGTTTAAAAACAATAAAATAGAATTCCAGGTAAGAGGGGGAAATTAACTCTTTTGTATTAATCCTTTAAATCTTTATAAAAAATTGCAGATGAAGATTAGAGCCGCAGTTGGCCTCATCTTTTATTCTGTCTCAGATAATCTCATGGAATCTGTGGGGATTATTCTTAAAACCTTATTTAAAACCACCATTAATGAAGTAAATTATTCAAATTTGTGGACAGTTATTGTTAATCAAATATGTGAGCCAATTTTGGCAAAGCTTACAAAGATTGGCTTATATTTTGGCCAATCTTAGTTTCAGTTATCTTTCATATTTTTATTTCCTTTTACCCCTGATTTTTGCTTGCATATTACTACTCGAAGATAAAAAATTAAGTCTTTTTGTACTCAAGGCTTTTGCAACAAAAAGGGGGTGTTTATGAAGGTGATTCCATCTTGTTGGATCCTCATTAGATAATCTCTCAAGTGAATCAAATCATTTTCCCCACTTTCAGAGAAGAGCATGTTGAATATTATTGAACAATTTTTAAATTTTTATAAAATAATTTATAGGGAACCCATTAGCTGAAAAGTAGTGTGCCAAATGCTAATTTATGCACATGAACTCATTGAATGCGCACCTTCTCTATTCCTTCGTCTGTGTTGTAGATGAGAAAGGAGCTCAGATGACATTAGTAATTTGCCCAAGATAACATAACTCCTGAATGACAGAGCTAGGAGTTGAACTGAGTTCTTTCTCATTTTAAGGCATGAGTTCTTAACCTGAAACTTTGCTCTGAAAACTTCAGTTAATGTTGGTGTACGGATATTTGTGGGCCACTCGTTAAGGTTTTATTCCTAAGAGCCAGGAACACCTGAGCGTCTATTTGCCTACCATCTTGTTGATCCCATTCAACACCCCCAGCCACCTGCGGTAGATACCGTCTCAGAATTGTGAATGAGGAAATAAACCCAAAGAGGTGATAATCCTCACTTATAGCTTACATTTTACCGCAAGGTAGAGCTGAGATTTAAACTCCGACAATCCAATACTGAATTCCTTATTTCTTAGTCTTTCCCCTATAACATGCTGAAGTTTTGAGTTTTCTGTGATTCTCCACAAGGGATTTTGAAATCTGCCTTAAAATTGATACGTGACTGGGGTGCCTGGATGGTTCAGTTGGTTAAGCTTCTGACTCTTGATTTCAGCTCAGGGCATGATCTCACTCACGATCTGTGAGTTCAAACCCTGCGTAGGGCTCCGCCCTGATCTTGTGGAGCCTAGTTGGGCTTTTCTCTCTCTCTGTCCCTTCCTCTCTCTGTCTCTCAAAATGAACACACTTTAAAAAAAAATGTTAAAAAATTGATTGGTGCCGTAAGAATGAATAAGTAATCAGTTATTAGCACATTAATGCTATTAAAGTCACTGGTTGGGGGTGCAAATTGATAGTCATCTTTTTAGTAATTTCAGCTTCCAGCAGATATTCAGAATGCGGCATCTAATTTTTGGTTACCTGTTAATGAGTTTTTAGTCCCTTTAAATTTCCAGGGAAGTATCAGCAGAAAACTGTGACTTGATAAGTGTAATCTGGGGCAGCCTCTGTGTGCCACACCCTCTATTCCTGGGGTGCAGGAGACAGATAATTAACTTCTGACAAATAGGCAAGAGTTGGAATCAGCATATATTAGTTAGTTTAAAATGAGAGGGCTGTTGCGGAAGTACTCACAGCAGAGTCGATCTTGGTAAGTGTTTTTTATTAAGAAATTTATAATAATTGAAACCGTGAATGTACTTACATACTTCTCAAGTGCTTGGGAGCTGTTTCTTATTCTTTAGGAAGTATCCGTTGTAAGTATAAGTGTGTAGGTAACACTGTAAATGATGACTAAGAGGTTCAATTGATTATTATTAAAATTTTGCTTTTACGTCTGTGGAATAGATATTTTTGTTGAAATGAAAGGAAATTGCAAGTGGGGGCACTAGTTACAGTCTTTTCGGGAAGTAAAATGCCATTTTTACTGGGTTTAAATTGCACTACTTAGACACCAGGCTCTTAACAAGCCATAGATACCAATGTGATACTTAACGTGGGAATGACTCTGAGGACCTCGTCACTAAGGAGGTGTAGACCCGGTTGACTCCTGGCGGGGGTTTCCTGGGGTCAGGCTTGCTGCACATTGGCAGGGGAATGTCAGCACTGATTGCACTCAAAGAAAGCCCTTTCCATTACCACTCCACTGATTTGCCGTGACCCTGGAAATGTTCTGTTCTCTCTGGGCACCTCTCCATCTGTGGGAATTTAAACTTCCCAGAATGTAATGATTTCCCTTCATTAAGAGCTACATCCTGTCTTTTGCCGAATAGAAAGTTACACTTGTTAAAGAATTAACACCTTTAAAGGCAGCTACCTGTTTGCTGTCAGCATTGCTTTTTAAACTGAAGGAGAACTGTTCTAAAAGTTTGCAAAAGCCTGGACGTTATTGTATCACTTTAGTTCCAAAGAGATCTTTCTGTATTTTTGTAGAGCCTTCAAGTTACTAAATTGTATGTGTAACTTGGAACAGCCACTAGCTGTTGTGTTTACTCTTGATTCTGGAAAAGTAACAAGCATGTCTGTTTTGAGAGAAATATTTATAACCTTAAAATATGGAAATACTTATTACAGAAAATTTAGAAGTACTGATTAGGAGCCAAATGAAATATTAAAGCTGGTTTTCTTGGGAACTTCGTAGTTTACTGGTGTTAAAGAATGTGAATATGTTCTTCCCTGTTCATCCTTTCTCCCCTTCCTTCCTCTTCCCCCACAGTGCCCCTCCCGCGGCAGAATGGGCGGTCCCTCAGTCATCCAGACTGAAATACAGACAGTTATTCAATAGTCATGACAAAACTATGAGTGGACACTTAACAGGTATTTGCAAATGAGAATTAACTATGTGAAATATGATTTTTATTCCAAATCCAAATTGCTTCCAGATGTTGGGCCAAAGATATTTTCCAAATGCCCTTCTCTATTTGCTTTCTTCTAAACAAGGTTTTCATTGTCCTTATCTTGGGTTCTCATCTACTGATAATGCCACAGTGACTTTATTCTCCAGTGCCTAAGGTTTTGACCCCGTTGTTTCTTGGTCAATGGAACATAGACCAAGGAGCCTCCGCACAGTGGACCCCGCTAGTAACGCGAATCAAAGCACTCCCACAGATGCACTGCTGTAAACCAAAACTGGTTCAGGTTCTGAAGGTAACTCTGCAGATGAACTTGAAACTGTCTATTCAAAGAGTCATCATTTAAGGCAGTATGCGGGGTAGGAGTAATTGGCTGGGGAGTTTGGAACCTGGCTCTGCCACTAACTAGCTGGAGGTCACTTTTCCTATTTAGATCTCATTTCTTGTACAAGGGGCCAGAGTTAAGTCATATGAATTCAGTGGGCTTATAAAAAAAAAAGATTCTGTTATTTACCTCAGAAGGGTAGAAAGGATTTTAGGATACTCTCCAAAAACTTTTCTACAGGCTCCTGGCTCTGAGCTGTCAGCACAGAGCCCAACATGGGGCTCGAACCCATGGACCGTGAGATTATGACCTGAGTCGAAGTCGGAATCTTAATTAATTGAGCCACCCAGGTACCCCTCCAGAAACGTTACTAATGAGAGTTAAACACTTAAAGTTGATTAGAGAATTATAAAGAAAATTATCATTTTAATAAAGGAAAATAGAGACCTCTGATAACAAAGATTGAGAGATAAAAAAATGTGATTGCCCTCTGACAAATACAGAAGGAAGGCGAGAGTTTTCCTGAAATGGAGACACCCTGGTATAAAACACAAAGTATTTTAAAGTTCTGATTCTGATAACTTACTATATTATATTACAATTGCAATTTTTACTTTGAAAAGTCCATCTGTTAAAAAGTATCAGGATTGAGTGAGACTTGGAAGGGTCTGATCTAATCTTGAACATTATCCCTAATAAAGCATCTCAGTAGTCTTCTCAGATAAGGATATACTTATAGCTAGGGGGGAAAGACAAATTTTAATTATACTCAAATTCTCTAAATGCCACGCTCTCTCTGCTAAAAGGGTACCTGTCGTTTTTATACATGGCATGAGAAACCAATCCAGCTTATCCAGGCACTGAAGGAATATTCAGTAGTTCTAGTCTTAAGTATAATTCAGTATAGTCTGTTTCACACCAGTGGTCCAAACAGACCCAGAACTACATTGTCCGTGAATCTGAAAACAGTTATTCACAGCATTGCTGGTGTTTGCTGTGAACTAGTTAAGTAGTATTCAGATGTGACTTTGATGCAGAAATTCTCTTTCTTGGGAGTATTTGCATTTTACGACTAAAGATCCCAAAGATACCAACCCAGCTACTCGAATATTTAGAACTTCTACTATCTGAGACAAACAGTAAAATTTGAAATATACGAAGAAGAGAGGATTTTTTGTTAATGTTTACCTGCATACTTACTACTGCTTTGTCCTGGCAAGAATTTAGGGTGGGAATTTTGTCTTGAAGCTAGATCTTTGTATAGTCCTGTAAAATAGAATGATTTACAGTAAATTTAAAAATAAGAAGTAAAATAAATTTGTTTTCCCTTTATGAGGAATCAATATAGGCTATGTTTTAAGCTAAATAAAACTTGATGGAAGCAGAGCAGGTTTGTTGGGATGAAACACAAAGATGATTGTCATGATCACAGCTATGAAAGTAATTACATGAATCCCCAAAGCAGTCACTCATTCAGCTTAAGGATAAGAGGACTATCAGGAAAGCCGAGAAAAGGTCCCAGAACATAGAGGCCCAAATGAAATACATAATTTAATATTCTTAATCTCATGTTTTTCTTCTCTCATGGTATTGTTTTGTGTGTGGCGGGGGCGAGAGTGTTCTTGTTTTGAAGGAGCTAAAAAGCAATTTTACAACTTGTACATAATTAGAATTTTTAAATCTAATGCAGTAGTTCTCAGCCTTGGAGTTGTGACCTCCTGGTGTTATGAACACCAGTTAAAGTACAGGATTTGTGGAAACTTTGTTTTAATATTAATTAGAGTAGAATGTAGGTCATTCTTATACGGTCACTTCCACGCATGTGCATTCACCGGTGTTCTGGAGTGGTATGGATTATAGTTAGCACGCCCAGGAACTGTGCATAGCATGTAGCTTAGATCTCTGCTGTAGCCTGTGGGAAATGCCCGTTGTTAATATGCTATTGGTGATTAGAGGGGTTGCTGGTTGCTGC
The DNA here is from genome assembly GCF_006229205.1 of Suricata suricatta. Taxonomy (NCBI): domain Eukaryota; kingdom Metazoa; phylum Chordata; class Mammalia; order Carnivora; family Herpestidae; genus Suricata; species Suricata suricatta. The sequence continues at coordinate 12,793,449 of NC_043704.1, read as the reverse complement.
TGTGTTTTATTTTCATATACTTCTTTGGGGTGCTATCAATTTCTGGCTACGTCTATAAGCGTTTGTTGTGGGCAGAAGAATGCCATTGCTTGGTCCCAAGCAGAAGAAAGAGGCCATCTTAGGTGTTGGTGGTTGGTTTTGATGCCTCATAGCCTTGTCTTAGGACATCAAGAGTCAAGTATTACAATCGCAAAAGACAATTGTGTCCCTTCTAGTGTGGTACTTAACAAAGTTTTTCTATAAAGAACAAAATCATAAACATATTAGGCTTGCAATTTAGTCTGTTGGAACTACTCAGCTTTGCCATTGTAGTACAAAAGTAGCCATATGTCATGCTTAAATGAATGGGCATGGCAGTATTTCAATAAAACTTTATTTACAAAAAGAGATGGTGGACCAAATATGGCCTGTAGGCTGTGGTTTACCAATACCCTGTTCTAGATCATTTCCCTCAATTCAGAGAGGAAGGAACTTACTCTTAGAGAGTGAAAGTGCTTTTGTTAATGTCATGTGTCATTAGGGAGTAGGAGAGTCAGGACTGGAATCCAAATCTGATAACCATCCAGGTCTAGGATTAGTTCTTTTTGTTTATTGTTACAGGTTTTTTAATATATAATTTTCAAGTTGGCCAACATACCGTGTATACCATGTGCTCTTGGTTTTGGGGGCAGATTCGCATGATTCATGTCTTACATATAACACCCAGTGCTTGTCCCACCAAGTGCCCTCCTCAATCCGCATCACCTATTTCCTTCTCTTCCCTGCTCCACCTCCATCAACCCTCAGTATTGGGAGTACGTGAAATCCGAACTTCCTTTTATATAGTTCTGAAGTGGAGAGAATTGTTACAAGCATAAAGCGTTCACTAAAGTTTTGCTAATTTAATGTTCCAGCATGCTAAGTATAATATTAAAGACCAAACAAAATCATCAGTGTACTTTCCTCATATATCACAGAGCTTTTTAGAGCTTTCATATCAATTCAATAAAGATTGCTTCTTAGGCTGTATTCTTAGATACTCCCAGTATGTGTGCGTGCGCACACACATACACACACACACACACACACACATTCATCCAACAGGAATGTGTACATCTGTTTTGCCAAAACTTGGAATGCTCACTATTCTAAAAGCAAGTGAAAAAAAAAAGCCCCAAACTGAAAACTACATGAATGTCCATCAACAGGATGATACACAGATTGTTACACATTTACAAAATGATATACCACATAACAGGGTCAATGTTCTGCAACTACACACAATATGTTGAGCAAAACAGGCCAGATTTAACGAGGACACGCTGTGCTGTTAGAAGTTAGGCTTCGCTTGGTCGAGGAGATGATTAGAAGGCAGATGGGAAGGGCTTCTGGGGTGCTCTTTCATAATCGGGGTATGATTTACTTGACTGTTTGAATTTGGAAGATTAAGCTGTATACCTGTGCACATGTAAAAATATATAGGTATGTGTTCATGTGTGCTTTTCTTCCCATTTTATGTATGTGAATAAAAGAATATTGTCTGTAATATTAACTACCATCAAGTAAGCACTTTTCACATGAGCACTATGCTAAGTTCCATGTTATAGTTCCTTATTTGATGGAACACAGACTTGTAAATCTGGAAAGGACTTCTGAAATGAGAAAACGTGGTCCGTCGGGCACCTGGGTGGCTCAGTTGGTTAAGCATCTGACTCGGGTTCAAATCAGGACCTTGCAGTTCCTGAGTTCGAGCCCTCTGGGCTCTCTCCTGTCAGCACAGTGATGTTCTGTCTTCCTCTCTCTCTGCTCCTACCCCCCTTCTCAAAAATAAATAAATAGGGGAGTCTGGGTTTCTCAGACTTCAGCTCAGGTCATGATCTCACGATCTGTGAATTTGAGCCCCATGTCGGGCTCTTTGCTGACAGCCCAGAGCCTGGAGCCTGCTTCGAATTCTGTCTCCTCTTTCTGCCCCCTCCCACTTGCACACTTACACACACTCACTCTCAAAACTAAGTAAACATTAAAAAATAATAAATAATAAACATTGAAAGAAAGAAAGAAAAAAAGAAAAAGGAAGGAAGGAAGAAAGAGAAAGAGAAAAAAAAAACAACTTGTTCCAGCTAGTGAGGAAAGTGCCTGCCTGCCTGCCCCAAGTCAGATAGCAAGTTCCCGGGCACTTTGTGTGCTGACACATTGGGGTGATTCTCAGAGGTCCCTAACCGCAATTGCTTGCTGTGTAAAAACACATCCACTTTTGTGGTTTGAAAAATGAAATAGCTAAAAGCAAAAATCTGTACACAGCAATCTTGCCAACAAAATGGTTATAATTTCCCGTGATCCCTCGGTCATCCTGGGACCACACCTTGCGAGTCAGTGTTGGCTAGAAGACATACTTGTGTCTCTCTCCCTAACACTGGTGTATTTCAACTCTCAGAATTTTCCACTGTAGATTTCTTCTGATATATAAGGCTAGTTTCATGCCAGAGGTGAAGATATTTACAAGTATTTTAAGAAAGGAGAGCGGATTTTGAGAGCAGAGTTATAATTCCAGGAATTCTTTATTGCTCACATCAGAAATGGTTGTAATATTAGCCTTGAGCAAGTACCTTTTTTTTTTTTCTTGCATCTGTGAAATGAAATGGTTACAAGAGCTGTTCTCTGTAAGGTTTCTTCCTTCTCTAAGAGTCTCTGAATCTTCTCTAAATGTGTCCGATAGTAGTCATGGTGGAGACAGGCGGTGGCAGAAGATGCTGAACTTAGAGGCATCAAGTTTTGTAAATAAAATGCTGATACAAATAGAAATGGTAATCTGGACCAAAGGGCAGATTTTGAAACTCATCTTTTACATATTCTTTTTTCATTAAGCATCGATTTAATAAGAATTTGTTGAGTATGTTCCAGATGCTGTGCTTTGTGTTTTGCCCCTTTTTATTAGGGCTTCATTTCCTTTTGAAAAAGCCCCTTGGGTAAGAGCAAATACTGTTCAAAGCACTATGATTGCCTGAGATTGCATAGTGCTTAAGTGTGCAACACGGCTCTTCCTGGACAGTGAAGATTTGCTGATTCATCTTTATATTTTTTCCCCCTGGTGTCTGTTTAGGTCCCCAAGCAAGAACTATTCTTATGCAATCAAGTTTACCACAGGCTCAGCTGGCTTCAATTTGGTAAGGAATGAAAAGTTCCTTGGTTTGTATAAAGTGGCTTACCTCAGTATATCTTAATGGGTCTTCAGATTAATACCATCATTTATAGGTGGAGACATAGGGATTGTGCCTAACTTTCCATTCAGCCGTGATGACTACCTCTCTTTTTCCCCTTTTTGATTTTGAAAAATACAAAAGCAGAGGGATTAATGAGTGCTCAGGAACTCCTAACACAGTTTAAGTAAGCCTCAACTTGTGACTAGCCTGCTTCTCCCTCCTTCCTGGTTATTTTAAGCCTGAGCTCAGTGATTGTATCATTTTCATCTGCAGATATTTCAGCTTGTATTGCAAAAGAGATAGGGATTTTTTTTTAAAGCAGACTGTAATACCAATGGTCCAGTCAGAAGGTTTTCATACTAATTATTATGAAGTTAATCAGGTAGTGTTCAAATTCCTTAGGTGGCTCATGACTTTGTAGTTGATTGGTTCAAACCAGATGTAAATAAATCTATATTTTGCATCAACTGGTTGACGCATCTTTAAGTGTTCTGTAACTTCCACTTGTTCTCCACCCTCACCCCCCAAAAGAAAAACCCAGATTATTTGTCCTACAGTTTCTCCGTCTGACTTTTGATGGTTACATCCTTGTGTTAGTTTATTCCTGTGAATAGGCTGGTCATCAGATCTAGAGCAAGATTTCTCCACTTAAACGCTATGGACCATTTGGGCCCCATAATTTTTTGTTTGGGGGGCTGTTCTGTGTATTGTAGGTTGCTTCGTAGCCTCTCTGGTCTCTACCTACTAGATACCAGTCACCTGACCCCCACCCCCAGGTGTCACAAAGATGTCTCCATATATTGACAGATGTCCCTGGGATACAAAGTCATCCCACTCATGAGAATCACACCTCAAATTCAAGTTTGAATTTATTTTTATTTATTTATTTATTTATTTATTTATTTTTTTTGCAAGACCACTTGAGAGATTTTACTGTGTACTTCTACCAGGGGGAAGGGGAGCACATAAATGTCTGGCTATTTTGTAGTGGTTTTTAATAGCTTTTGGTTGCTTTAATGGCTTACATGGGAGGTTCATGATTTTGCCGTAGGGCCTGTTGATAAGGGTGGCTTCACAAGTGTCCCTTCACCCATCTGGATTGCTTCTGCTTTGTATGAAAGGATCTTCCTTTTGCAATAGAATAATAATAGACCAGTTAATAAACACAGTAGACAAGTTAATGTGACACTTCCAGATCTCTTTAAGTCTGTCTGGGTATGTGCCAGTAAGCTAGGGCCCTCTGAAATACAGACTTGAGATGAAACATTTCCGGAGGTTGACTGGCAGTTTATTAGGTATGCTCGTGACACTGGAACATATTGAAATGCTTAAGTTTCTTACTTCTAACCTGCCTTCTTTGAAAACAATACTTGAGACTTATCCTGTAAGAATGTTGTTATAGTCCCTTTCTATACAATAAAAAAATATTTCAATTAAATGTTTATAGCCATTATTTAGGCAAGTTATGGGGGGCGGGGGAAGAACTTCACCCAGGAGTGGCTGGTTCTGGGCATGGGAAGGAGAAGATGAGAATGAGCTGGCAGGAGTCTGGCATCTGGAAAATGCAAAGCTTTTCTGGGACAGAAGAGAGATCAGTGGCTGCCAGGGGCTGTGGGCAAGGCAAGAGGGTGACAAGGATCACCTGGGGGGACTTGGGGGTGGTGATGAAACTGTTCTCTCATTGTGATATGCAACTGACGGAATTCAGTTTCACAACTGAATCTGTCAAAACTTGCAGAGAAAGGGCAAATGTCACGGCGTATGCCACCTCAGGAAGTTTTAGACTTAAGAGGAGTTTCTTGAATTTAGGCATCAGCAGAGCCGGTCTCCCAGTGTGGTCGCTTGTCCTGTCCCTTCTGGTGAGCAGCTTTGTTGTGTTGCATCCTCTTTTGGTGTCCAGAAGTTGTTAAGTAAAATCACATTGTTGGACTTGCTGGAAAAATCTGTTTACTCTCATTAACTACTAGGGAATGTCAATCATGAGGAACAGTGGCCATTGATCTTGAGATGAAGGAGCAGCAGACACCTTGACCCTGTGGCAGAAGGCCATAAGGACCCACCCTTGTAGGTCTAGATCAGTCGCTGGCCAACCAACCTAATGGGGTGGACCTGGCCTGCACCTGTTTTTGTAAGGTTTTACCCCATTTATTTGTGTGTCACCCATGGCTGCTTTCCTCCCGCAAAGGCAGAACTCAGTGATAGAGATCATGTCTCGCAAAGCTTCAGTGCTTACTATCTGACCCGATAGTTTGCCGAGCATAGTGTTTAAAGACACATACATAGAACGTGGGTATGATGCATTTTAAATGGGCTGGCAGGGATTGAGAAGAGCATAAGTATAATCATAGTTAACGTTTGCTGGATGCTGAATGCCATCCCAACTGTATGGGTTGTCTCATTTTTATCTTTCCAACAGTACTATGAAATAGGTACTATTTTTATAAACTGAGGAGGCATAGAGAGACTCAGTTGGCCTAGAGTCAGAATAAGAAAACAGAGCATTGCAGTCACTCATGAATAGTAAGCATTTCCACGAAGCCAGAAAATGATTAACTTTTTGTTGCATAGGAATCTTTCTGACATTGATCAAGATGGAAAACTCACAGCAGAAGAATTTATCCTGGCGATGCACCTGATTGACGTCGCGATGTCTGGCCAACCACTGCCACCTGTCCTGCCTCCAGAGTACATTCCACCTTCCTTTAGGTAAGGGACGTTCGGCTCTTGTAAGAAGCTGTGTGTTTGGTATGTGAATTTCAAACTGGGCGTTGTTAGCTGTGTATCTTTTACACATTTTTATTCCTGGTAAGTAAATGAAATATCCATGAAGTCGTGAAAATCTTATCTAGGTCCTGTGTTAATCTTGGACCTGTTCTTTTCTTTAAAGAATTTATAGTGTATTAGTAAAACATGAAATGATGGATGATTTTTGTACTGATCTGTATACACAAAGCTCAGCAAAAATGTTAACCAGTTCAAGTAAAACTAAAATAACCTGTACATGGAAAACAACGCAGGGAGGGATGCCTGAGTGGCTCAGTCAGTTAAGCGTCCAACTCTTGATTTGGGCTCAGGTGGTGATCTCATGGTTGTGGGATCAAGTCCCGCATCAGGCTCCATGCTCAGCATGGAGCGGGCTTGGAATTCTCTCTCTCCCTCTGTCCTTCTCTGCACCCCCGCCCCCAGTAAAAAATAAGAGAAAAGAAGGCAGGGAGATCCTGCCTGTGATTTCTACACACTGGATAGGTAACAAAATATTGGCAATGTAGAAATTATAGTCAGGAAGCTAATTAAAGAAAATTATCCTGATCTGAAACACAGTTTCAGTAGAGATATCGAGAGACCAGACCCAGGTCCAGTTGGGAGCAACCTGCAGTGGCTGGTGTCCTCCACCTCCACACACCTCCTCCCCCGGACATGGACGTCTTTAGGCTTTAACTTAAAAGACAGGGGCGCCTGGGTGGCTCAGTGGATTGGGCGTCCGGCTTCGGTTCAGGTCATGATCTCACGGTTCGTGGGTTTGAGCCCCGCATCGGGCTCTGTGCTGACAGCTAGCTCAGAGCCTGGAGCTTGTTTCAGGTTCTGTGTCTCCCTCTCTCTCTGATCCTCCCCTGCTCATGCTGTCTCTCTCTGTCTCTCAAAAATAAATAAAAAACAGAAAAAAAATTTTTTTAAATACTTAAAAGACAAATACAACATCTTACAAGCACAAAGAACAGAACACACACACACACACACACGAGTTTCTGGGAAAGACCAGGGGAAGGGATCCCCATAAAGGGAAGAGAAACACTGCCATTGCCGTGAGCACATACATGGAGTGAGCTGAGAAAACCAGCTGTAGGAAAAAATGACAGCCGGGCGGTTTGTCAAGTCTGTCGGTTACAAAAATCACAAAGACACAAGACTAGAAGCTGATAAAAAAAAAAGAAAAGCATTGAAAAAAGGTAGATTGATATTAAAGAGCAAGATTCATGGTTTAAGATGAAACTCATCAGTCATCTAAATGATTTGCTTGAGGGACTGTGAGGTGTAGATATTTCAGGTGTTTGTTAGGAGATAGAACGGAAAGGAAGACTTTGTAAGGGGAAAAAAGAGGCTTCCATTCAGCTGCGCTGCTAATCTTCCTTGAAGGATTGAATATTTCATAAAAGGACAATGGTAACAACAGTGAACACTCGATTGGCACCCAGGCACCATTCTAGACACTTGGGGATTAGTCACTAATTCAGTCCTTCACAGTTGCCCTGATTTGGGTGATGCTTCTAAATATCTGAATATGCTTGGCACTCGGTGTCTGGTAGCATTCATGTAGTCATTTTTAAAAACCTCTTTGTAAATAGGGAGGACCAAATCTTTTATCTTCTCCTCACGATAAATGAAATTTGCTCCATGATGTGGCACAGTCTTCAAAAACTCTTTTCCGTGGTTTGCTCAGTTATACCTAGACAGCTTTATGGGAATCCATGGTTTCTTTCTATTTTTCCACGATTGCAGACGAGTTCGGTCTGGCAGTGGGATATCTGTCATCAGCTCGACGGCAGTAGATCAGAGGCTACCAGAGGAACCAGTTCTAGAAGATGAACAGCAACAGCTAGAGAAGAAATTGCCTGGTAAGGCAGTCTTTACATTTGAGTTATGTCATATTAGAGATTCTCTACCTTTAAGGCAAAGATGGAGGTAAAAATACATTTAGCTTCTGATGTTCTTGTTATATTCCTTTAACTGACCGTAGGAAGGAGACACTTTCAATATGTTTTGGATTTGGATATATGTAGAGAAATAAGAACATTATGTACTTGACTAATGCACCCTTGTTCTAACCTTTAAGTTGAAATCTGAGTATTTTCCACTAAACAAAAATTTTATACATGTTATTTATAAAACACTTAAAATTGGTAAACCTTTACGGTGCTTCCTTAGTACCACCCGTGAGAAATAGAATGTAAAACTGCCTATTGTTATTTCTCATGCTGTTATGAGAGAATTGGAGACTCCTTAATGACAGGAAGCTGATTTAAATTTAATATGAACCTTTTTTAAAAAATCTTCATTGGAACACCTGCACGGCTCAGTCAGTTGAGTGTCCAAGTCTTGATTTCGGCTCAGGTCACCATCCCAGGGTCTGGATATTGAGCCCATGTCAGGCTCCATGCTGAGCATGGAGCTTGCTTAAGATTTCTCTCTCTTGGGGCGCCTGAGGGGCTCAGTCGATTAAGCGTCCGGCTTCGGCTCAGGTCATGATCTCACGGTTCGTGGGTTCGAGCCCTGCGTCGGGCTCTGTGCTGACAGCTAGCTCAGAACCCGGAGCCTGTCTTCAGATCCTGTGTTTCCCTCTCTCTCTGACCCTCCCCTGCTCATGCTGTCTCTCTCTCTCTCTAAAAAATAAATAAAAACATTTAAAAAATTTAAAAAAATTTCTCTCTCTCCCTCTTGCACTCTCTCTCAAATTAAAAAATATTTAAGAATAAATAAAATAAAAAATCCTCATTTATAATAATGAGCTCATCACACTATTAAAATATTCTAAAGTGGCTTTGAATTATTGATGATGAGATGATGGTTGATACTAAGAGGTAAATGAAATTTATTATGGAGTCTCTGTATATTAAATTTTTATATTTTATTATATTTATCAGTGTCATTTAGCTGCATTTAAAGTGCTTGGTGGTTAACTGATCTGCTCAGGACACTAACTCTCCCTGTTTACTCTTTAAATTATTTTTTGTTTACTGATAAACTTATTGATAATATTCTTTGTGTGAAGCTATGTGTTGAGTACAGGGGAGGATTTAAACGTTAACAACGTGGTGGTCCATACTGTCAAGGTTATCACAGAAGTGAGGATTTAGGGCATCCATCTAAATAACCATCAGAGCAGCACATAAGTGTGATAAAGCCCCGAAGACAGCGCGATCGATGCGCAGCCCAGCTTACTCGCGCTGGTTGGCATAGACAGGGAAAGGCACGAGGTACAAATCTCTGCAGCTGGTCCCAGTTGTGTTGAGACTGAAGATGAATGGGGTCATTACCAGCGGGAAGGAAGAACATTTCAGGTCGCTAATGATGGGAATCAAGTCTCAAAGACAATCCTTTGAATTTGGAATTTTCTTTTCCTGTTGGTGGTAGACATTCATTTAGGGTTCTGAATGGGAAGTGACATCAGTTTTTTTTGTTCATGCATTCATTCTTTGAGTGGCCATTTATTTTATGCCTCCTTTGGAGCAGAAACAGGACCAGGTATTGGAACTAAGATGTGTAGGGACCTTTAGGGGTTTTTTAAATTGAGGTAAGATTAACATAACAGAAATTTGATCATTAAAAGATATACAATTCAGTAGCTACTTAGCTTGGGCTGCCATACTAAAGTGCAGTAGTCTGGGTGGCTTACGTAGCAGAAGTAAGTGAATTTTCACAGTTCTGGACGCCAGGAGCTCCCCCATCAGGATGCCATCGAGTCTGGTTCCTGGTCAGGCTCTCTTTCTGGCATGCAGATGGCGATTTTTGTGTGCCTTCAAATCTCTTCTCCTTGGTGTGTGCACATGGAAGAGAGAAATCTCTTTTTCTCTATTCTTCTCCTCCTCTTCTAAAGCCATTAATCCCACCCCCAGGACCTTATCTTAACCCTAATTAAATCACCTCACATAAGGGGTTAGACGTCAACAATAGAAGTCTGGGGTTGTCCAGTCCGTAACAGTGGTAGTTAGTGTGCCCACAGTGTTGTGCAACCATCCGCTCTGTCTAGTGCTGAAATGTTGTCATCGCCCCAAAAGAAAACTCCAAATGCGGTCGTTCCTGATCTCCCCTCCCCCAGCCCTGGAAGCCACCAATCTGCTTTCTGCCTCCTGGGATTTGCCTGTCCGGGATATTTTATATAAGTGGGCTTGTACAGTGGATGACCTTTCCCTTGGCATGATAGTTTTGATTCATCCACGTTGTAGCATGTAGCATTATTACTTCATTCCTTTCTGTGACTGAGAGGACTTTCAGTTTTAAGGTCACACAGTAAAACAGATAGACCTCCTCTGCCATCAGTAAAGGCGCAAGAAGGACCAGAAAATCAAACCACACTTGCCACATTTGGTCTCTGATCCATAACTAATGTCTGAGGAACGTCTCTCTAAAGCAGTGAAGGCCAAACAGGGATGTGGGGAGAAGCCAAGGAAGGGTGCCCACAGTTACAGATCTCAAGACCAAGTGTCAAGTGACAGTTCTGAAAATAGGGAACAGTGGGAATGGCGTGCTACACGGGTGGGCCGTGAGGGCTTCTCCCATCTGGGGCTGGTTCCAAGGAGAAGCATGTGAGGCAAACACAAAATTAAATGGACACAGCTGAAAACATAGGAAGAGACGTGGAGGTTGGGAATTTATCTCTAAAGGGAAAGGAAACGGTTATAAACAGAATGATAGCAAGGATTAGAGAAAAAAATGACTGGCCTGGGAAATAACGCTAAAATTCATAATTGGTGTTCTCAAAGAAGGAGACTGGATAATGGATTAGGAAAACTTATTTACTGAATGTGATCTGCATAATGATTCGTGTACGACTTGTTCTTCATTGTGAAATGTAGAATACTCGCCTTCCTACCTTTGCCTTCAGAAATCATCTTATTTGTTAGAATAGAAGACACACCAGCACGGTTATAAGCTGAGGAGACAGCTAGGGAAGGAAAGATTCAGGGTATAGGAAAGATAGGAGGTCAGTTGCTCAGTCAAGGTGATAGAGAAGGAAAAGCGTCAATGGGGAAGGAAAGGAGATTGGTGGTGATACGAAATTGCAGTTTTGGAAAGATTATTCTACAAGTGGTATTCAGTGTTCTGAATGCCATGACACGGTGTTTGTCATAGAGGGGAGGGCATGTTAACAAAGAGCTTAGGATTTTTTTAATTGCAATAAAATTGGTATATAATACTATATTAGTTTCAGGTATACAACATAATTCAGTTTTTGCATTCACTATAGAGTGATCACTTCGGTAAGTCCAGTTACCATCCATCAGCATACAGTTGACCCCCTTCACTCTTTTCTCCCACCCCCAAGCTCCCTCTCCCTTTAATAACCCCCATTCTCTTTCTGTATCTGTGTGTTGTGTTTTGTTTTGTTTCTGATTCCGTTAATAAGTGAAATCAGATCGCATACATCTGTTTGACTTATTTTACTTAGCATAATACCCTCAAGGTCTATCCGTGTTGTTGCAAATGGCAAGATTTCCTTCTTTTTTATGGCTGAATAATAATGTGTCTGTATATATATTCCACGTTTTCTTTGTCCAGTCATCCGTTGAGGGACACTTTGGTTGTGTTTGTAAACAATGCTGTAATGAACACGGGGATACAGATAACCTTTTTGCCTAGATAATTTTGTTGTCTTCAGGTAAATATCCAGAAGTGGAATTGGTGGGTCATCAGGCAGATTTTTTGTTTTTGTCTTTGTTTTTAATTTTTGGAGGGACCACGATACTGTTCTGTAGTGGCTACGCCAATTTACATTCCTCCCAACACTGTGGGAAGGTTCCCTATTCTCCACATCCTCTCCAGCACTTGTTATTTCTCATCTTTATGATAATAGTCATTTTGACAGGGGTGAGATGACCTCGCCTGTGGTTTGGATTTGCATTTCTGTGATCGTTGATGATTACTAGCATCTCCTCGTGCGCCTGTTGGCCATCTGTGTGGCTTCTTTGCAAAAACACCTACTCAGAGCATCTGCTCTGTTTCCTAATCAGATTCTTTTGTGTTGTGTTGTATGAGTTTTTGTATGTTTTAGATACTAGCCCATTATTAGATACATGATTTGCAGATATCTTCTCTCGTTCAGAAGGTTGCCTTTGTATGTTGTTGCTAGTCCCCGTCACTGTGCAGAAGCTTTGTAGTTTGATATAATCCCATTTCTTTGTTTGTTTTCTCTCATTATTTTTGCTTTTGGAGTCTGTTCCAGAAAGCAGTGTTCCACGAGCCGTGTTGGTGAGCTTACACTGACTAGGTTTTCTGCTCAGAGTTTTGTGGTTTTAGGCCTCGCATTCAAGTCTTGAATCTGTTTTGACCTAAATTTTATGTATGGTGTAAGAAGCGAGTGGTCCAGTTTCATTCTTTTCATGTAGCAGTTTTTTAGCACCACTAATTGAAGAGACTTTCTTTCCCCATTGTATATTTTTGCTTTATTTGTTGTAAATTAATCGGCCATGTAAGTGTAGATTCGTTTCTGGGCTCTCTATTCTGTTCCAATCATCTGTGTCTGTTTTTATGCCAATCGTACTGCTTTGATTACTATAGCTTTGTAGGATAGTTTGAAATCAGGGAACACCATGCCTCCAGCTTTGTTCTTCACTCTCATCTGCTTTAGTTATTCGGGGTCTTTTGTGGTTCCATATAAACTTCAGAATTATTCTAGTTCTGTGGGAAATGCTGTTGGAATTTTGATAGGAACTGCACTGAATCTGTAGATTGCTTTGTGTAGTATGGACATTTTAACAATACTAATTCTTTCAATTCAATTCCGATCATGGTGTTGTGCCCAAGTTTGTAAAATCGCCCCAAAACGCCCCAAAACAAGTACCAGAGACTGCTAGGGAGACCGAGCCACGCCTGCAAAAGCAAAGGGCCTTTATTACAAGCTTAAGCTCAGGCTCACAGTCTCCAGCCAACCCGCTGGCCACTTGGAGAGAGCCCCGAACAAAAGGCAGGGCAGGGCCTTTTATGCCTTTGGGAGGGGGAGTTACAGAAAAATGATGACAGGTATACAGTGATCCAATCCCTGCCCTCCCATCAGTACTGACAGTTGTGGGAGCCAATCACAATAGTTGGAGCATTGACCAATCAGAGTGGGCCCAGGGAGCCCCACGTGGGGTGTGACTAGGCCCACCTCTAGAAAGGTCAAAGGCATTGGCCGGCCTCCCCCGATTGGGCGCCGTAGGAGTTGTCCCTCTTTAAGGTACGCCCTTTCAGGAGAAGCCGGCAGCCTCCCTTTAAGCACAGGGGAAGGCTGGATCACACCTGCGGCCGGCGGGGGACCGCCCCCTCATCCACCCCTGCGCCTGGCTGTTGCCAGGCGCATTTCCACCCCCGCGCTGCGCCGCAACCGGCTCCGGGAAGGCTGGGAAGGCCTGGTGGGGAGGGCCGGATCGGCCCTGCGTCCTTACAATGGAATACTTTTCCACTGAATTATGTCCTCCGTTTCTCTCATCAGTGTTTTACAGTTTTCAGTGTACAGGCCGTTCACCTTCTTGGTTAAATTTATTCCTAGGTATTCTTTTTGATGCCACTGTGAACGGGATTGTTTTCTTAATTTCTCCTTCTACTGGCTAATTATCAGTACTGCCTATAGAAATGCAACGAATTTCTGTATATTGCTTTTGCATCCTGCAGTTTACTGAATTAAGTTCTTGGTTCTGGAAGGTACTGGGTGTCCCAGCGGTTATTAACGCGGGCACAGGCAGGAAGCACACTTAGGGAGCTGTGGTTTGCATTTACACAACAGATTTCACCCGGGCCGCTGAACGTTTCCTTTGAAACTGTGTGGAAAATCATGCCTTTTCAGAGTCTTTCCGCTTCTTATTTTAAAGTGACATTCGAGGATAAGAAGCGCGAGAATTTTGAGCGAGGCAACCTGGAGCTGGAGAAGCGCAGGCAGGCCCTCCTGGAGCAGCAGCGCAAGGAGCAGGAGCGCCTGGCGCAGCTGGAGCGCGCCGAGCAGGAGAGGAAGGAGCGGGAGCGCCAGGAGCAGGAGCGCAAGAGGCAGCTGGAGCTGGAGAAGCAGCTGGAGAAGCAGCGGGAGCTCGAGCGGCAGAGAGAGGAGGAGAGGAGGAAAGAAATCGAGAGACGAGAGGTGAGCTGCCACGGAGCTGCCCCCTCGGTTCGCGCCTGCGGCCTGCGCCCTCCTCTCTTGGTCGGTCGGGTAACACGTTAGGACGGTCGGTGTCTTCCTTTCACGGTTGCGCAGTTTTAGTATCTTCAAGAGGTCTGTAACCACGACCGCTGCCTGATTCCAGAGCATGTTCCTCACCCCAAGAAGAGCTTTCTTCCCCGTTCAGCAGTTACTCCCCATCCCCCTCTCCCAGCCCTGAACAGCCACTCATTTGCCTGTTTGGGACATCTCACAAGTGGAGTCGCACACTTCGTGCCCTTCTGCGTCTGGCTTCCACTTGGCGTGCTTTCAAGTCCCAAGTTGTGGCTGAATCAGTCTTTATTCTTTGTTATGACCAGATAATACTCCGTTACGTGGATGTACCGCGTTGTATTTACCCGTTCATCAATTGATAGTCATTTGAGTTGTTTCCACTTTTTTGACTATTCTGAATAATGTTGCTAAGAACATTCATGCTCAAGGGGCGCCTGGGTGGCTCAGTCAGTTGAGTGCCCGCCTCTTGCTTTTGTCTCAGGTCATGATCTCACAGTTTGTGAGCTCGAGCCCCTTTTTGGGTGCCGTGCTGACAGTGGGAGCCTGCTTGGGATCTTCTCTCCCCTTCTCTCCTTCCCCCCGCACCCCACTCGCACTCACACTCTCTCAAATAACTAAAAACCAAATTTAGAAAATAAATATTTACACTTAAGCTTTTGATAATACAGTCTCCCAACAAACCACTGATATTTGTTGAGAATTTTTCAGACTTTCTTCTCTTCGTTTAAAAATGTACGTAGAAATATAAAAGGTTATATATGGTTGGAGAGGTTGGGGATTTAGTGTGATTTTTTTTTTAACCCCTATAACGTTATATCATTCTGTGCCCTTTTTTTCCATTAAAAAATGTGTGTGGGAACTCTTCACTGTATCGGATGGGAGGCTCGTCGGTTGGGTGCCACACCTGGACGGAGGCTAAGCCGGCCTTTTGTCCGAATATCCAGCTTAGCACGCTGCTACAGACACAGTACTGTGATTCTTTTGTGTGAATGAAATCTATTTTATAGATGGAAGGTTTTCTTTTGTAAAAACACAAAACACAACACTGGTTTCATCTCCTTTTATTGCTTCAGAGAATTTAGGGCAATAAGCCTCCTTTTAGGCGGAGACACACAGAGACTAACGGTTTTAATTTCCACAATGGACACCCAAAAGACAGAGCGCCTTCCCTTCCTTGGTGTTTGAGGTTTTTTTTTTTTTTAAGACACGTTAGAGTATTTATTCAGAATTATTTAATAGGCATTTACCACGGACCAGGCATTGATAGCTTTAGAGATACGGTGATGGGTAAGTTCCCCACCTGTCCTCTGGCCTGTGAAAGGGGAGCAGGAGGACAGGTCGTAAGGAGCAGTTACAGTGAAGAGTGTCAGGCTCCTTATTACCCAGCAGACATCGGAGTCCGTCTGAAGAAGCTTCTGTGGTAAAAGAAGATGAATCGTTAGGGGGGTGTGGGGGCAACAAACTTTCAAAACTTGAGGTAAATATTTTTTCTTTCGTAGAAGAAAGTATTGTTTTAGGGGAGATATTTTTTGTTTTTTCTTTGTGTTGTAGGGGTTTAGATTTTGATTTTACTAGATTTTTCCTAACCCTTTATGAGTGAGTAAATTAGAACAGTTTTTTTAAAATCACTTCAAGCATTCTTGAAGTCATAAGCAGTAGAATTCCAACGATGACATGAATCCTGTCTGTTCTCATCTTCTGTAACTCTAATAGCCTTTCTGAATATCCCTTTTTTTTTTCCACAGAAGGAATACTGTATTAGTGTAAATTCTGTTTTGCTATTTCGTAGCAGAATTTCTTGCAGCGTGTAACATCTTTTCCCTGTAAGAAAAGACTTACTAGATGTTATGTTTTTTAAGAGACACTGTATAATGTAGGAACTAAAAAACTAATAAGCTGTCTGTAAATGTCACAGGCTGCAAAACGAGAACTTGAAAGGCAACGACAGCTTGAATGGGAACGGAATCGAAGACAAGAGCTGCTCAATCAAAGAAACAAAGAACAAGAAGACATAGTTGTACTGAAAGCAAAGAAGAAGACTCTGGAATTTGAATTAGAAGCCCTAGTGAGTGAAGTTTGATTACGCTCTGGGAATACAGTTGACTGACCTGCGCAGTCAGAACTCTGTGGGTAACTCCCGACCCCCCAGCACTTAACTGCTAGTAGCCTGCTGTTGACTGGAAGCCTTACTGGTAACACAAAGAGTTGATTAACACATATTCGACATGTTATATTTATCATATACTTCATTCTTACAACTAAGTAAGCTAGAGGAAAGAAGATGTTGAGAAAATCATAGAGGAGAAAAGACATTTACAGTACTGTGCTGTTATTTTTTAAGTTTGTGTTTTTATTCTGAGAGAGACAGAGACAGCACAAGTCGGGGAGGGGCAGAGAGAGGGAGACAGAATCCCAAGCAGACTGTGCACTGTCAGCTTGGAGGCTGATGTGGGCCTCGAACTCCTGAAACCATGAGGTCATGATCCGAGCAGAAACCAAGAGTCAGATGCTTAACCGACTGAGCCACCCAGGCGCCCCAGTACTGTGCTGTTATTTATGTAAGATAATCCGTGTCTTAAGTAGACCCATGGAGCTCACACCCGTCTTGCTCAAGGGTCCGCTGTACAGTAACACTGAACCAATATAGATGGTAATAATAATAATAGGAATACTTTTTCATTTGTTAAAGAATGATAAAAAGCATCAACTAGAAGGAAAACTTCAAGATATCAGATGTCGCCTGACCACCCAAAGGCAAGACATCGAGAGTACAAACAAGTCCCGGGAATTGAGAATTGCGGAGATCACCCATCTACAGCAACAATTACAGGTGAGAAAACACATCCCTTCACAGGGCCCTCCCTGCTTCTCCTCCAATTCATTTCACTCATTCATCCCTGCAAGCACCCCGCGTCTATGAGGTGCTGCTGGGCTCTGGGAAGCAGAGATGAAGCTGACAAAGCCCTGGTCTAAAAAGGAGGCTGTCAAGAAAATGCGCGCGGCCCGCTTGCCGGGCACTGCCTTGTGCCTGGCCTGGCCGCTCGGAGGCGCTGCGGGCCCAGCCGGGAGCAGCGAGGGCGGCCCCACCTTCACGGAGCTCCCCTTCTCTCTGCAGGGCGGGACACCCACAGAGGGAGTCAAGTGTGTACTCCTAGAGCACGAGAGGGCATAGGAACGGGAGTCCTGGAGAAAACTCGTTTGTTTGTTTTTCAAGATTTTATATTTGGGGGCCTGGATTGGCTTAGTTGGTTGAATGTCCAACTCTTGGTTTTGGCTCAGGTCCTGATTTCAGGGTCGTGGGAGTGAGCCCCATGTCAGGCCCTTCACTAAGCATAGAGTCTGCCTAGATTGATTTCTCTCTCTCTCTCTCTCTCTCTCTCTCTTACTCTGGCTCCCTCCCTTCCCTTTTCTCACTCCCTCCTTCTCTCTCCCCTCTGCCCTTCTCCCCTGCTTATACTCTCTCAGTAAAAATGCAATATAATACAAATAATTTTATTTCATTTTCAAGTAATCTCTACAGCTGAGGTGGGGCTCGAACTCATAATCCCAAGATCAAGAGTTGTACACTCTACCAACCGAGCCAGCCAGGTATCCTGAGGGCAGTATTTTAAATTAGGTGGTCAGGACAGGCTTCCCTATGAGGGTCCATTTGAGCAAAGACTTGAAAGAGAGAAGCAGCTAAGCCGTGTGGTTCTCTGCAGAACGAGCTGTAGGTACGGAGACAGCAGTGTGAGAACCGTGAGGCTGTGCTTACAGCAAGGGAGACCGTGGTGGTCGGAGCAGGCGGGGCCTGGATCACCTGGGGCCTGTAGGTCACTCGGGAGACTTCGACTTTACCATCATCACCACAATAAGGGCGCGCGGTTCAGTATTTTAGGGGGAGTGTGAGAGATAATTATACTGAGTGGTTGGGGCCATAATGGAAGTTTCCATAATGTCACCTGGTTTGTTTTCACTTGTTGAACTGCAGGCAGGGGACATCAAATTCATGTAGATACTGTTCTGCATGTCATCATGAAAGATGATCATTTTTGAGGTTTGTGACTTTCCTCAGCCTGATGATTTGAGATTTATCCCTGAGAACTATTTCCTGTTGATTGACATTTAGGTTCTTTCCAGTTTGGAACTTTCATGCATAAGACTGCGATGAGTATTTATTTACAAGTCTCGATGTGGAAATATGTTTTATTTCTCTTGGTTAACTTTTAGGGATGGAATTACCGTGTCATATAAATACAGGATTAACGCTGTAGGATATTGTCAAACTGTTTACCAGGTGGTTGTACCATTTTGACATTCTGCATTTTACATGTGTGGGTGCTTCAGTAGTTCCTCATCCTGGCCAACACTCGGTATTGTCATCATTTGTAATTAGAATACTTCTGGTGGACGTGTAACAGTGTTTCATGAGGCTTTAATTTCCCTGAAAGCTAGTGGTGGTGGGCCTCACTTCATATGTGTATTGGCATTTATCTTCTTGGGTGTGTCTTTTGTGAACAGATCTTCTTTTGCCCACTTTTTTCTTGGCTTATTTACTTTACTGTGGAATTGTAGAGTTCTTTCTATATTTTTGTATCAAGTCTTTTGTCAGATGTTTTGCAAATATTTTCACCTTCTCTATAGCTTCCATTTTTGTAATGGTGTTTTTTGGAGAAGTTTTAAGTTTTCAGGAAGTTCAGTTTATTAATTTTTTCTTTTATGGTTTATGTTTTTTTGTGTTTTAAGAAATCTTTGGCCATCCCAAGGTTGAAGATGTTTTCTCTTATATTTTCTTCCAGGACTTTTACAGTTTTCTCTTTTATGTTTAAATCTGTGATCCATTTCACATTGATTTTTATGAAAGTGTAAAGTAAGGGGTGAGGTCCGTCTGTTTCTTCCCAGATACCCAATTGTTGTAGCAACATTTATGGAAAACACTGTCCATTTCCCTTCCTGAATTACCTTGGTTGTTTGTTGAAAATCAGTTAGTGTGAAATCTTCAGTAGTATTCTTTTTTCAAATTATTTTGGCTGTTTTACATCCTTTACATTTCCACATAAGTGTTAGAATTTGCTTGTCAGTTTTTACAAAGATACTTAGAATTTTGATTGGTGTTTCATTGAATTTATATATCAATTTGGGAAGAATTGACATCCTAGCAATATTGAGTCTTAAGCTATATTTCTTGATTTTTATTCAGGTTACATTATAGTTTTCAGTGTATACATTTTGTATATATTTTACAAAGTTTATCCCTGTTTTGTGGGGTTTTTGACTCTACTGTATGTTGCATATTGTTACTTCAGTTTCCAATTTAATGCCAGTTTATGGAGACAGAATTTTCATGTATCAACTTTATGTCTACAGTATTGCTTACTCATTTTCTAGCTTCCTTAGGGTTTCTGTGTATAAAATATATTATCTGTGAATAAAGATAGCTTTATATATTTCTTCCTTTCTAACCTATGTACTTTTTTTTCCCTCTTCTTAACTGCACTGACCACAACCTGCAGTACTATGTTGATTAGAAGTGGTGAGAGTCCCTATCTTAAGGGGAAAACATTGTTTCTGACTATTAAGTATGATGTTAACTATAGGTTTTTTGGTTAGATTCCCTTTATCAAGTTGGGGGACTTTCTTCCTGTTCTTTTTCCTGAGTTTATTTAGTCATGAATGGGTGTTGAATCGGGTCATAACTTTTTTTTTCCTGCATCTACTGAGATGTTTACTTGTTTTTTCTCCTTTATTTTGTTCATATGGTGATTTATGTTGACTGAAATTTGAGTGTTAAAACAACCTTCTATTCCTGAGATAAACCATTCTTGGGCGTGGTGTTTTACCATTTAAAAAATATATTTTACTTGATTCAATTTGCTATTATTATCTTTTTATTTAAGTTCATGAAAGATATTGGTGTATAGTTTTCTTGTAGTATCCTTATGTGGTTTTATTATCAGGGTAGTAAGACAATAGTTGGAGAGTGTTCTTTCCTCCTCTGTTTTCTAAAAAGGTTTGTGTTGAAATGGTATTTTTCTTTAAATTTTTCATTCATCAGTGAAATAATCATCTGGGCCTGGAGTATTTTTTGTGGTAGGATTTTTTTTTTTTTCTTTTACTTTTATTTTAGAAAGAGAGAGCGGGGAAGAGGGGGAGAGAGAAAGAGAGATTCTCAGGCAGGCTCTGCATCCAGCAAAGAGCCCTATTTGGAGCTCTGTCCCAGGACCATGGGGTCATGACCTGAACTGAAATCGAGAATTGAACACTCTAGTGACTGAGCCACCCAGGCACCCCTTGTGGTAGGACTTTTAACTGCAAAATGTATTAAATAACTATAGGGGTATTCACAATTTTTTGTTTCTTCTTGAGTCCGATGATTTGTATCTTTCAGTGAGTTTTTTCGTTTCATCCAAGTTGTCAAATTTATTTGTGTAAAGTTGTTTTATAATATTTTCTTATTCTTTGCAAGTCTGTAGTATCTGTAGTGATGTCACTTCTTTAATTCCTGATAATGGGAATCTGTATCTTCTCTACTCCTTCATTTTTTCCCTTTTTCCTTTTCTTTCCTTTCCCTTCTTCCTCTTCTACATCAATCTAGCTAGAAATTTATTGGTTCCATGGATTTTTTTTTTTAAATAAGCTTTTGGTTGTATTGATTTTTGTCTATGATTAATCTGTTTTCTGTTTCATTATTCTTATACTCTTTTTTATTTCCTTTCTATTTTGGCTTTAATTTGTTATTTTTCTAGCTTCATAAAAAGAAAGCTTAGATTATTGAACTTGGACCTTTTATCATTTCTGATACAAACACTTTTAAGGTGTAAATTTCCTTCTAAGCATTGTCATAGCCATATTACACAAATTTTTAATGTGTATTCATTCAATTAAAAACCTTTTATTTCCTTGGTAACCTCTTCTTTGATGGGATTATTTAGGATTATACTGTTTAGTTTCCAAATACTTTTATTGTTTTCCAGATACCATACAAATCTCTGATTTATTTATGTTATAAACTGTGAGCATACTCTGTATGATTTCAGTTCTTTCTTATCTTTTTAAGTTTACTGTGACTTATTTTATGACTCAGCATATGATCTGTGTTGGTGACTATTTTATGTGCACTTGTGAAGAATGTGTACTCTGTTGTAATTGGGTGGTGTGTCCCATAAATATCAATCAGAGCAAATTCATTCATGTTGTTTTTTGTGTTTTCTCTGTCCTTACGATTTTGTGGCATCTTCCAGCTGTTGCAAGAAGGGTGTTGAAAGCTCTTGCATCATAAATTTTTCCACTTTCTTCCCAGTTCTGTCAGTTATTGTTTCATGTACTTTGAAGTCCTGATCAATTTGAGATATTAGGATATGACATATAATGCAAATAGTATCAGATGTTCACTGCTAGAAGTTGTTTGAACATATTAAAAAATGGATGTACCTTTTAAAAGAGTATTCTTCTATATGGTAACTTTTTTTTATACGTCTTTCATTATCTGCAAGAAGTTTCATAAAATATTCCCTTGGGAAATTTAGGAGTAAAGGCCACATGTTTATTTATTATCTCACTGAATGCTCTGTGACCAAATGCATTTTTATTATTGAAGTTTGGCACTTAGTATGTTCACTTATTGATAATAAAATACAAATCAGGGTTCCTGAAAAGGTAATGAAGTAAAAAACTAGCACATCGTTTGAAGAAGACCAGGTATATCACAGGCTATGAGATGGTGGTTCCCTTTCCTTACTGGAATTAGAAGTATTTGCTATGCAGCTAGGTCAGGTAGCCCTTCTTATTGGTTTGACTTATTTCAGAAACTTAGGTTGGCATTTAAAAGTGATGTTGATATGAATAAAACAGTCTCTGATAAGAGCTAGGATTTATATTGATGCATCATTGTTTGTCTTGGTTCAGGAAAGAAACTTTGGGATTGGGTAAGAGGTCTTTCTGCAGTTGAGGAAGGAGAGTAGGAGAAACTCAACTGGCAGGCTCTTTCTGGGAAAACAACCTGAATTGTATATTCTGTTTTGTCCAGGTTTGGGGAAAGGGGTGTGGATTATTCATATGAGAAGATGCTTCCAGATCTCTCTTTTGAGTTAAATCTCTCTACTATTCAGACTGGGAGCACACAACAATTTATTATATACAAGCCAGTCTGTATCTAAGGATGGTTGTTCCAAAAGGGACTGCCCCTTAGCCTCTGATGATGATTCTCAGTTTTGGCATTTTTATATTTCCAAACTGAAAACCATTGCAACGAGATTTTATTTTCAGATTTTTATTTAAATTCCAGTTAGTCAACATACAGTGTAATATTAGTTTCAGATGTAGAATTTAGTGATTCATCACTTAGAACACCCAGTGCTCGAGATAAAAATGAACATCAACTATTTGTTGTTCTGCACTGGAAAGGCTGTCATTTACTGAAATGTGCAAAAACGGTATAGGATAATTTCAGTTGAAAAGCAACTACAGTGCTTGACAGGTCATCCATGAAAACTCTAATAGCCTTTGAGTGAGTTAGCTTTTTCCTTATATCAGTTAAAAAGTAGTTGGTGTAAGCCTTTTGTGTGCCTGTTTAAAATTGTAGGTCCATCCTCAGTGATGGAAACACATATATGGCAGCCAAGATTCTATTGTTAGGGATCTCGTTTTGATGTCTGTTCCATCTTTAGATGTAGGGTAATCCTCACGTCAGTCCTCTGAAGTATCCAAGTTCCGAACAGAGTAGTTCCTACTCGAACTACTAAGTCAGTTTACAAACAAGGTCGTTGTATTTATGTTTGATCCCAGTGCAAGGGAGAGATCAGTCCTTTCAGTTTTCTCTGCTGAGTTGCACTTAAGGTACATTTTTTCAAGCTTATAAATAGTCAACAAAAATTTAAGAAATCTCAAGAGGACTATAACTGTCTTAGCTTCATTTCATTGAAGAGCATTTGGCAAATATTTAATTGCTTAGCAAGAAGCAGGCACTGCCCTGACTGGTGATTAGCTACAATTTCAGCATACAGGATCTGGGATGGATTAGATGAGTGAGAGATGTGAAGATGGACTCGCGTCTGCTAGGACGTGGAACGTAGACATCATAGATTTCCCTGTCAGTTCATTGTTGTTTCTTCCTTCTCTCCTAGGAGGCTCAGCAAATGCTTGGAAGACTTATTCCAGAGAAGCAGATACTCAATGACCAATTAAAACAAGTTCAACAAAACAGTTTACACAGTAGGTGTTTTCTTTTTCAAATTGGCCTTTTCCTTCTGGCAAGAATTTCCTCCAGTGAAATGAGACCATTTAAAACACGTTTTCCTCAGTGCCAGTTTGCTTTTCTTATCCTGCAATATTTTTCTAAAATAGGAGACTCACTTCTGACACTCAAAAGAGCGTTAGAAGCAAAAGAAGTGGCTCGTCAGCAGCTCCGAGACCAACTGGATGAAGTTGAGAAGGAAACCAGGTCGAAACTGCAGGAGATTGATATTTTCAATAATCAGCTGAAGGTAACTACTCTTCGTGTTCCTCCGTATCCATCCTACCCGTTAATTTTTCTGACTGGCCAGATGATTAGTTGATATTTAGTCCCAGGTAAAAAAAAAAAAAAAAAAAAAAAGTATTGTGCTGGTTTGTCACCTCCGTGAAAGCCTTCAAACTTACAGATGAACACCCTGTCCTCTGAATTGCACTTGCCTCTTTAACATATAAAAATGAATTTGGCGTTTGTAAATGAAAGCTGAGGGAGCGGCCCCCACCTGACATCTGTCCTGAACCTGAATTACATTTTTCCACATCTCCATCCTTGTGTCAGTTGGTAACTACATCAGGTCACGGTCCGGAAGCCAGGCTCCAAGCCTCGGTCTTCTGTTCTCTGAAGACTACTAGAAAGGGATGGTTTTCCCCTTGAAAACGAGGAACTTTTCTGCCACTTCTTACCTTTAAGATTGTCCTTGACTGGAAATCTTTATTTTGTTACCTCACACTTAAAAAGTTTATTGTTTAATGAAGTAATTGCTTTTGTCTCTGTGACAGAAATGGTGGATGGTTTTGTCATGTTTACATGGTAAAATTTAGGAAAATGCCAAAGCTCTTAAGAAAATGTAAAAGTGGTTATACAGCCTCCTTTTGATCGGTGCCTTTGATTTAACTTCACAATTTTATTATTTAAGACTCTGAACTTTTATAATAAAACCAGAATGCAAAGCAGTTAATTTCCTACCAACAATCAGCATGCACTACAGATTTAAGTAAATACTGGCATTTTTAATCAATTCTGTTCTTATAAGAAATGGACCACACTTTTTTTCAGATATTCATTTTCATTCTCTATCTCAAAATCCTTTATACTTAATTCTGCTAATTTTGCTTTTGGCACTTGGAGAAAGTAAAACTCCTTTATTATTAAAAAGAGAAAAAAAATCAGCAAGCCTGTTTAAGATTTTTAGCTGGCCTTTGGAATGGGATTCTAGGCCAAATTGTTCAGACATCTCAGTGTGAGGTATTTGTGTCTACTCCTCCCCCCGCCTCCCCAGAGTAATAGGTAATGAACTTTTCTCAGTTGTACAGCGCCAAGCAAGTGCTCTTGGGGGAAATATTACTTGAGCCAACCGAGTGTTTTTCTTTGCTGTCGTTCTTACACAGAATATGTACTTGTGTGTGCGGGTACCGTATGTGTGTTCCGCGCTTGTATGTCTATGATTACATGTGACGCATGGGTGCTGGAGGCAGAGCTGGAAGCTCGCTCTCCACAAGAAGCCCAATAAAAATGCTCACAGTAACTCTCACTGCGACTTGTCACTATTTCAAGTAAAACGAATATGATCACAGTGCTTTTTAATAATCTCTTTGAATATAAACTGGTAAATATGCAGGTACCTTCTGAACCCAGGCAATAGTCCAGATTTCTGCCTTGATCTTAGGATTCCCATCTCTAGAAATTGGACTCCCAAAATGAAGTTTTCTTGTTTTAGAGGATGACCTTGCAGTGGATGATATTTTTCCCAAATATCGAGTCTATTTATGGATTATTTTGGCCATTGAGTTGCTGTTGCTGCTGCTAAAGAGAACACCCTTAAGATGTGGTGTGAATCCGTTACTGTGTTTAATTGAAGCCGCCTTTACTGTTAGAATTGTAATACAAAGGCTAACGTTAGCCCCTTATCCCATTTTATTCCTTTTCCTAAATATACTCATTTTTAAATAAGAACATTTCTTTCTGTCTTCATTTTTATTTTGGTTTTCCATTATTAACTTTAGTGTAGAAAGTACAAAATTACAAGCCAGCATAGTTTTACTGTTTTATTTAACAACTGATTTGGAGGACTCAACAAATGTGTTTTATTGCCTTATAGTTATTATTTCTAGTATTCCTTTCATGCTTGGTGAAACCCCAACAGAAACCGTTAAATCAAACTATCAAAAGATTTATAATTTGAGACAACTCCAGAGGCAGATTTAAAACTCAGTCTCTTGAGTATCTCTTGCCTACTTTTCTTTGTTGTAGTCACATTGGAAAATACGAAGCATTTTTTTCCCTGACTTCAGAGCAGGTATTCATTAGTAAGCATAACTCTTGTATGATGAGCTGGACCAGGAGAGCCAGCATTCTGGCCCCTGGGCTTTCCTCAGTGCCTCTGTTGATACGGTGGTGTCTTTACAGCATTCAGTCTAACGATGCAGAAGTTCCTTCTGGCTTGCTGGGAGTGAAACCTTGGTGATTGTGAGTCATTTCACACATCTTCTCTGGTGGCGTGAACTCGCTATATCCGAAACCTCCCCCTCCCAAAAGTAAACCAGCTGGAAAGTGTAGAAGAGAAATTAGGACTCAACAGTTTCATTTTCTATGCGTGTAGATTGTTCCTCTAGGAGAAGAGTGATATTCACTCATCATTGGCTAGTATAGTGAACTGGAGAGGTCCCTTACGGCATGCCAAATTTTAAAATTGGTTGACAGAACATTAAACCTGTATTCAGTGTCTGGCTCCACAAATGAGGATTCTATTGAACAAAAACCAACTTCTCTATTTCTTAGGTAAACAACTACTCGCAGTAAGTCTTCTGCTTCTTTTGGTGCACACTCAAAAGTTCTGTCTAGTCCCTTAGTTATAAATAAGGTCAAATAGGCAATCATAGCACCCTGCTTTAGCCCAGATTCTGCATTAAAGACAGAGATCAGAATGCCTTTAATGTATTTAGTTTCTTGAATGTAGAAGAGGATAGAGAGTAGATATGTTTTATCTTTTTCTCTTTTTTTTAGTTTTTAAACATACAATCTGACTTCGTGCTTTCTACCAGGTGGCTAGTTCAGATGCTTTCTTCTTTTAAGAGTCTTTCCTTTCTCTTTACCTCAGGAAGAATTACATTCCTGCTTCCTCACCCAAGGCCTGTTAACTAGTGATGGAAATGCTCAAGTCATTAATTAAGGATTAATTAAGAATTGCTTTTGCTGTCAGGTTAACAGGTGTATGTTTCATATAAGTGGCAACGTATTGAGAACACAGAGCATCCTTACAATTACAGTCCTGTTTTAAACACCTCCAGAGTCAGGGCTATGAAACGTAGTCTCCAGTCTTCTTACCTGATCTCATCGAAATTGAGGGCTCATTCTTTCCTTTCAGGAAAATTATTTTTCCATGTATTTTAATAGACGTTTACCTAATAGATGTGATATTTATATGTTCCAAAAATAGTCCCAGGGACTATCTGTCTTTCTTTTTCTAATTTGTCACCCAAAACCAATAATTGCTTGAAAAAAGAAGCAAAAGAATCTTCACGTAGCAGATACACCTTGCTTTTTTAAGGCAAAGGAAAGAGCTGGGTGAGGGGTGGGCAGAAATGATAGCACACTGAGAGGCTGACTCTTAGTGCTAGAAATCCCCTGCTTGGCAGCCTTTGTATTTATGCTGCCTTTTTTATGGACAGTAATTTTAGCTTTTTGATGATCAAATGAAATATCTGACCAGTGATTCAGTCATGAATAATTGATGTTCCTAGCAGGAATTAATACTTCTTAAGGTAGTTTTAATTCAGTGGATCAAATTTGTTTACCATACTTTTCTGCTTTCAAAACGTACTCCGGATGCAACAAATATTTTCTGATGCTAAGAAATCAGTAATCGTCTCCTATTTGTGTTCTTGAAACATCCATTTAAAATTATTCTCTGTGACTTTCTCTTTTTACTTCATTTTACTGGAAAATCAAAACTCTCAACATAGTTGGAAGAATCTAGGTGCCTCAGGGGCATAT
Organism: Suricata suricatta; assembly: GCF_006229205.1. Taxonomy (NCBI): domain Eukaryota; kingdom Metazoa; phylum Chordata; class Mammalia; order Carnivora; family Herpestidae; genus Suricata; species Suricata suricatta. Next base: position 12,766,172 of record NC_043704.1, on the reverse strand, counting down.
AGAGACATTCTAATCATTGTTTATCTCACATACAGTGCCTGCAAGTATAAAATTATGGTTCTAGCAAGGGTCAAATAACATTACCAATAGGGACTTTTCAGATAGAAGCCCTTGACCTCCCCTTGCCCTTGGCAATGTGAATAGTTACTGTAACAGTTTTCCTTGGCGCTGACAGCCCAGTATTCCATATTTTCATGTCTTAACTATGCTATGTACATAATGTACACCTTCTAGCTTTCAAGGCTTCAAGCGTATGGCAAATAAGAGAATCCAGCACTCAGAGAGGCTAGACGTTGCGTTTCGTGTTGAGAAGTTCGAGTGCCTGTCGGTTCCGGTCTAGTCAGCTGTGTGCTGGACAAGCGTTTACATTGGAACATTTCCTTTCTCCAGTCAGTGGCAACGGAAGACCCAGTGTCACAGTGCCTGGCAGTTCTCCTGGGCTGCGTCGTCCACTTAGACTCCTTGCTAAAGGTCTCCGTGCCCTATGCAGGCAGTGCACATCCTTCTCAGACTAAGAGTGAGGGGCCATCTCCAGCTCTGTGCTTCCGTTTCCCCCACGCAGCTGAGTGCTCAGTGTCTAAGACAGAGCTTACCATCAAGTGCTAAGCCTTCTTTGTAAAATTAATGACTAGCTATTAAGGATCGTGGAGTATGGGTGAACCTTGCCTCTTGACAAGCTGTGTGTGTGGTGGTGGAACTGAACTACAAGCCGGATAAGGTCCCGTGTACTGTAGTCTTGTCTTTATGGCAAGTATTTCAGGTCGTTGAACGTGCCGCTTCTCTGCATAGTGTTGAAAGTCAACACTCAGTCGTGATTTGGTCTGTGTGCCTATTTCCATCATATGGGAGACAGGATTATCGTCAGTAATACTATTCTAAAAGTGGACATGTTCTTTCTTAGCAAAGTTGATGAGTTAGGACTGATTCAAAATTAAGAATTATATTTTTTTAATATACTTGGGACATCAGGCTTCTTAAACTACTCAAGAGGCCGTTTAGATATAAATTCTGCCCATAGGACACCTGTCCAAAACGTTGCCCCTGAGAACTGAATCCACGTGGAACTGAGAGTACCGGTGATGGCCAGTGAGGGCTCTGGCTTCACTGAGGCTTTAATGCTCTTGGCTTCAGACACTTGCTTTCATGGCAGCCTCATTCATTGTGAAGGAATTGAGAGGCCAAATGTTCAGCAACCAAGAGAAGAGCTGGAGAACGAACTGCAGAACAGAATGAGAAGTCGGGAAAAATTGCATGTGAAGGGAAACAATGAAGGAAAGAAAAAGATGCAGAAAGAGGAGATACAGAGACAGCAAGAGAAATGAGTATAAATTCAAATAAAATGACAGTGTTGCCTTCTCATATCAGTAGAACACTGCTTGGCTGTTTCATCGTTTACTACCTTACGTTATCCAAGATGTAATTTTATTTTTACCTGTATGATCCTTTTGAAAAGGTCTCTTCTGCACAGAAGTAATAAAACTCTGTCATCCAGTGTACTTGTGATCGTGGCCACTTTATGTAGAGCCCTTGAATATAGGAAAATAATTAGAACACACCAGAGGCTCAGAATAATTAACAGGCGTTGTATATACCAGATTCTGTGCCATACCCATAGGTTTGGTTGGTTGGTTGAGGTTTTATTTAGAGTGTGGGTTTTTCTTCTGAGGTTTTAAAAACATATTTAACAAAGGGTGATTTGGGAAAGAGAAAAATGCAGAATTCAACCTTTGGGGAAAACGTATTCTTTTATTCTCATTTAGCTAGAGTCCTTGATCGTTTTATCCTTTATTTGTTTGCTTGTTTATAATGTATATTTTTGAGAGAGCATGCATGTAAGTAGGGGAGGGGCAGAGAGAAAGTGGGATAGAAGTTCTGAAGCAGGGAGCTGACAACAGGGAACCCAGTGAGGGGCTCAAGATCATGACCTGAGCTGAAGTAGAAGTTGGACACTCGACCGAATGGGGCACCCCTAGAATAACATGCATTTACAATAAATGGGATATTGCTTTATTAAATTAAGCTGAGACATTTTCGGAAAACTCAGATTTTCAGGACAAAATGGAAGATGTGGGTGAAGATCCTTAGCTCTAATTGCAGAGAGAGCAGGATTTTCTAGCTCTTTTCCCTGCTTCTGTCTACCTGTCTCCTCACCCCTTCACACACACACACACATGCACACGCCCCCATGCATTCCTCTTTGGCTCTTCTGTAGCACTTATGATAGATTGACCACCAATCCTGCCATGAGGAACTGGGAATTCCTATTTGGTTGAATAGTGACCTCAGATTCAGAATAATACTTAAATATGTTTTTAAACATTAATATAACCCTTCTCAGAATGTAAATAACTGATTGATTATATATATTTTTATATTCCTCCCATTTTAATGCATCAAGAGTGAATATGTTTTATAATCTGATGATGAATAATCAGTCTACTTTGTTTGGGTACAGTGTCTATATTTTGAAATACTTACCTTTCAGGTTTCTCCACACAGATACAATTTCCCCTGTCCTAACTGGAATTGTTGATTGGCTTTCTTTTCTTTTCTTTCCTTTTCTTTTCTTTTCTCTTTTCTTTTCTTTTCCTTTCTTTTCCTTTCTTTTCTCTTCCTTTCCTTTTCTTGTCTTTTCATTGATTTGCTTTCTTGAATGCCTTTCAGTTTCACAACCATTTAATTGCTATGTTATTGTATTTTAAAACTCAGAAGGCTTTTTTAAAATTCTGATATTGTGTGCTACATAATATCCCTGGGTGAGAAATAAAGTGACATTTATATGAAAGCACTTCTACTTTTGAGACTCTGTATTAGGTTGAGACAAAACAGACACCTGAAATTTTTGATGCCCGCGTCAAGATCAATTTCCTGTGAGATCAATTTCATATTAGTAGAATGAGGATTTTTATAAACATAAACTGTCCTAAACAGTTTTGTGTTGATTTTAAATGTTGAGTTAATGAATTGCAAGTAGTTAAGGTGTGTTTGTTTTGTCTCATTTTGCCATGAGACAGGCTGAGGCAAAAGCCAGAAGCAGAGTAATCCTTCAGAAAAGCTAAATGACCAAATTAGCAATAAGTTTCCATTAACTACTAGCCTTTCTATGGCCCACTACTAGTTCATTCTTCTGTCTCCTCACAAGTATCTGAGTACAGTAATGTTTATGAAAAGGAATCCCATACATGTTGTTCAGGTGGATATTTGCCTAGGTTTCAAGTAATATGAGTTCATATAATGCGCCTGTTTTTGAGTGTCTCTAAGTCCAAAGGAAGAAGAAACAGTCACAGGTTTTAAAGCAAGTGATTCTGTGCCCCTTTCATGGCAGTGGAATGACTGTCATTAGTAAACTTGAAAATCAGCCATGTTTCTCAGGGCAAGAAAGTTGGGTCTTCTTGAGTATTCAATTTGTCAAGCATATTGCTTTTGAGATACTTTGGCTGTATGCCATAGGATGTCCAAAGATGTTTTATGGTACAAATATCTTAATTCTTGAGGGGAAATAAGTGGTTTTTTTCCCCCTTAGTTGAAGGATGAAAGCTAAAAGCAAGCTTACTTTCCATCTGTCTTTGCTAATACATGACAGAATCTTTATTCACTGATTATATTCTTCTTGTGGCTCATAATCTGTGCTTGATCAAAGACCCCTTTCAGAATCAAATGAAAGCTGTGAGCCTGCTCTGCAAGAAAAATTCCCGTAGCCCAGTTTGCATGCTATTTTATACTGTTCCCAGAGCCAAAACTTATTCATAAACCCTGATGAAGAAACTGTGTTACATCTTAGAATTCTGTAGGTATTACTGGTGATAAAAATCTTACGTTTTAATTTTTATGCACTACATATCTTATGGTTTTCTTTTTTTTTAAATGTACATTTATTTTTGAGAGAAAGTTCGTGCAGAATGGGGGAGAGGCCGAGAGAGAGAGAGAGAGAGAGAGAGAGAGAGAGAGAGAGGGAGGGAGGGAGAGAGAGAGAGTCCCAAGCAGGCTCTACACTGTCAGCACAGAACCTGACACAGGGCTTGATCCCACGAACCATGAGATCATGACCTGAGCTGAAATCAAGAGTCGGTCGCCCAGGAACCCCTATAGTTTTATTTTTCTTATATATTTGTAACACATGGCTAAGACTTTCTCAATGCATGTTTAATTATTTCTTCTTTATTAAGAAAGCCATTATACTATATTAGGAGATGCTATCTAGTTCCCGTGCACTATGCCTATGTAAAACATCTCACACCCTTGAATAGAACTCGCAGAAGAAAAGTCAATAAAGTTGTATACTCAATAGCATATTGCTAGATGAAGAGCAACGCAATAAATATGTGACTGTAGGATTATTGATTTTAGGAAAAAACAATTTTAGTAAGATCGACACGTGAGAGAATGAGCTTTGATTCTCAGTAATTCCTCATTTGTTCCCTATTTATCTTAGTTATAATAGAGAAGTAACTGTGACAAGACTTAATGGGATTTGCAGGGTCACTTTGATGAAGTTGACCACCAGGAAAAGGTGGTTCACTTTATCTAGTGAAGGTTTTTGTAGCTACTTCTCCCAATGGTCCTGCCATTTCCTAAATAAATAATGGCACCAGATATATTTGTCGCCTTAGAAATGTTTTCCCTTAGAGAATTAAAAGGGTACTTTTAAATAACAGTGGTTACACTTGAGTTTCTTAAATAGAAGTATTGAAAGGGAATAACAGAGTGGGGCAGCGCTCTGTCCCTCTCAGATGAAGGGACCCTGCTCCATAAGGCCCTAGTCACGCACAGAAAGGCAAGTTGTTTATTCCTCTTTTGTACATATTCCTTCATTCTATAGAATGCCTTCCTACAAGTTCAACTTAAAAAAAAAGTCACTGGGGCGCCTGGGTGCCTCACTCGGTTACGCATCCGACTTGGGCTCAGGTCATGATCTCAAGGTTTGTGAGTTTGAGCCCTGCATCAGGCTCTGTGCTGACAGCTCGGAGCCTGGAGCCTGCTTCCGATTCCATGTCTCCCTCTCTCTCTGCCCCTTCCCCACTCGTACTCTTCCTCTCTCTCCTCTCTTTCAAAAATAAACATAAAAAAATTAAAATTAAACAACGTTACCAAGCTTAGGAATCAGAAATTTTCTGCTTCATCTTGGTTCACGCCATCTAAAGCTCCCAACTCCAGGGAAAGAGGGGGCGGTCGGAGTGCCTTCCTGTTTGCAGCATCTTGAGTTTCTTACAGTGTGTACACAGCAGTATTTGAAGATGATGAAGGAGCCGATAGAAGAATGTTGCAGTCCTCAAATCTGGATCATGAGATGCCAGAGTCTTCTGTTACCTTATTTGACATCTGCTGTATATGGCTCCTGCAAGTTCTTTTTCCTTGGAGGTCCTTGAAACCTGCAGCTTATTTATACAGCTCAGATAGGTTCAGCCCGTCCTGTGATGCTGCTATGCTCAAAAACAGCTTTGCTTTAAAAATTCTAAAGTACCTTCCTTCATGTATATTTGATACATCCAAAAATTGTTTTGTGTAGATTCTTTAAACTCATTTCCTGTTGGTTTTTATTTTATTGTGCCTTCTAAAACATTACTAACTTAACTTCCATCCATCTTTACTTTATATCTGGTAATTAATGATCTGTAAGTCAATATCCAATGACTAGAGCCCAGAATAGAAAGGAAACATGCGTTGTGATTTCTTTGGGAAATCACATTTTTCATAGATGCTTTGGTATGTCATAGCCAGTGCTTCTGCAGTCGCTGCTAAATATTTTAATTATCACTCTGTCTGGAAATACATTTTTCTTGGATAAAGTAACAGCCTTTTTTTTTTTTTACCATATAACCAGGCTCCTGAACATCAAACTGTGTGACTCTTCTCCCGACATTTCTTATTCCTTTGTATTTTTTCTTAAGTTTATTTATTTCCTTTGAGAGAGAGAGAGAGAGAGAGAGAGAGAGAAGGAGAGAGACCATGGGCAGAGAAGGGGCAGAAAGAACGGGAAAGAGAGAGGATCCCACGCAGACTCTGCACTGTCAGATCAGAGCCTGATGCGGGGCCATAGGGGCTTGAATTCTCAAACCGTGAGGTCATGACCTCAACCAAAACCAAGAGTCAGATGCTTAACTGGCTGGGCCACATAAGCAGCTCTTTTGTATTTTTTTTTTTTTTAATTTTTAAGTTTGTTCGAGAGAACCTGCAAGTGGGGGAGAGGGAAAGAGAGGGGGGGGGGGAGAATCTTAAGTAGACTCCACACTTGGCAAAGAGCCTGACATGGGGCTTGATCTCACGACCCTGGGATCATGCATGACCTGAGCCTAAACCAAGAATTGAATGTTCAACCAACTGAGCCACCCAGGTACCCCTATTCTTTTGTATTTAATTTCAGCTTAGTTATTTTGCTTACTAGTTATACCTTTTTGGTTTATTCCTCTAATAAGAATACAACCCTAAATAGGGGACACTGAAATAAATAAGGAGTAATTTTTTTATGTGATCAACATCATCCAAGAATTTCGCAAACCTACAAGCAAAAAGAAAACCTAAGAATCACCCACTCTGGTTTAGCTGTTGGCACATGTCAGGATTCTGACCAAGGTTAGAATCCAGGTTTCTTTTTTCTTTTTTTTCTTTTTTTCTTTTTGAGAGACAGAGAGAGACAGCTGGAGCAGGGGAGGGTCAGAGAGAGAGGGAGACACAGAATCCGAAACAGGCTCCAGGCTCTGAGCTAGCTGTCAGCACAGAGCCCGACGCAGGGCTTGAACCCACGAACTGTGAGATCTGACCTGAGCCGAAGCCAGATGCTTAACCGACTGAGCCACCCAGGCGCCCCATCCAGGTTTCTTTTTTCTTAGTTCAACACTTTTTTATTATTGTCTATTGCCATAAATTATTCTTTCCAAACCTATTTAAGAACTTTATGCAGGGGCACCTG